>NW_027140166.1:806875-1161250 GCF_036365525.1 Heterodontus francisci
AGGGGAACACACTCTCCTCACTTATACTGTTCACCTGGTAACATGTCCCGTGTATATTAATCAATCAGTGGAACACACTCTCCCCACTTATACTGTTCAACTGGTAACATGTCCCGTGTATATTAAACAATCAGGGGAACACACTCTCTTCACTTATAGAATTCACCTGGTGACATGTCCCATGTGTATTAAACCCTCAGGGGAATACACTCCCCTCAATTATACTGTTCACCAGGTAACATGTCCCGTGTGTATTAAACAATCAGGGGAACACACTGTCCTCACTTATACTGTTCACCTGGTAACATGTCCCGTGTGTATTAAACAATCAGGGGAACACACTCTCCTCACTTATACTGTTCACCTGGTAACATGTCCTGTGTATATTAAACCATCAGGGGAAAACACTCTCCTCACTTAAAGAAATCATCTGGTAACATGTCCCGTGTGTATTAAACCATCAGGGGAACACACTCTCCTCACTTATACTGTTCACCTGGTAACATGACCCATGTATATTAAACCATCAGGGGAACACACTCTCCTCACTTACACTGTTCAACCGGTTGACATGTCCCGTGTATGTTAAACCATCAGGGGAACACACTCTCCTCACTTATACTGTTCAACTGGTAACATGTCCTGTGTGTATTAAACAATCAGGGGAACACACTCTCTTCACTTATACTGTTCAACTGGTAACATATCCCATGTATATTAAACATTCAGGGGAACACACTCTCCTCACTTATACTGTTCACCTGGTAACATGTCCTGTGTGTATTAAACAATCAGGGGAACACACTCTCCTCACTCAAACTGTTCACCTGGTAACATG
This sequence comes from Heterodontus francisci, assembly GCF_036365525.1. Taxonomy (NCBI): domain Eukaryota; kingdom Metazoa; phylum Chordata; class Chondrichthyes; order Heterodontiformes; family Heterodontidae; genus Heterodontus; species Heterodontus francisci. The sequence goes on from NW_027140166.1 coordinate 807,714, forward strand.
TCCCGTGTGTATTAAACATACAGGGGAAAACACTCTCGTCACTTATACTGTTCACCTGGTAACATGTCCCGTGTGTATTAATCAATCAGGGGAACACACTCTCCTCACTTATACTGTTCACCTGGTAAAATGTCCCATGTATATTAAACCATCAGGGGAACACACTCTCCTCACTTATACTGTTCACCTGGTAACATGTCCTGTGTATATTAAACCATCAGGGGAACACACTCTCCTCACTTAAAGAAATCATCTGGTAACATGTCCCGTGTGTATTAAACCATCAGGGGAACACACTCTCCTCACTTATACTGTTCACCTGGTAACATGACCCATGTATATTAAACCATCTGGGGAACACACTCTCCTCACTTACACTGTTCAACCGGTTGACATGTCCCGTGTATGTTAAACCATCAAGGCAACACACTCTCCTCACTTATACTGTTCAACTGGTAACATGTCCCGTGTGTATTAAACAATCAGGGGAACACACTCTCCTCACTTATACTGTTCACCTGGTAACATGTCCCGTGTGTATTAAACATACTGGGGAGCACACTCTCCTCACTTATTGAGTTCACCTAGTAACATGTCCCATGTATATTAAACCCTCAGGGGAACACACTCTCCTCACTTATACTGTTCACCAGGTAACATGTCCCGTGTATATTAAACCATCAGGGGAACACACTCTCCTCAATTATACTGTTCACCTGGTAACATGTCCCGTGTGTATTAAACAATCAGGGGAGCACACTCTCCTCACTTATACTGTTCACCTGGTAACATGTCCCGTGTGTATTAAACCATCAGGGGAACACACTCTCCTCACCTATACTGTTCACCTGGTAACATGTCCCGTGCGTATTAAACCATCAGGGGAACACACTCTCCTCACTTACACTGTTCACCTGGTAACATGTCCCGTGTGTTTTAAACAATCAGGGGAACACACTCTCTTCACTTATACTGTTCAACTGGTAACATATCCCATGTATATTAAACATTCAGGGGAACACACTCTCCTCACTTATACTGTTCACCTGGTAACATGACCCATGTATATTAAACCATCTGGGGAACACACTCTCCTCACTTACACTGTTCAACCGGTTGACATGTCCCGTGTATGTTAAACCATCAAGGCAACACACTCTCCTCACTTATACTGTTCAACTGGTAACATGTCCCGTGTGTATTAAACAATCAGGGGAACACACTCTCCTCACTTATACTGTTCACCTGGTAACATGTCCCGTGTGTATTAAACATACTGGGGAGCACACTCTCCTCACTTATTGAGTTCACCTAGTAACATGTCCCATGTATATTAAACCCTCAGGGGAACACACTCTCCTCACTTATACTGTTCACCAGGTAACATGTCCCGTGTATATTAAACCATCAGGGGAACACACTCTCCTCAATTATACTGTTCACCTGGTAACATGTCCCGTGTGTATTAAACAATCAGGGGAGCACACTCTCCTCACTTATACTGTTCACCTGGTAACATGTCCCGTGTGTATTAAACCATCAGGGGAACACACTCTCCTCACCTATACTGTTCACCTGGTAACATGTCCCGTGCGTATTAAACCATCAGGGGAACACACTCTCCTCACTTACACTGTTCACCTGGTAACATGTCCCGTGTGTTTTAAACAATCAGGGGAACACACTCTCTTCACTTATACTGTTCAACTGGTAACATATCCCATGTATATTAAACATTCAGGGGAAAACACTCTCCTCACTTATACTGTTCACCTGGTAACATGTCCTGTGTGTATTAAACAATCAGGGGAACACACTCTCCTCACTCAAACTGTTCAACTGGTAACATGTCCCGTGTATATTAAACCATCAGCGGAACACACTCTCCTCACTTATACTGTTCACCTGGTAACATGTCCTGTGTATATTAAACCATCAGGGGAAAACACTCTCCTCACTTAAAGAAATCATCTGGTAACATGTCCCGTGTGTATTAAACCATCAGGGGAACACACTCTCCTCACTTATACTGTTCACCTGGTAACATGTCCTGTGTGTATTAAACAATCAGGGGAACACACTCTCGTCACTTATAGAGTTCACCTGGTGACACGTCCCATGTGTATTAAACCCTCAGGGGAATACACTCCCCTCAATTATACTGTTCACCAGGTAACATGTCCCGTGTGTATTAAACAATCAGGGGAACACACTCTCCTCACTTATACTGTTCACCTGGTAACATGTCCCGTGTGTATTAAACAATCAGGGGAACACACTCTCCTCACTTATACTGTTCACCTGGTAACATGTCCCGTGTGTATTAAACAATCAGGGGAACACACTCTCCTCACTTATACTGTTCACCTGGTAACATGTCCCGTGTGTATTAAACATACTGGGGAGCACACTCTCCCCACTTATTGAGTTCACCTGGTAACATGTCCCATGTATATTAAACCCTCAGGGGAACACACTCTCCTCAATTATACTGTTCACCAGGTATCATGTACCGTGTGTATTAAACAATCAGGGGAACACACTCTCCTCACTTATACTGTTCACCTGGTAACATGTCCCGCGTGTATTAAACCATCAGGGGAACACACTCTCCTCAGTTACACTGTTCACCTGGTAACATGCCCCGTGTTTATTAAACCATCAGGGGAACACACTCTCCTCACCTATACTGTTCACCTGGTAACATGTCCCGTGCGTATTAAACCATCAGGGGAACACACTCTCCTCACTTACACTGTTCACCTGGTAACATGTCCCGTGTGTATTAAATAATCAGGGGAACACACTCTCTTCACTTATACTGTTCAACTGGTAACATATCCCATGTATATTAAACATTCAGGGGAACACACTCTCCTCACTTATACTGTTCACCTGCTAACATGTCCTGTGTGTATTAAACAATCAGGGGAACACACTCTCCTCACTCAAACTGTTCACCTGGTAACATGTCCCATGTATATTAAACATTCAGGGGAACACACTCTCCTCACTTATACTGTTCACCTGGTTACATGTCCCGTGTATATTAAACCATCAGGGGAACACACTCTCCTCATTTATACTGTTCACCTGGTAACATGTCCATTGTATATTAAACCATCAGGGGAAAACACTCTCCTCACTTATACTGCTCACCTGGTTACATGTCCCGTGTATATTAAACCATCAGGGGAACACACTCTCCTCTTTTATACTGTTCACCTGGTAACATGTCCCATGTATATTAAACCATCAGGGGAACACACTCTCCTCACTTATACTGTTCACCTGGTAACATGTCCTGTGTATATTAAACAATCAGGGGAACACACTCTCCTCACTTTTCCTGTTCACCTGGTAACATGTCCCGTATGTATTAAACAATCAGAGGAACACACTCTCCTCACTTATACTGTTCACCTGGTAACATGTCCCGTGTGTATTAAACAATCAGGGGAACACACTCTCCTCACTTATTGAGTTCACCTGGTAACATGTCCCATGTATATTAAACCCTCAGGGAAACACAATCTCCTCACTTATACTGTTCACCTGGTAACATGTCCCGTGTGTATTAAACATACTGGGGAACACACTCTCCTCACTTATTGAGTTCACCTGGGAACATGTCCCGTGCGTATAAAACCATCAGGGGAACACACTCTCCTCACTTACACTGTTCACCTGGTAACATGTCCCGTGTGTATTAAACCATCAGGGGAACACACTCTCCTCACTTACACTGTTCACCTGGTAACATGTCCAGTGTGTATTAAACAATCAGGGGAACTCACTCTCCTCACTCAAACTGTTCACCTGGTAACATGTCCCATGTATATTGAACATTCAGGGGAACACACTCTCCTCACTTATACTGTTCACCTGGTTACATGTCCCGTGTATATTAAACCATCAAGGGAACACACTCTCCTCACTTATACTGTTCACCTGGTAACATGTCCCATGTATATTAAACCATCAGGGGAACACACTCTCTTCAATTATACTGTTGACCTGGTAACATGTCCCGTGTGTATTAAACCATCAGGGGAACACACTCTCCACACTTATACTTTTCACCTGGTAACATGTCCCGTGCGTATTAAACCATCAGGGGAACACACTCTCCTCACTTACACTGTTCACCTGGTAACATGTCCCGTGTGTATTAAATAATCAGGGGAACACACTCTCTTCACTTATACTGTTCAACTGGTAACATATCCCATGTATATTAAACATTCAGGGGAACACACTCTCCTCACTTATACTGTTCACCTGCTAACATGTCCTGTGTGTATTAAACAATCAGGGGAACACACTCTCCTCACTCAAACTGTTCACCTGGTAACATGTCCCATGTATATTAAACATTCAGGGGAACACACTCTCCTCACTTATACTGTTCACCTGGTTACATGTCCCGTGTATATTAAACCATCAGGGGAACACACTCTCCTCATTTATACTGTTCACCTGGTAACATGTCCATTGTATATTAAACCATCAGGGGAAAACACTCTCCTCACTTATACTGCTCACCTGGTTACATGTCCCGTGTATATTAAACCATCAGGGGAACACACTCTCCTCTTTTATACTGTTCACCTGGTAACATGTCCCATGTATATTAAACCATCAGGGGAACACACTCTCCTCACTTATACTGTTCACCTGGTAACATGTCCTGTGTATATTAAACAATCAGGGGAACACACTCTCCTCACTTTTCCTGTTCACCTGGTAACATGTCCCGTATGTATTAAACAATCAGAGGAACACACTCTCCTCACTTATACTGTTCACCTGGTAACATGTCCCGTGTGTATTAAACAATCAGGGGAACACACTCTCCTCACTTATACTGTTCACCTGGTAACATGTCCCGTGTGTATTAAACAATCAGGGGAACACACTCTCCTCACTTATTGAGTTCACCTGGTAACATGTCCCATGTATATTAAACCCTCAGGGAAACACAATCTCCTCACTTATACTGTTCACCTGGTAACATGTCCCGTGTGTATTAAACATACTGGGGAACACACTCTCCTCACTTATTGAGTTCACCTGGGAACATGTCCCGTGCGTATTAAACCATCAGGGGAACACACTCTCCTCACTTACACTGTTCACCTGGTAACATGTCCCGTGTGTATTAAACCATCAGGGGAACACGCTCTCCTCACTTACACTGTTCACCTGGTAACATGTCCAGTGTGTATTAAACAATCAGGGGAACTCACTCTCCTCACTCAAACTGTTCACCTGGTAACATGTCCCATGTATATTGAACATTCAGGGGAACACACTCTCCTCACTTATACTGTTCACCTGGTTACATGTCCCGTGTATATTAAACCATCAAGGGAACACACTCTCCTCACTTATACTGTTCACCTGGTAACATGTCCCATGTATATTAAACCATCAGGGGAACACACTCTCTTCAATTATACTGTTGACCTGGTAACATGTCCCGTGTGTATTAAACCATCAGGGGAACACACTCTCCACACTTATACTTTTCACCTGGTAACATGTCCCGTGTGTATTAAACATACAGGGGAAAACACTCTCGTCACTTATACTGTTCACCTGGTAACATGTCCCGTGTGTATTAAACAATCAGGGGAACACACTCTCCTCACTTATACTGTTCACCTGGTAAAATGTCCCATGTATATTAAACCATCAGGGGAACACACTCTCCTCACTTATACTGTTCACCTGGAAACATGTCCTGTGTATATTAAACCATCAGGGGAACACACTCTCCTCACTTAAAGAAATCATCTGGTAACATGTCCCGTGTGTATTAAACCATCAGGGGAACACACTCTCTTCACTTATACTGTTCACCTGGTAACATGTCCCATGTATATTAAACCATCAGGGGAACACACTCTCCTCACTTACACTGTTCAACTGGTGACATGTCCCGTGTATGTTAAACCATCAGGGGAACACACTCTCCTCACTTATACAGTTCAACTGGTAACATGTCCCGTGTGTATTAAACCCTCAGGGGAATACACTCCCCTCAATTATACTGTTCACCAGGGAAAATGTCCCGTGTGTATTAAACAATCAGGGTAACACACTCTCCTCACTTATACTGTTCACCTGGTAACATGTCCCGTGTGTATTAAACAATCAGGGGAACACACTCTCCTCACTTATACTGTTCACCTGGTAACATGTCCCGTGTGTATTAACAATCAGGGGAACATACTCTCCTCACTTATACTGTTCACCTGGTAACATGTCCCGTGTGTATTAAACATACTGGGGAGCACACTCTCCTCACTTATTGAGTTCACCTGGTAACATGTCCCATGTATATTAAACCCTCAGGGGAACACACTCTCCTCACATATACTGTTCACCAGGTAACATGTCCCGTGTATATTAAACAATCAGGGGAACACACTCTCCTCAATTATACTGTTCACCTGGTAACATGTCCCGTGTGTATTAAACAATCAGGGGAGCACACTCTCCTCACTTATACTGTTCACCTGGTAACATGTCCCGTGCGTATTAAACCATCAGGGGAACACACTCTCCTCAGTTACACTGTTCACCTGGTAACATGCCCCGTGTGTATTAAACCATCAGGGGAACACACTCTCCTCACCTATACTGTTCACCTGGTAACATGTCCCGTGCGTATTAAACCATCAGGGGAACACACTCTCCTCACTTACACTGTTCACCTGGTAACATGTCCCGTGTGTATTAAACAATCAGGGGAACACACTCTCTTCACTTATACTGTTCAACTGGTAACATGTCCCATGTATATTAAACATTCAGGGGAACACACTCTCCTCACTTATACTGTTCACCTGGTAACATGTCCCGTGTGTATTAAACAATCAGGGGAACACACTCTCCTCACTTATACTGTTCACCTGGTAACATGTCCCGTGTGTATTAAACATACTGGGGAGCACACTCTCCTCACTTATTGAGTTCACCTGGTAACATGTCCCATGTATATTAAACCCTCAGCGGAACACACTCTCCTCACTTATACTGTTCACCAGGTAACATGTCCCGTGTACATTAAACAATCAGGGGAACACACTCTCCTCAATTATACTGTTCACCTGGTAACATGTCCCGTGTGTATTAAACAATCAGGGGAGCACACTCTCCTCACTTATACTGTTCACCTGGTAACATGTCCCGTGCGTATTAAACCATCAGGGGAACACACTCTCCTCAGTTACACTGTTCACCTGGTAACACGCCCCGTGTGTATTAAACCATCTGGGGAACACACTCTCCTCACCTATACTGTTCACCTGGTAACATGTCCCGTGCGTATTAAACCATCAGGGGAACACACTCTCATCACTTACACTGTTCACCTGGTAACATGTCCCGTGTGTATTAAACAATCAGGGGAACACACTCGCTTCACTTATACTGTTCAACTGGTAACATGTCCCATGTATATTAAACATTCAGGGGAACACACTCTCCTCACTTATTGAGGTCACCTGGGAACATGTCCCGTGCGTATTAAACCATCAGGGGAACACAATCTCTTCACTTATACTGTTCACCTGGTAACATGTCCAGTGTGTATTAAACAATCAGGGGAACTCACTCTCCTCACTCAAACTGTTCACCTGGTAACATGTCCCATGTATATTGAACATTCAGGGGAACACACTCTCTTCAATTATACTGTTGACCTGGTAACATGTCCCGTGTGTATTACACCATCAGGGGAACACACTCTCCACACTTATACTTTTCACGTGGTAACATGTCTCGTGTGTATTAAACATAAAGGGGAAAACACTCTCGTCACTTATACTGTTCACCTGGTAACATGTCCCGTGTGTATTAAACAATCAGGGGAACACACTCTCCTCACCTATACTGTTCACCTGGCAAAATGTCCCATGTATATTAAACCATCAGGGGAACACACTCTCCTCACTTATACTGTTCACCTGGTAACATGTCCTGTGTATATTAAACCATCAGGGGAACACACTCTCCTCACTTAAAGAAATCATCTGGTAACATGTCCCGTGTGTATTAAACCATCAGGGGAACACACTCTCCTCACTTATACTGTTCACCTGGTAACATGTCCTGTGTATATTAAACCATCAGGGGAACACACTCTCCTCACTTAAAGAAATCATCTGGTAACATGTCCCGTGTGTATTAAACAATCAGGGGAACACACTCTCCTCACCTATACTGTTCACCTGGCAAAATGTCCCATGTATATTAAACCATCAGGGGAACACACTCTCCTCACTTATACTGTTCACCTGGTAACATGTCCTGTGTATATTAAACCATCAGGGGAACACACTCTCCTCACTTAAAGAAATCATCTGGTAACATGTCCCGTGTGTATTAAACCATCAGGGGAACACACTCTCCTCACTGACACTGTTCAACTGGTGACATGTCCCGTGTATGTTAAACCATCAGGGGAACACACTCTCCTCACTTATACAGTTCAACTGGTAACATGTCCTGTGTGTATTAAACAATCAGGGGAACACACTCTCGTCACTTATAGAGTTCACCTGGTGACATGTCCCATGTGTATTAAACCCTCAGGGGAACACACTCCCCTCAATTATACTGTTCACCAGGTAACATGTCCCGTGTGTATTAAACAATCAGGGGGACACACTCTCCTCACTTATACTGTTCACCTGGTAACATGTCCCGTGTGTATTAAACAATCAGGGGAACACACTCTCCTCACTTATACTGTTCTCCTGGTAACATGTCCCGTGTGTATTAAACAATCAGGGGAACACACTCTCCTCACTTATACTGTTCACCTGGTAACATGTCCCGTGTGTATTAAACATACTGGGGAGCACACTCTCCTCACTTATTGAGTTCACCTGGTAACATGTCCCATGTATATTAAACCCTCAGGGGAACACACTCTCCTCACTTATACTGTTCACCAGGTAACATGTCCCGTGTATATTAAACAATCAGGGGAACACACTCTCCTCAATTATACTGTTCACCAGGTAACATGTCCCGTGTGTAGTAAACAATCAGGGGAGCACACTCTCCTCACTTATACTGTTCATCTGGTAACATGTCCCGTGTGTATTAAACAATCAGGGGAACACACTCTCCTCACTTATACTGTTCATCTGGTAACATGTCCCGTGTGTATTAAACATACTGGGCAGCACACTCTCCTCACTTATTGAGTTCACCTGGTGACATGTCCCATGTATATTAAACCCTCAGGGGAACACACTCTCCTCACTTATACTGTTCACCAGGTAACATGTCCCGTGTATATTAAACAATCAGGGGAACACACTCACCTCAATTATACTGTTCACCTGGTAACATGTCCCGTGTGTATTAAACAATCAGGGGAACACACTCTCCTCACTTATACTGTTCACCTGGTAACATGTCCCGTGTGTATTAAACATACTGGGGAGCACACTCTCCTCACTAATTGAGTTCACCTGGTAACATGTCCCATGTATATTAAACCCTCAGCGGAACACACTCTCCTCACTTATACTGTTCACCAGGTAACATGTCCCGTGTACATTAAACAATCAGGGGAACACACTCTCCTCAATTATACTGTTCACCTGGTAACATGTCCCGTGTGTATTAAACAATCAGGGGAGCACACTCTCCTCACTTATACTGTTCACCTGGTAACATGTCCCGTGCGTATTAAACCATCAGGGGAACACACTCTCCTCAGTTACACTGTTCACCTGGTAACACGCCCCGTGTGTATTAAACCATCTGGGGAACACACTCTCCTCACCTATACTGTTCACCTGGTAACATGTCCCGTGCGTATTAAACCATCAGGGGAACACACTCTCATCACTTACACTGTTCACCTGGTAACATGTCCCGTGTGTATTAAACAATCAGGGGAACACACTCGCTTCACTTATACTGTTCAACTGGTAACATGTCCCATGTATATTAAACATTCAGGGGAACACACTCTCCTCACTTATTGAGGTCACCTGGGAACATGTCCCGTGCGTATTAAACCATCAGGGGAACACAATCTCTTCACTTATACTGTTCACCTGGTAACATGTCCAGTGTGTATTAAACAATCAGGGGAACTCACTCTCCTCACTCAAACTGTTCACCTGGTAACATGTCCCATGTATATTGAACATTCAGGGGAACACACTCTCTTCAATTATACTGTTGACCTGGTAACATGTCCCGTGTGTATTACACCATCAGGGGAACACACTCTCCACACTTATACTTTTCACGTGGTAACATGTCTCGTGTGTATTAAACATAAAGGGGAAAACACTCTCGTCACTTATACTGTTCACCTGGTAACATGTCCCGTGTGTATTAAACAATCAGGGGAACACACTCTCCTCACCTATACTGTTCACCTGGCAAAATGTCCCATGTATATTAAACCATCAGGGGAACACACTCTCCTCACTTATACTGTTCACCTGGTAACATGTCCTGTGTATATTAAACCATCAGGGGAACACACTCTCCTCACTTAAAGAAATCATCTGGTAACATGTCCCGTGTGTATTAAACCATCAGGGGAACACACTCTCCTCACTTATACTGTTCACCTGGTAACATGTCCTGTGTATATTAAACCATCAGGGGAACACACTCTCCTCACTTAAAGAAATCATCTGGTAACATGTCCCGTGTGTATTAAACAATCAGGGGAACACACTCTCCTCACCTATACTGTTCACCTGGCAAAATGTCCCATGTATATTAAACCATCAGGGGAACACACTCTCCTCACTTATACTGTTCACCTGGTAACATGTCCTGTGTATATTAAACCATCAGGGGAACACACTCTCCTCACTTAAAGAAATCATCTGGTAACATGTCCCGTGTGTATTAAACCATCAGGGGAACACACTCTCCTCACTGACACTGTTCAACTGGTGACATGTCCCGTGTATGTTAAACCATCAGGGGAACACACTCTCCTCACTTATACAGTTCAACTGGTAACATGTCCTGTGTGTATTAAACAATCAGGGGAACACACTCTCGTCACTTATAGAGTTCACCTGGTGACATGTCCCATGTGTATTAAACCCTCAGGGGAACACACTCCCCTCAATTATACTGTTCACCAGGTAACATGTCCCGTGTGTATTAAACAATCAGGGGGACACACTCTCCTCACTTATACTGTTCACCTGGTAACATGTCCCGTGTGTATTAAACAATCAGGGGAACACACTCTCCTCACTTATACTGTTCTCCTGGTAACATGTCCCGTGTGTATTAAACAATCAGGGGAACACACTCTCCTCACTTATACTGTTCACCTGGTAACATGTCCCGTGTGTATTAAACATACTGGGGAGCACACTCTCCTCACTTATTGAGTTCACCTGGTAACATGTCCCATGTATATTAAACCCTCAGGGGAACACACTCTCCTCACTTATACTGTTCACCAGGTAACATGTCCCGTGTATATTAAACAATCAGGGGAACACACTCTCCTCAATTATACTGTTCACCAGGTAACATGTCCCGTGTGTAGTAAACAATCAGGGGAGCACACTCTCCTCACTTATACTGTTCATCTGGTAACATGTCCCGTGTGTATTAAACAATCAGGGGAACACACTCTCCTCACTTATACTGTTCATCTGGTAACATGTCCCGTGTGTATTAAACATACTGGGCAGCACACTCTCCTCACTTATTGAGTTCACCTGGTAACATGTCCCATGTATATTAAACCCTCAGGGGAACACACTCTCCTCACTTATACTGTTCACCAGGTAACATGTCCCGTGTATATTAAACAATCAGGGGAACACACTCACCTCAATTATACTGTTCACCTGGTAACATGTCCCGTGTGTATTAAACAATCAGGGGAGCACACTCTCCTCACTTATACTGTTCACCTGGTAACATGTCCCGTGCGTATTAAACCATCAGGGGAACACACTCTCCTCAGTTACACTGTTCACCTGGTAACATGCCCCGTGTGTATTAAACCATCAGGGGAACACACTCTCCTCACCTATACTGTTCACCTGGTAACATGTCCCGTGCGTATTAAACCATCAGGGGAACACACTCTCCTCACTTGTACTGTTCATCTGGTAACATGTCCCGTGTGTATTAAACAATCAGGGGAACACACTCTCTTCACTTATACTGTTCAACTGGTAACATGTCCCATGTATATTAAACATTCAGGGGAACACACTCTCCTCACTTCTACTGTTCACCTGGTAACATGTCCTGTGTGTATTAAACAATCAGGGGAACACACTCTCCTCACTCAAACTGTTCACCTGGTAACATGTCCCATGTATATTAAACATTCAGGGGAACACTCTCTCCTCACTTATACTGTTCACCTGGTTACATGTCCCGTGTATATTAAACAATCAGGGGAACACACTCTCCTCATTTATACTGTTCACCTGGTAACATGTCCCATGTATATTAAACCATCAGGGGAACACACTCTCCTCACTTATACTGTTCACCTGGTGACATGTCCTGTGTGTATTAAACAATCAGGGGAACACACTCTCCTCTCTTTTCCTGTTCACCTGGTAAAATGACCTGTGTGTATTAAACAATCATGGGAACACACTCTCCTCACTTATACTGTTCACCTGGTAACATGTCCCGTGTGTATTAAACAATCAGGGGAACACACTCTCCTCACTTATACTGTTCACCTGGTGACATGTCCTGTGTGTATTAAACAATCACGGGAACACACTCTCCTCACTTTTCCTGTTCACCTGGTAACATGTCCTGTGTGTATTAAACAATCAGGGGAACACACTCTCCTCACATATACTGTTCACCTGGTAACATGTCCCGTGTGTATTAAACAATCATGGGAACACACTCTCCTCACTTATACTGTTCACCTGGTAACATGTCCCGTGTGTATTAAACAATCAGGGGAACACACTCTCCTCACTTATACTGTTCACCTGGTAACATGTCCCCTGTGTATTAAACATACTGGGGAACACACTCTCCTCACTTATTGAGTTCACCTGGTAACATGTCCCATGTATATTAAACCCTCAGGGGAACACACTCTCCTCACTTATACTGTTCACCTGGTAACATGTCCCGTGTGCTTTAAACAATCAGGGCATCATACTCTCCGCACTTCTACTGTTCACCTGGTAACATGTCCCGTGTGCATCAAACAATCAGGGGAACAAATTCTCCTCACTTATACTGTTCACCTGGTAACATGTCCCGTGTGTATTAAACAATCAGGGGAACACACGCTCCTCACTTATACTGTTCACCCGCTAACATGTCCCGTGTGTATGAAACCATCAGGGGAACACACTCTCTGCAATTATACTGTTGACCAGGTAACATGTTCCGTGTGTATTAAACCATTCGGGGAACACACTCTCCCCACTTATACTGTTCACCTGGTGACATGTCCCGTGTCTATTAAACAATCAGGGGAAAACACTCTCCTCACTTATACTGTTCACCTGGTAACATGTCTCGTGTGTATTAAACATACTGGGGAACACACTCTCCTCACTTATACTGTTCACCAGGTAACATGTCCCGTGTATATTAAACAATCAGGGGAACACACTCTCCTCAATTATACTGTTCACCAGGTAACATGTCCCGTGTGTATTAAACAATCAGGGGAACACACTCTCCTCACTTATACTGTTCACCTGGTAACATGCCCCATGTGTATTAAAACATCAGGGGAACACACTCTCCTCACCTATACTGTTCACCTGGTAACATGTCCCGTGCGTATTAAACCATCAGGGGAACACACTCTCCTCACTTACACTGTTCACCAGGTAACATGTCCCATGTATATTAAACATTCAGGGGAACACACTCTCCTCACTTATACTGTTCACCTGGTAACATGTCCCATGTATATTAAACATTCAGGGGAACACACTCTCCTCACTTATACTGTTCACCTGGTTACATGTCCCGTGTATATTAAACCATCAGGGGAACACACTCTCCTCACTTATACTGTTCACCTGGTAACATGTCCCATGTATATTAAACCATCAGGGGAACACACTCTCCTCACTTATACTGTTCACCTGGTGACATGTCCTGTCTGTATAAAACAATCAGGGGAATACACTCTCCTCACTTATACTGTTCACCTGGTAACATGTCCCGTGTGTATTAAACAATCAGGGGAGCACACTCTCCTCACTTATACTGTTCATCTGGTAACATGTCCCGTGTGTATTAAACAATCAGGGGAACACACTCTCCTCACTTATACTGTTCATCTGGTAACATGTCCCGTGTGTATTAAACATACTGGGGAGCACACTCTCCTCACTTATTGAGTTCACCTGGTAACATGTCCCATGTATATTAAACCCTCAGGGGAACACACTCTCCTCACTTATACTGTTCACCAGGTAACATGTCCCATGTATATTAAACAATCAGGGGAACACACTCTCCTCAATTATACTGTTCACCTGGTAACATGTCCCGTGTGTATTAAACAATCAGGGGAGCACACTCTCCTCACTTATACTGTTCACCTGGTAACATGTCCCGTGCGTATTAAACCATCAGGGGAACACACTCTCCTCAGTTACACTGTTCACCTGGTAACATGCCCCGTGTGTATTAAACCATCAGGGGAACACACTCTCCTCACCTATACTGTTCACCTGGTAACATGTCCCGTGCGTATTAAACCATCAGGGGAACACACTCTCCTCACTTATACTGTTCATCTGGTAACATGTCCCGTGTGTATTAAACAATCAGGGGAACACACTCTCTTCACTTATACTGTTCAACTGGTAACATGTCCCATGTATATTAAACATTCAGGGGAACACACTCTCCTCACTTCTACTGTTCACCTGGTAACATGTCCTGTGTGTATTAAACAATCAGGGGAACACACTCTCCTCACTCAAACTGTTCACCTGGTAACATGTCCCATGTATATTAAACATTCAGGGGAACACTCTCTCCTCACTTATACTGTTCACCTGGTTACATGTCCCGTGTATATTAAACAATCAGGGGAACACACTCTCCTCATTTATACTGTTCACCTGGTAACATGTCCCATGTATATTAAACCATCAGGGGAACACACTCTCCTCACTTATACTGTTCACCTGGTGACATGTCCTGTGTGTATTAAACAATCAGGGGAACACACTCTCCTCACTTTTCCTGTTCACCTGGTAAAATGACCTGTGTGTATTAAAAAATCATGGGAACACACTCTCCTCACTTATACTGTTCACCTGGTGACATGTCCCGTGTGTATTAAACCATCAGGGGAACACACTCTCCTCACTTATACTGTTCACCTGGTGACATGTCCTGTGTGTATTAAACAATCAGGGGAACACACTCTCCTCTCTTTTCCTGTTCACCTGGTAAAATGACCTGTGTGTATTAAACAATCATGGGAACACACTCTATCACTTATACTGTTCACCTGGTAACATGTCCCGTGTGTATTAAACAATCAGGGGAACACACTCTCCTCACTTATACTGTTCACCTGGTGACATGTCCTGTGTGTATTAAACAATCAGGGGAACACACTCTCCTCACTTTTCCTGTTCACCTGGTAACATGTCCTGTGTGTATTAAACAATCAGGGGAACACACTCTCCTCACTTATACTGTTCACCTGGTAACATGTCCCGTGTGTATTAAACAATCAGGGGAACACACTCTCCTCACTTATACTGTTCACCTGGTAACATGTCCCGTGTGTATTAAACAATCAGGGGAACACACTCTCCTCACTTATACTGTTCACCTGGTAACATGTCCCCTGTGTATTAAACATACTGGGGAACACACTCTCCTCACTTATTGAGTTCACCTGGTAACATGTCCCATGTATATTAAACCCTCAGGGGAACACACTCTCCTCACTTATACTGTTCACCTGGTAACATGTCCCGTGTGCTTTAAACAATCAGGGCATCATACTCTCCGCACTTCTACTGTTCACCTGGTAACATGTCCCGTGTGCATCAAACAATCAGGGGAACAAATTCTCCTCACTTATACTGTTCACCTGGTAACATGTCCCGTGTGTATTAAACAATCAGGGGAACACACTCTCCTCACTTATACTGTTCACCTGGTAACATGTCCCGTGTGCTTTAAACAATCAGGGCATCATACTCTCCGCACTTCTACTGTTCACCTGGTAACATGTCCCGTGTGCATCAAACAATCAGGGGAACAAATTCTCCTCACTTATACTGTTCACCCGCTAACATGTCCCGTGTGTATGAAACCATCAGGGGAACACACTCTCTGCAATTATACTGTTGACCTGGTAACATGTTCCGTGTGTATTAAACCATTCGGGGAACACACTCTCCCCACTTATACTGTTCACCTGGTGACATGTCCCGTGTCTATTAAACAATCAGGGGAAAACACTCTCCTCACTTATACTGTTCACCTGGTAACATGTCTCGTGTGTATTAAACATACTGGGGAACACACTCTCCTCACTTATACTGTTCACCAGGTAACATGTCCCGTGTATATTAAACAATCAGGGGAACACACTCTCCTCAATTATACTGTTCACCAGGTAACATGTCCCGTGTGTATTAAACAATCAGGGGAACACACTCTCCTCACTTATACTGTTCACCTGGTAACATGCCCCATGTGTATTAAACCATCAGGGGAACACACTCTCCTCACCTATACTGTTCACCTGGTAACATGTCCCGTGCGTATTAAACCATCAGCGGAACACACTCTCCTCACTTACACTGTTCACCAGGTAACATGTCCCATGTATATTAAACATTCAGGGGAACACACTCTCCTCACTTATACTGTTCACCTGGTAACATGTCCCATGTATATTAAACATTCAGGGGAACACACTCTCCTCACTTATACTGTTCACCTGGTTACATGTCCCGTGTATATTAAACCATCAGGGGAACACACTCTCCTCACTTATACTGTTCACCTGGTAACATGTCCCATGTGTATTAAACCATCAGGGGAACACACTCTCCTCACTTATACTGTTCACCTGGTGACATGTCCTGTCTGTATAAAACAATCAGGGGAACACACTCTCCTCACTTATACTGTTCACCTGGTAACATGTCCCGTGTGTATTAAACAATCAGGGGAACACACTCTCCTCACTTATACTGTTCACCTGGTAAAATGACCTGTGTGTATTAAACAATCATGGGAACACACTCTCCTCACTTATACTGTTCACCTGGTAACATGTGCCGTGTGTATTAAACAATCATGGGAACACACTCTCCTCACTTATACTGTTCACCTGGTAACATGTCCCGTGTGTATTAAACAATCAGGGGAACACACTCTCCTCACTTATACTGTTCACCTGGGAACATGTCCCGTGTGTATTAAACATACTGGGGAACACACTCTCCTCACTTATTGAGTTCACCTGGTAACATGCCCCATGTATATTAAACCCTCAGGGGAACACACTCTCCTCACTTATACTGTTCACCAGGTAACATGTCCTGTGTGTATTAATCAATCTGGGGAACACACTCTCCTCACTTCTACTGTTCACCTGGTAACATGTCCCGTGTGTATTAAACAATCAGGGGAACACACTCTCCTCACTTATACTGTTCACCTGGGAACATGTCCCGTGTGTATTAAACATACTGGGGAACACACTCTCCTCACTTATTGAGTTCACCTGGTAACATGTCCCATGTATATTAAACCCTCAGGGGAACACACACTCCTCACTTATACTGTTCACCTGGTAACATGTCCCGTGTGTATTAATCAATCTGGGGAACACACTCCCCTCACTTATACTGTTCACTGGTAACATGTCCCGTGTATATTAAACAATCGGGGGAAGACACTCTCCTCACTTATACTGTTCACCTTTTAACATGTCCTGTGTGTATTAATCAATCTGGGGAACACACTCTCCTCACTTATACTGTTCACCTGGTAACATGTCCCGTGTGCATTAAACAATCAGGGGAACACACTCTCCTCACTTATACTGTTCACCTGGTAACATGTCCCGTGTATATTAAACAATCAGGGGAACACACTCTCCTCACTTATACTGTTCACCTGGTAACATGTCTCGTGTATATTAAACAATCAGGGGAACAAACTCTCCTCACTTATACTGTTCACCTGGTAACATGTCCCGTGTATATTAAACAATCAGGGGAACACACTCTCCTCACTTATACTGTTCACCTGGTAACATGTCCTGTGTGTATGAAACCATCAGGGGAACACACTCTCCTCACTTATACTGTTCACCTTGTAACATGTCCCGTGTGTATTAAACAATCAGGGGAACACACTCCCCTCACTTATACTGTTCACCTGGTAACATGTCCCGTGTGTATGAAACCATCAGGGGAACACACGCTCTGCAAATATCCTGTTGACCTGGTAACATGTCCCGTGTGCATTAAACAATCTGGGGAACAAACTCTGCTCACTTTTACTTTTCACCTGGTAACATGTCCCGTGTATGTTAAACCATCAGGGGAACACACTCTCCTCACTTACATTGTTCACCTGGTAACATGTCCCGTGTATATTAACCAATCAGGGAAACACACGCTCCTCACTTATACTGTTCTCCTGGTAACATGTCCCGTGTATGTTCTACCATTAGGGGAACACACTCTCCTCACTTATACTGTTCATCTGGTAACATGTCCCGTGTGTATTTAACAATCAGGGGAACATACTCTCCTCACTTATACTGTTTGTCTGGTAACATGTCACATGTATATTAAACCATCAGGGGAACACAGTCTCCTCACTTATATTGTTCACCTGGTGACATGTCCCATGTATATAAAATCATCAGGGGAACACACTCTCCTCACTTACACTGTTCACCTGGTAACATGTCCCGTGTGTATTAAACAATCAGGGGAACACACTCTCCTCACTTATATTGTTCACCTGGTGACATGTCCCGTGTGTATTAAACCATCAGGGGAACACACTCTCCTCACCTATACAGTTCACCTGGTAACATGTCCTGTGTGTATTAAACAATCAGGGGAACACACTCTCCTCACTTATACTGTTTGTCTGGTAACATGCCCCATGTATATTAAACCATCAGGGGAAAACACTCTCCTCACTTATATTGTTCACCTGGTGACATGTCCCATGTATATAAAATCATCAGGGGAACACACTCTCCTCACTTACACTGTTCACCTGGTAACATGTCCTGTGTGTATTAAACAATCAGGGGAATACACTCTCCTCACTTATACTGTTCACCTGGTAACATGTCCCGTGTGTATTAAACAGTCAGGGGAAGACACTCTCCTCACTTATATTGTTCACCTGGTGACATGTCCCATGTATATAAAATCATCAGGGGAACACACTCTCTTCACTTACACTGTTCACCTGGAAACATGTCCCACGTATATTAAACCATCAGGGGAACACACTCTCCTCACTTATACTGTTCACCTGGTAACATGTCCCATGTATATTAAACCATCAGGGGAACACACTCTCCTCACTTATACTGTTCACCTGGTAACATGTCCCATGTATATTAAACCATCAGGGGAACACACTCTCCTCACTTGCACTGTTCACATGGTAACATGTCCCACGTATATTAAACCATCAGGGGAACACACTCTCCTCACTTATACTGTTCACCTGGTAACATGTCCCATGTATATTAAACCATCAGGGGAACACACTCTCCTCACTTATACTGTTCACCTGGTAACATGTCCCGTGTGTATTAAACCATCAGGGGAACTAACTCTCCTCACTTATACTGTTCCCCTGGGGACATGTCCTGTGTATATTCAACAATCTGGGCAACACACTCTCCTCACTTATACTGTTCACCTGCTAAGATGTCCCGTGTATATTAAACCATCAGGGGAACACACTCTCTTAACTTATACTGTTCACCTTCTAACATGTCCTGTGTCTATTAAACAATCAGGGGAACACACTCTCCTCACTTATACTGTTCACCTGGTAACATGTCCTGTGTGTATTAAACAATCAGGGGAACACACTCTCCTCACTTACACTGTTCACCTGGTAACATGTCCTGTGTATATTCAACAATCTGGGGAACACAATCTCCTCACTTATACTGTTCACCTGGTAACATGTCCCATGTATATTAAACCATCAGGGGAACACACTCTCCTCACTTATACTGTTCACCTGGTAACATGTCCCATGTATATTAAACCATCAGGGGAACACACTCTCCTCACTGAGACTGTTCACCTGGTAACATGTCCCGTGTGTATTAAACCATCAGGGGAACAAACTCTCCTCACTTATACTGTTCCCCTGGGGACATGTCCTGTGTATATTCAACAATCTGGGGAACACACTCTCCTCACTTATACTGTTCACCTGCGAAGATGTCCCGTGTATATTAAACCGTCAGGGGAACACACTCTCTTAACTTATACTGTTCACCTTCTAACATGTCCTGTGTCTATTAAACAATCAGGGGAACACACTCTCCTCACTTATACTGTTCACCTGGTAACATGTCCCGTGTGTATTAAACATACTGGGGAACACACTCTCCTCACTTATTGAGTTCACCTGGTAACATGTCCCATTTATATTAAACCTTCAGGGGAACACACTCTCCTCACTTATACTGTTCACCTGGTAACATGTCCCGTGTGTATTAAACATACTGGGGAACACACTCTCCTCACTTATTGAGTTCACCTGGTAACATGTCCCATTTATATTAAACCTTCAGGGGAACACACTCTCCTCACTTATACTGTTCACCTGGTAACATGTCCCGTGTATATTAAACCATCAGGGGAACACACTCTGCTCACTTATACTGTTCACCTGGTAACATGTCCCGTGTATATTAAACCAGCAGGGGAACACACTCTGCTCACTTATACTGTTCACCTGGTAACATGTCCCGTGTGTATTAAACTTACTTGGGAAGACACTCTCCTCACTTATACTGTTCACCTGGTAACATGTCCCGTGTATATTAAACCATCAGGGGAACACATTCTCCTCACTTATACTGTTCACCTGGTAACATGTCCCATGTATATTAAACCCTGAGGGGAACACACTCTCCTCACTGATACTGTTCACCTGGTGACATGTCCCGTGTATGTTAAACCATCAGGGGAGCACACTCTCCTCACTTATACTGTTCACCTGGTAACATGTCCCGTGTGTATTAAACAATCAGGGGAACACACTCTCCTCACTTATGCGGTTCACCTGGTAACATGTCCCGTGAATATTCAACCATTAGGGGAACACACTCTCCTCAATTATACTGTTCAACTGGTAACATGTCCCCGTTTGTATTAAACCATCAGGGGAACACACTCTCCTCACTTATACTGTTCAACTGGTAACATGTCCCCGTTTGTATTAAACCATCAGGGGAACACACTCTCCTCACTTATACTGTTCACCTGGTAACATGTCCCGTGTATATTAAACCATCAGGGGAACACACTCTCCTCACTTATACTGTTCACCTGGTAACATGTCCCGTGTGTATTAAAGCATCAGGGGAACACACTCTCCTCACATATCGAGTTCACCTGGTAACATGTCCCGTGTGTATGAAACAATCAGGGGAACACACTCTCCTCACTTATACTGTTCACCTGGTAACATGTCCCGTGTATAATAAACCATCAGGGGAACACACTCTCCTCACTTATACTGTTCACCTGGTAACATGTCCCGTGTGTATTAAAGCATCAGGGGAACACACTCTCCTCTCTTATACTGTTAACCTGGTAACATGTCCCGTGTATGTTAAACCCTCAGGGGAACACACTCTCCTCAATTATACTTTTCACCTGCTAACATGTCCCGTCTGTATTAAACCATCAGGAGAACACACTCTCCACACTTATAATGTTCACCTGGTAACATGTCCCGTGGGTATTAAACGATCAGGGGAACATACTCTCCACACTTATAATGTTCACCTGGTAACATGTCCCGTCTGTATTAAACCATCAGGGGAACACACTCTCCACACTTATAATGTTCACCTGGTGACATTTCCCGTGTATATTAAGCCATCAGGGGAACACAATCTCCTCACTTATACTGTTCACCTGGTGACATGTCCCGTGTATATGAAACCATCAGGGGAACACACTCTCCTCACTTATACTGTTCACCTGGTGACATGTCCCGTGCGTATTAAACCATCAGGGGAACACTCTCTCCACACTTATACTGTTCACCTGGTAACATGCCCCGTCTGTATTAAACCATCAGGGGAACACACTCTCCACACTTATAATGTTCACCTGGTAACATGTCCCGTCTGTATTAAACCATCAGGGGAACACACTCTCCACACTTATAATGTTCACCTGGTGACATGTCCCGTGTATATTAAGCCATCAGGGGAACACAATCTCCTCACTTATACTGTTCACCTGGTGACATGTCCCGTGTATATGAAACCATCAGGGGAACACACTCTCCTCACTTATACTGTTCACCTGGTGACATGTCCCGTTCGTATTAAACAATCAGGGGAACACACTCTCCTCACTTATTCTTTTCATCTGGTAACATGTCCCGTCAGTATTAAATCATCAGGGGAACACATTCTCCTCACTGACACTGTTCACCTGGTAACATGTCCCTTGTGCATTGAACCATCAGGGGAACACACTCTCCTCACATCTTCTGTTCATCTGGTCATTTGTCCCATCGATATTAAACCATAAGTGGAACACACTCTCCTCACTTTTACTGTTCATCTGGTAACATGTCCCGTGTTTATTAAACCATCAGGGGAACACTCTCTCCTCCCTTATACTGGTCACCTGGTAACATGTCCCGTGTAGTTTAAACAATCAGGGGAACACACTCTCGTCACTTATACTGTTCACCTGGTAACATGCCCTGTGTGTATTAAACCATCAGAGGAACACACTCTCCTCACTTATACTGCTCACCTGGTAACATGTCCTGTGTATATTAAACCATCAGGGGAACACACTCTACTCACTTATACTCTTCACCAGGTAACATGTCCTGTGTTTATTAAACCTTCAGGGGAACACACTCTCCTCACTTATACTGTTCACCTCGTAACATGTCCCGTGTATATGAAACCATCATGGGAACACACTCTCCTCACTTCTACTGTTCACCTGGTAACATGTCCCGTGTACATTAAAAAATCAGGGGAACACACTCTCCTCACTTATACTGTTCATCTGGTAACATGTCCCGTGTATATTAAACCATCAGGGGAACACACTCTCCTCACTTCTTCTGTTCATCTGGTCATATGTCCCGTCGATATTAAACCATAAGGGGAACACACTCTCCTCACTTATACTGTTCATCTGGTAACATGTCCCGTGTATATTAAACCATCAGGGGAACACACTCTCCTCACTTATGCGGTTCACCTGGTAACATGTCCCGTGTATATTCAACCATTAGGGGAACACACTCTCCTCAATTATACTGTTCAACTGGTAACATGTCCCCGTTTGTATTAAACCATCAGGGGAACACACTCTCCTCACTTATACTGTTCAACTGGTAACATGTCCCCGTTTGTATTAAACCATCAGGGGAACACACTCTCCTCACTTATACTGTTCACCTGGTAACATGTCCCGTGTATATTAAACCATCAGGGGAACACACTCTCCTCACTTATACTGTTCACCTGGTAACATGTCCCGTGTGTATTAAAGCATCAGGGGAACACACTCTCCTCACTTATCGAGTTCACCTGGTAACATGTCCCGTGTGTATGAAACAATCAGGGGAACACACTCTCCTCACTTATACTGTTCACCTGGTAACATGTCCCGTGTATAATAAACCATCAGGGGAACACACTCTCCTCACTTATACTGTTCACCTGGTAACATGTCCCGTGTGTATTAAAGCATCAGGGGAACACACTCTCCTCTCTTATACTGTTAACCTGGTAACATGTCCCGTGTATGTTAAACCCTCAGGGGAACACACTCTCCTCAATTATACTTTTCACCTGCTAACATGTCCCGTCTGTATTAAACCATCAGGAGAACACACTCTCCACACTTATGATGTTCACCTGGTAACATGTCCCGTGGGTATTAAACGATCAGGGGAACATACTCTCCACACTTATAATGTTCACCTGGTAACATGTCCCGTCTGTATTAAACCATCAGGGGAACACACTCTCCACACTTATAATGTTCACCTGGTGACATGTCCCGTGTATATTAAGCCATCAGGGGAACACAATCTCCTCACTTATACTGTTCACCTGGTGACATGTCCCGTGTATATGAAACCATCAGGGGAACACACTCTCCTCACTTATACTGTTCACCTGGTGACATGTCCCGTGCGTATTAAACCATCAGGGGAACACTCTCTCCACACTTATACTGTTCACCTGGTAACATGCCCCGTCTGTATTAAACCATCAGGGGAACACACTCTCCACACTTATAATGTTCACCTGGTAACATGTCCCGTCTGTATTAAACCATCAGGGGAACACACTCTCCACACTTATAATGTTCACCTGGTGACATGTCCCGTGTATATTAAGCCATCAGGGGAACACAATCTCCTCACTTATACTGTTCACCTGGTGACATGTCCCGTGTATATGAAACCATCAGGGGAACACACTCTCCTCACTTATACTGTTCACCTGGTGACATGTCCCGTTCGTATTAAACAATCAGGGGAACACACTCTCCTCACTTATTCTTTTCATCTGGTAACATGTCCCGTCAGTATTAAATCATCAGGGGAACACATTCTCCTCACTGACACTGTTCACCTGGTAACATGTCCCTTGTGCATTAAACCATCAGGGGAACACACTCTCCTCACATCTTCTGTTCATCTGGTCATTTGTCCCATCGATATTAAACCATAAGTGGAACACACTCTCCTCACTTTTACTGTTCATCTGGTAACATGTCCCGTGTTTATTAAACCATCAGGGGAACACTCTCTCCTCCCTTATACTGGTCACCTGGTAACATGTCCCGTGTAGTTTAAACAATCAGGGGAACACACTCTCGTCACTTATACTGTTCACCTGGTAACATGTCCTGTGTGTATTAAACCATCAGAGGAACACACTCTCCTCACTTATACTGCTCACCTGGTAACATGTCCTGTGTATATTAAACCATCAGGGGAACACACTCTACTCACTTATACTCTTCACCAGGTAACATGTCCTGTGTTTATTAAACCTTCAGGGGAACACACTCTCCTCACTTATACTGTTCACCTCGTAACATGTCCCGTGTATATGAAACCATCATGGGAACACACTCTCCTCACTTCTACTGTTCACCTGGTAACATGTCCCGTGTACATTAAAAAATCAGGGGAACACACTCTCCTCACTTATACTGTTCATCTGGTAACATGTCCCGTGTATATTAAACCATCAGGGGAACACACTCTCCTCACTTCTTCTGTTCATCTGGTCATATGTCCCGTCGATATTAAACCATAAGGGGAACACACTCTCCTCACTTATACTGTTCATCTGGTAACATGTCCCGTGTATATTAAACCATCAGGGGAACACACTCTCCTCACTTAGACTGTTCACCTGGTAACATGTCCTGTGTATATTAAACCATCAGGGGAACACACTCTCTTCACTTATACTGTTCACCTGGTAACATGTCCCGTGTATATGAAACCATCATGGGAACACACTCTCCTCACTTCTACTGTTCACCTGGTAAAACGTCCCGTGTGCATTAAAAAATCAGGGAAACACTCTCTCCTCAATTATACCTTTCACCTGGTAACATGTCCTGTGTATAGTAAAGCATCAGGGGAACAAACTCTCCTCACTAATAGTGTTCACCTCGTAACATGTCGCGTGTTTATTAAACAATCAGGGGAACACACTCTTCTCACTTATACTGTTCACCTGGTAACATGTCCTGTGTATATTAAAAAATCAGGGGAACACACTCTCCTCACTTATAATGTTCATCTGGTAACGTGTCCCGTGTATACTAAACCATCAGGGGAACACACTCCTTTCACTTATACTGTTCACCTGGTGACATATCCCGTGTATATGAAACCATCATGGGAACACACTCGCCTCACTTCGACTGTTCACCTGGTAACATGTCCCGTGTGCATTAAAAAATCAGGGGAACACACTCTCCTCACTTATACTGTTCATCTGGTAACGTGTCCCGTGTATATTAAACCATCAGGGGAACACACTCTCCTCACTTCTTCTGTTCATCTGGTCATATGTCCCGTCGATATTAAACCATAAGGGGAACATACTCTCCTCACTTAGACTGTTCATCTGGTAACATGTCCCGTGTATATTAAACCATCAGGGGAACACACTCTCCTCACTTAGACTGTTCATCTGGTAACATGTCCCGTGTATATTAAACCATCAGGGGAACACACTCTCCTCACTTCGACTGTTCACCTAGTGACATGTCCCGTGTATATTAAACAATCAGGGGAACACAGTCTCCTCACTTCTACTGTACACCTGGTAACATGTCCCGTGTGCATTAAAAAATCAGGGGAACACACTCTCCTCACTTATACAGTTCATCTGGTAACGTGTCCCGTGTATATTAAACCATCAGCGGAACACACTCTCCTCACTTATACTGTTCATTTGGTCATATGTCCCGTCGATATTAAACCATAAGGTGAACACACTCTCCCCACTTATACTGATCATCTGGTAACATGTCCCGTGTATAGTAAACCATCAGGGGAACACACTCTCCTCACTTATACTGTTCACCTGGTGACATGTCCCGTGTTTATTAAACAATCAGGGGAACACTCTCTCCTCACTTATACAGTTCACCTGGTAACATGTCCCGTGTATAGTAAACCATCAGGGGAAAAAACTCTCCTCACTTATACTGTTCACCTCGTAACATGTCCCGTGTGTATTAAACAATCAGGGGAACACTCTCTCCTCACTTCTACTGTTCACCTGGTAACATGTCCCGTGTGCATTAAAAAATCAGGGGAACACACTCTCCTCACTTATACAGTTCACCTGGTAACATGTCCTATGTATAGTAAAACATCAGGGGAACAAACTCTCCTCACTTATTCTGTTCACCTGGTAACATGTCCCGTGTGTATTAAACAATCAGGGGAACACACTCTCCTCACTTATCCTGTTCACCTGGTAAAATGTCCCGTGTGAATTAAAAAATCAGGGGAACACACTCTCCTCACTTATACTGTTCATCTGGTAACGTGTCCCGTGTATACTAAACCATCAGGGGAACACACTCTCCTCACTTATACTGTTCACCTGGTAACATGTCCTGTGTATATTAAACCATTAGGGGAACACACTCTCTTCACTTATACTGTTCACCTGGTAACATGTCCCGTGTATATGAAACCATCATGGGAACACACTCTCCTCACTTCTACTGTTCACCTGGTAACATGTCCCGTGTGCATTAAAAAATAAGGGGAACACACTCTCCTCACTTATATTGTTCATCTGGTAACGTGTCCCGTGTATATTAAACCATCAGGGGAACACACTCTCCTCACTTCTTCTGTTCATCTGGTCATATGTCCCGTCGATATTAAACCATAAGGGGAACATACTCTCCTCACTTAGACTGTTCATCTGGTAACATGTCCCGTGTATATTAAACCATCAGGGGAACACACTCTCCTCACTTAGACTGTTCATCTGGTAACATGTCCCGTGTATATTAAACCATCAGGGGAACACACTCTCCTCACTTCGACTGTTCACCTAGTGACATGTCCCGTGTATATTAAACAATCAGGGGAACACAGTCTCCTCACTTCTACTGTACACCTGGTAACATGTCCCGTGTGCATTAAAAAATCAGGGGAACACACTCTCCTCACTTATACAGTTCATCTGGTAACGTGTCCCGTGTATATTAAACCATCAGCGGAACACACTCTCCTCACTTATACTGTTCATTTGGTCATATGTCCCGTCGATATTAAACCATAAGGTGAACACACTCTCCCCACTTATACTGATCATCTGGTAACATGTCCCGTGTATAGTAAACCATCAGGGGAACACACTCTCCTCACTTATACTGTTCACCTGGTGACATGTCCCGTGTTTATTAAACAATCAGGGGAACACTCTCTCCTCACTTATACAGTTCACCTGGTAACATGTCCCGTGTATAGTAAACCATCAGGGGAAAAAACTCTCCTCACTTATACTGTTCACCTCGTAACATGTCCCGTGTGTATTAAACAATCAGGGGAACACTCTCTCCTCACTTCTACTGTTCACCTGGTAACATGTCCCGTGTGCATTAAAAAATCAGGGGAACACACTCTCCTCACTTATACAGTTCACCTGGTAACATGTCCTATGTATAGTAAACCATCAGGGGAACAAACTCTCCTCACTTATTCTGTTCACCTGGTAACATGTCCCGTGTGTATTAAACAATCAGGGGAACACACTCTCCTCACTTATCCTGTTCACCTGGTAAAATGTCCCGTGTGAATTAAAAAATCAGGGGAACACACTCTCCTCACTTATACTGTTCATCTGGTAACGTGTCCCGTGTATACTAAACCATCAGGGGAACACACTCTCCTCACTTATACTGTTCACCTGGTAACATGTCCTGTGTATATTAAACCATTAGGGGAACACACTCTCTTCACTTATACTGTTCACCTGGTAACATGTCCCGTGTATATGAAACCATCATGGGAACACACTCTCCTCACTTCTACTGTTCACCTGGTAACATGTCCCGTGTGCATTAAAAAATAAGGGGAACACACTCTCCTCACTTATACTGTTCATCTGGTAACGTGTCCCGTGTATATTAAACCATCAGGGGAGCACACTCTCCTCACTTCTTCTGTTCATCTGGTCATATGTACCGTCGATATTAAACCATAAGGGGAACACACTCTCCTCACTTAGACTGTTCCCCTGGTGACCTGTCCCGTGTGCATTAAACAATCAGGGGAACACACTCTCCTCACTTATACTGTTCATCTGGTAACATGTCCCGTGTATATTAAACCATCAGGGGAACACACACTCCTCACTTATACTGTTCACCTGGTGACATGTCCCGTGTGCATTAAAAAATCTGGGCAACACACTCTCCTCACTTGTACTGTTCAACTGGTAACATGACCCGTGTATATTAAACCATCAGGGGAACACACTCTCCTCACTTATACTGTTCATCTGGTAACATGTCCCGTGTATATTAAACCATCAGGGGAACACACTCTCCTCACTTATACAGTTCACCTGGTAACATGTGCCGTGTATATTAAACAATCAGGGGAATACATTCTCCTCACTTATACTGTTCACCTGGTAACATGCCCTGTGTATATTAAACCATCAGGGGAATACATTCTCCTCACTTATACTGTTCACCTGGTGACATGTCCTGTGTGTATTAAACAATCAGGGTAACACACTCTCCTCACTTCTACTGTTCACCTGGTAAAATGTCCCGTGTGCATTAAAAAATCAGGGGAACACACTCTCCTCACTTATACTGTTCATCTGGTAACATGTCCCGTGTATATGAAACCAACATGGGAACACACTCTCCTCACTTCTACTGTTCACCTGGTAACATGTCCCGTGTGCATTAAAAAATCAGGGGAACACACTCTCCTCACTTATACTGTTCATCTGGTAACGTGTCCCGTGTATATTAAACCATCAGGGGAACACACTCTCCTCACTTAGACTGTTCCCCTGGTGACCTGTTCCGTGTGCATTAAACAATCAGGGGAACACACTCTCCTCACTTATACTGTTCCCCTGGTGACCTGTCCCGTGTGCATTAAACCATCAGGGGAACACACTCTCCTCACTTATACTGTTCACCTCGTAACATGTCGCGTGTGTATTAAACAATCAGGGTAACACACTCTCCTCTCTTATACTGTTCACCTCGTAACATGTCGCGTGTGTATTAAACAATCAGGGGAACACACTCTCCTCACTTATACTGTTCACCTCGTAACATGTCGCGTGTGTATTAAACAATTAGGGGAACATACTCTCCTCACTTATCCTGTTCACCTGGGAACATGTCCCGTGCGTATTAAACAATCAGGGTAACACACTCTCCTCACTTATACTGTTCACGTGGTGACATGTCCGGTGTATATTAAACCATCAGGGGAAAACACTCTCCTCACTTATAATGTTCAGCTTGTCACATGTCCCGTGTGCATTAAACAATCAGGGGAACACACTCTCCTCACTTATACTGTTCACCTGGTGACATGTCCCATGTATATTAAACAATCAGGGGAACACCCTCTCCTCACTTATACTGTTCACCTGGTAACATGTCCTGTGTATATTAAACCATCAGGGGAACACACTCTCTTCACTTATTCTGTTCACCTGGTAACATGTCCCGTGTATATGAAACCATCAGGGGAACGCACTCTCCTCACTTCTACTGTTCACCTGGTAACATGTCCCGTGTGCATTAAAAAATCAGGGGAACACACTCTCCTCACTTATACTGTTCATCTGGTAACGTGTCCCGTGTATATTAAACCATCAGGGGAACACACTCTCCTCACTTATACTGTTCATTTGGTCATATGTCCCGTCGATATTAAACCATAAGTTGAACACACTCTCCTCACTTACACTGTTCATCTGGTAACATGTCCCGTGTATATTAAACCATCAGTGGAACACACTCTCCTCACTTATACTGTTCACCTGGTGACATGTCACGTGTTTATTAAACAATCAGGGGAACACACTCTCCTCACTTCTACTGTTCACCTGGTAACATGTCCCTTGTGCATTAAGCCATCAGGGGAACACACTCTCCTCACTTATAATGTTCAGCTTGTCACATGTCCCGTGTGCATTAAACCATCAGGGGAACACACTCTCCTCTCTTATACTGTTCACCTGTTAACATGTCCTGTGTATATTAAACCATCAGGGGAACACACTCTCTTCACTTATAATGTTCACCTGGTAAAATGTCCCGTGTATATGAAACCATCATGGGAACACACTCTCCTCACTTCTACTGTTCACCTGGTAACATGTCCCGTGTGCTTTAAAAAATCAGGGGAACACACTCTCCTCACTTATACTGTTCATCTGGTAACGTGTCCCGTGTATATGAAACCATCAGGGGAACACAATCTCCTCACTTATACTGTTCATTTGGTCATATGTCCCGTCGATATTAAACCATAAGGTGAACACACTCTCCTCACTTATACTGTTCATCTGGTAACATGTCCCGTGTATATTAAACCATCAGGGGAACACACTCTCCTCACTTATACTGTTCACCTGTTGACATGTCCCGTGCGTATTAAACAATCAGGGTAACACACTCTCCTCACTTATACTGTTCACCTCGTAACATGTCGCGTGTGTATTAAACAATCAGGGGAACACACTCTCCTCACTTATACTGTTCACCTGGTAACATGTCCTGTGTATATTAAACCATCAGGGGAACACACTCTCCTCACTTATACTGTTCACCTGGTGACATGTCCCGTGCGTATTAAACAATCAGGGGAACACACTCTCCTCACTTATACTTTTCACCTGGTAACATGTCCTGTGTATATTAAACCATTAGGGGAACACACTCTCTTCACTTATACTGTTCACCTGGTAACATGTCCCGTGTATATGAAACCATCATGGGAACATAGTCTCCTCACTTCTACTGTTCACCTGGTAACATGTCCCGTGTGCATTAAAAAATCAGGGGAACACACTCTCCTCACTTACACTGTTCATCTGGTAAAGTGTCCCGTGTAAATTGAACCATCAGGGGAACACACTCTCCTCACTTCTTCTGTTCATCTGGTCATATGTCCCGTCGATATTAAACCATAAGGGGAACACACTCTCCTCACTTAGACTGTTCCCTTGGTGACCTGTCCCGTGTGCATTAAACAATCAGGGGAACACACTCTCCTCACTTATACTGTTCACCTGGTAACATGTCCCGTGTATATTAAACAATCAGGGGAACACACTCTCCTCACTTATACTGTTCACCTGGTAACATGTCCTGTGTGTATTAAACCATCAGAGGAACACACTCTCCTCACTTATACTGTTCACCTGGTAACATGTCCTGTGTATATTAAACCATCAGGGGAACACACTCTACTCACTTATACTCTTCACCAGGTAACATGTCCTGTGTATATTAAACCATCAGGGGAACACACTCTCCTCACTTATACTGTTCACCTGGTAACATGTCCCGTGTATATTAAACCATCAGGGGAACACAATCTCCTCACTTATACTGATCACCTGGTAACATGTCCCGTGTATGTTAAACCATGAGGGGAACACACTCTCCTCACTTATACTCTTCACCTGGTGATATGTCCCGTGCGCATAAAACCATCAGGGGAATACAATCTCCTCACTTATACTGTTCACCTGGTGACATTTCCCGTGTACATTAAACAATCAGGGGAACACACTCTCCTCTCTTATACTGTTCACCTGGTAACATGTCCCGTGTATGTTAAACCATCAGGGGAACACACTCTCCTCACTTATACTCTTCACCTGGTGACATGTCCCGTGCGCATAAAACCATCAGGGGAATACACTCTCCTCACTTATACTCTTCACCTGGTAACATGCCCCGTGTGCATTAAACAATCAGGGGAACACAGTCTCCTCACTTATACTCTTCACCTGTAACATGCCCCGTGTGCATTAAACAATCAGGGGAACACAGTCTCCTCACTTATACTGTTCACCTGGTAACATGTCCCGTGTGCATTAAACAATCAGGGGAACACACTCTCCTCACTTATACTGTTCACCTGGTGACATGTGCCTTGCGTATTAAACAATCAGGGGAACACACTCCCCTCACTATTCTGTTCACCTGGTGACATGTCCCGTGTATATTAAACCATCAGGGGAACACACTCTCCTCACTTATACTGTTCACCTGTTAACATGTCCTGTGTATATTAAACCATCAGGGGAACACACTCTCTTCACTTATAATGTTCACCTGGTAACATGTCCCGTGTATATGAAACCATCATGGGAACACACTCTCCTCACTTATACTGTTCACGGTCACATGTCCCGTGTGCTTTAAAAAATCAGGGGAACACACTCTCCTCACTTATACTGTTCATCTGGTAACGTGTCCCGTGTATATTAAACCATCAGGGGAACACACTCTCCTCACTTATACTGTTCATTTGGTCATATGTCCCGTCGATATTAAACCATAAGGTGAACACACTCTCCTCACTTATACTGTTCACCTGGTAACATGTCCTGTGTATATTAAACCATCAGGGGAACAACCTCTCCTCACTTATACTGTTCACCTGTTAACATGTCGAGTGTGTATTAAACAATTAGGGGAACACACTCTCTTCACTTATAATGTTCACCTGGTAACATGTCCCGTGTACATGAAACCATCATGGGAACACACTCTCCTCACTTCTACTGTTCACCTGGTAACATGTCCCGTGTGCTTTAAAAAATCAGGGGAACACACTCTCCTCACTTATACTGTTCATCTGGTAACGTGTCCCGTGTATATTAAACCATCAGGGGAACACACTCTCCTCACTTATACTGTTCATTTGGTCATATGTCCCGTCGATATTAAACCATAAGGTGAACACACTCTCCTCACTTATACTGTTCACCTGGTAACATGTCCCGTGTTTATTAAACCATCAGGGGAACACACTCTCCTCACTTATACTGTTCATCTGGTAACATGTCCCGTGTATATTAAACCATCAGGGGAACACACTCTCCTCACTTATACTGTTCACCTGGTAACATGTCCTGTGTATATTAAACCATTAGGGGAACACACTCTCTTCACTTATACTGTTCACCTGGTAACATGTCCCGTGTATATGAAACCATCATGGGAACATACTCTCCTCACTTCTACTGTTCACCTGGTAACATGTCCCGTGTGCATTAAAAAATCAGGGGAACACACTCTCCTCACTTACACTGTTCATCTGGTAACGTGTCCCGTGTAAATTGAACCATCAGGGGAACACACTCTCCTCACTTCTTCTGTTCATCTGGTCATATGTCCCGTCGATATTAAACCATAAGGGGAACACACTCTCCTCACTTAGACTGTTCCCTTGGTGACCTGTCCCGTGTGCATTAAACAATCAGGGGAACACACTCTCCTCACTTATACTGTTCATCTGGTAACATGTCCCGTGTATATTAAACCATCAGGGGAACACACTCTCCTCACTTATACTCTTCACCTGGTGATATGTCCCGTGCGCATAAAACAATCAGGGGAATACAATCTCCTCACTTATACTGTTCACCTGGTGACATGTCCCGTGTATATTAAACCATCAGGGGAACACACTCTCATCACTTATACTGTTCACCTGGTAACATGTCCTGTGTATATTAAACCATCAGGGGAACACACTCTCCTCACTTATACTCTTCTCCTGGTGACATGTCCCGTGCGCATAAAACCATCAGGGGAATACACTCTCCTCACTTATACAGTTCACCTGGTGACATTTCCCGTGTGCATTAAACAATCAGGGGAACACACTCTCCTCACTTATAATGTTCACCTGTTAACATGTCCTGTGTATATTAAACCATCAGGGGAACACACTCTCCTCACTTATACTGTTCACCTGTTAACATGTCCTGTGTATATTAAACCATCAGGGGAACACACTCTCTTCACTTATAATGTTCACCTGGTAACATGTCCCGTGTATATGAAACCATCAGGGGAACACACTCTCCTCACTTCTACTGTTCACCTGGTAACATGTCCCGTGTGCTTTAAAATATCAGGGGAACACACTCTCCTCACTTATACTGTTCATGTGGTAACGTGTCCCGTGTATATTAAACCATCAGGGGAACACACTCTCCTCACTTATACTGTTCATTTGGTCATATGTCCCGTCGATATTAAACCATAAGGTGAACACACTCTCCTCACTTATACTGTTCATCTGGTAACATGTCCCGTGTATATTAAACCATCAGGGGAACACACTCTCCTCACTTATACTGTTCATTTGGTCATATGTCCCGTCGATATTAAACCATAAGGTGAACACACTCTCCTCACTTATACTGTTCATCTGGTAACATGTCCCTTGTATATTAAACCATCAGGGGAACACACTCTCCACACTTATACTGTTCACCTGGTAACATGTCCCGTGTTTATTAAACAATCAGGGGAACACACTCTCCTCACTTATACTGTTCACCTGGTGATGTGTCGAGTGTGTATTAAACAATCAGGGGAACACGCTCTCCTCACTTATACTGTTCACCTGGTAACATGACCCGTGTATATTAAACCATCAGGCGAACACACTCTCCTCACTTATACAGTTCACCTGGTAACATGTCCCGTGTATATTAAACAATCAGGGGAACACACTCTCCTCACTTATACTGTTCACCTGGTAACATGACCCGTGTTTATTAAACAATCAGGGGAACACTCTCTCCTCACTTATACTGTTCACCTGGTAACATGTCCTGTGTATATTAAACCATCAGGGGAACACACTCTCCTCACTTATACTGTTCACCTGGTGACATGTCGAGTGTGTATTAAACAATCAGGGGAACACTCTCTCCTCACTTATACTGTTCACCTGGTAACATGTCCTGTGTATATTAAACCATCAGGGGAACACTCTCTCCTCACTTATACTGTTCACCTGGTAACATGTCCTGTGTATATTAAACCATTAGGGGAACACACTCTCTTCACTTATACTGTTCACCTGGTAACATGTCCTGTGTATATTAAACCATTAGGGGAACACACTCTCTTCACTTATACTGTTGACCTGGTGACATGTCCCGTGTTTATTAAACAATCAGGGGAACACACTCTCCTCACTTATACTGTTCACCTGGTAACATGTCCTGTGTATATGAAACCATCAGGGGAACACACTCTCCTCACTTGTCCTGTTCACCTGGTGACATGTCGAGTGTATATTAAACCATCAGGGGAACACTCTCTCCTCACTTATACTGTTCACCTGGTAACATGTCCTGTGTATATTAAACCATTAGGGGAACACACTCTCTTCACTTATACTGTTCACCTGGTGACATGTCCCGTGTGTATTAAACAATCAGGGGAATACACTCTCCTCACTTATACTGTTCACCTGGTAACATGTCCCGTGTATATTAAACAATCAGGGGAATACTCTCTCCTCACTTATACGGTTCACCTGGTAACATGTCCCGTGTATATTAAACAATCAGGTGAATACACTCTCCTCACTTATACTGTTCACCTGGTAACATGTCCCGTGTGCATTAAACAATCAGGGGGACACACTCTCCTCACTTATACTGTTCACCTGGTAACATATCCCGTGTGAATTAAACAATCAGGGGAACACACTCTCCTCACATATACTGTTCACCTGGTGACATGTCCTGTGTATATTAAATCATCAGGGGAACACATTCTCCTCACTTCCACTGTTCACCTGGTAACATGTCCCGTGTGCATTAAAAAATCAGGGGGACACAGTCTCCTCACTTATACTGTTCACCTGGTAACATGTCCTGTGCGTATTAAACAATCAGGGGAATACACTCTCCTCACTTATACTGTTCACCTGGTAACATGTACTGTGTATATTAAACCATCAGGGGAACACACTCTCTTCACTTATACTGTTCACCTGGTAACATGTCCCGTTTATATTAAACCATAAGCGGAACACACTCTCCTCACTTATCCTGTTCATCAGGTAACATGTCGCGTGTGTATTAAACAATCAGGGGAACACACTCTCCTCACTTATACTGTTCACCTGGTAACATGTCCTGTGTATATTAAACCGTCAGGGGAGCACACTCTCTTCACTTATACTGTTCACCTGGTGACATGTCCCGTGTATATGAAACCATCATGGGAACACACTCTCCTCACTTATACTGTTCACCTCGTAACATGTCGCGTGTGTATTAAACAATCAGGCGAACACTCTCTCCTCACTTATACTGTTCACCTGGTGACATGTCCCGTGTATATGAAACCATCATGGGAACACACTCTCCTCACTTATACTGTTCACCTCGTAACATGTCGCGTGTGTATTAAACAATCAGGGGAACACACTCTCCTCACTTATACTGTTCACCTGGTAACATGTCCTGTGTGCATTAAACAATCAGGGGAACACAGTCTCCTCACTTATACTGTTCACCTGGTAACATGTCCCGTGTGCATTAAACAATCAGGGGAACACACTCTCCTCACTTATACTGTTCACCTGGTGACATGTCCCTTGCGTATTTAACAATCAGGGGAACACACTCCCCTCACTATTCTGTTCACCTGGTGACATGTCCCGTGTATATTAAACCATCAGGGGAACACACTCTCTTCACTTATACTGTTCACCTGTTAACATGTCCTGTGTATATTAAACCATCAGGGGAACACACTCTCTTCACTTATAATGTTCACCTGGTAACATGTCCCGTGTATATGAAAACATCATGGGAACACACTCTCCTCACTTATACTGTTCACCTGGTCACATGTCCCGTGTGCTTTAAACAATCAGGGGAACACACTCTCCTCACTTATACTGTTCATCTGGTAACGTGTCCCGTGTATATTAAACCATCAGGGGAACACACTCTCCTCACTTATACTGTTCATTTGGTCATATGTCCCGTCGATATTAAACCATAAGGTGAACACACTCTCCTCACTTATACTGTTCATCTGGTAACATGTCCTGTGTATATTAAACCATCAGGGGAACACACTCTCTTCACTTATAATGTTCACCTGGTAACATGTCCCGTGTATATGAAACCATCAGGGGAACACACTCTCCTCACTTATACTGTTCACCTGGTGACATGTCCCTTGCGTATTAAACAATCAGGGGAACACACACCCCTCACTATACTGTTCACCTGGTGACATGTCCCGTGTATATTATACCATCAGGGGAACACACTCTCCTCACTTATACTGTTCACCTGTTAACATGTCCTGTGTATATTAAACCATCAGGGGAACACACTCTCTTCACTTATAATGTTCACCTGGTAACATGTCCCGTGTATATGAAACCATCATGGGAACACACTCTCCTCACTTATACTGTTCACCTGGTCACATGTCCCGTGTGCTTTAAAAAATCAGGGGAACACACTCTCCTCACTTATACTGTTCATCTGGTAACGTGTCCCGTGTATATTAAACCATCAGTGGAACACACTCTCCTCACTTATACTGTTCATTTGGTCATATGTCCCGTCGACATTAAACCATAAGGTGAACACACTCTCCTCACTTATACTGTTCACCTGGTAACATGTCCCGTGTTTATTAAACCATCAGGGGAACACACTCTCCTCACTTATACTGTTCATCTGGTAACATGTCCCGTGTATATTAAACCATCAGGGGAACACACTCTCCTCACTTATACTGTTCACCTGGTAACATGTCCTGTGTATATTAAACCATTAGGGGAACACACTCTCTTCACTTATACTGTTCACCTGGTAACATGTCCCGTGTATATGAAACCATCATGGGAACATACTCTCCTCACTTCTACTGTTCACCTGGTAACATGTCCCGTGTGCATTAAAAAATCAGGGGAACACACTCTCCTCACTTCCACTGTTCATCTGGTAACGTGTCCCGTGTAAATTGAACCATCAGGGGAACACACTCTCCTCACTTCTTCTGTTCATCTGGTCATATGTCCCGTCGATATTAAACCATAAGGGGAACACACTCTCCTCACTTAGACTGTTCCCTTGGTGACCTGTCCCGTGCGCATAAAACCATCAGGGGAATACAATCTCCTCACTTATACTGTTCACCTGGTGACATGTCCCGTGTATATTAAACCATCAGGGGAACACACTCTCATCACTTATACTGTTCACCTGGTAACATGTCCTGTGTATATTAAACCATCAGGGGAACACACTCTCCTCACTTATACTCTTCTCCTGGTGACATGTCCCGTGCGCATAAAACCATCAGGGGAATACACTCTCCTCACTTATACAGTTCACCTGGTGACACTTCCCGTGTGCATTAAACAATCAGGGGAACACACTCTCCTCACTATTCTGTTCACCTGGTGACATGTCCCGTGTGTATTAAACAATCAGGGGGACACACTCTCCTCACTTATACTGTTCACCTGTTAACATGTCCTGTGTATATTAAACCATCAGGGGAACACACTCTCTTCACTTATAATGTTCACCTGGTAACATGTCCCGTGTATATGAAACCATCAGGGGAACACACTCTCCTCACTTATACTGTTCACCTGGTAACATGTCCCGTGTGCTTTAAAAAATCAGGGGAACACACGCTCCTCACTTATACTGTTCACCTGGTAACGTGTCCCGTGTATATTAAACCATCAGGGGAACACACTCTCCTCACTTATACTGTTCATTTGGTCATATGTCCCGTCGATATTAAACCATAAGTTGAACACACTCTCCTCACTTATACTGTTCATCTGGTAACATGTCCCGTGTATATTAAACCATCAGGGGAACACACTCTCCTCACTTATACTGTTCATTTGGTCATATGTCCCGTCGATATTAAACCATAAGGTGAACACACTCTCCTCACTTATACTGTTCATCTGGTAACATGTCCCGTGTATATTAAACCATCAGGGGAACACACTCTCCTCACTTATACTGTTCACCTGGTAACATGTCCCGTGTTTATTAAACAATCAGGGGAACACTCTCTCCTCACTTATACTGTTCGCCTGGTAACATGTCCCGTGTTTATTAAACAATCAGGGGAACACACTCTCCTCACTTATACTGTTCACCTGGTGACATGTCGAGTGTGTATTAAACAATCAGGGGAACACACTCTCCTCACTTATACTGTTCACCTGGTAACATGAACCGTGTATATTAAACCATCAGGGGAACACACTCTCCTCACTTATACTGTTCACCTGGTAACATGTCCCGTGTATATTAAACAATCAGGGGATCACACTCTCCTCACTTATACTGTTCAGCTGGTAACATGACCCGTGTTTATTAAACAATCAGGGGAACACTCTCTCCTCACTTATACTGTTCACCTGGTAACATGTCCTGTGTATATTAAACCATCAGGGGAACACACTTTCCTCACTTATACTGTTCACCTGGTGACATGTCGAGTGTGTATTAAACAATCAGGGGAACACTCTCTCCTCACTTATACTGTTCACCTGGTAACATGTCCTGTGTATATTAAACCATCAGGGGAACACTCTCTCCTCACTTATACTGTTCACCTGGTAACATGTCCTGTGTATATTAAACCATTAGGGGAACACACTCTCTTCACTTATACTGTTCACCTGGTAACATGTCCTGTGTATATTAAACTATTAGGGGAACACACTCTCTTCACTTATACTGTTCACCTGGTGACATGTCCCGTGTTTATTAAACAATCAGGGGAACACACTCTCCTCACTTATACTGTTCACCTGGTAACATGTCCTGTGTATATTAAACCATCAGGGGAACACACTCTCCTCACTTGTCCTGTTCACCTGGTGACATGTCGAGTGTATATTAAACCATCAGGGGAACACTCTCTCCTCACTTATACTGTTCACCTGGTAACATGTCCTGTGTATATTAAACCATTAGGGGAACACAGTCTCTTCACTTATACTGTTCACCTGGTAACATGTCCTGTGTATATTAAACCATTAGAGGAACACACTCTCCTCACTTATACTGTTCACCTGGTGACATGTCGAGTGTGTATTAAACAATCAGGGGAACACTCTCTCCTCACTTATACTGTTCACCTGGTAACATGTCCTGTGTATATTAAACCATTAGGGGAACACACTCTCTTGACTTATACTGTTCACCTGGTGACATGTCCCGTGTGTATTAAACAATCAGGGGAACACACTCTCCTCACTTATACTGTTCACCTGGTAACATGTTCCGTGTATATTAAACAATCAGGGGAATACACTCTCCTCTTTTATACTGTTCACCTGGTAACATGTCCCGTGTGCTTTAAAAAATCAGGAGAATACACTCTCCTCACTTATACTGTTCACCTGGTAACAGGTCCCGTGTGCATTAAACAATCAGGGGGACACACTCTCCTCACTTATACTGTTCACCTGGTAACATGTCCCGTGTGAATTAAACAATCAGGGGAACACACTCTCCTCACTTATACTGTTCACCTGGTAACATGTTCCGTGTATATTAAACAATCAGGGGAATACACTCTCCTCTTTTATACTGTTCACCTGGTAACATGTCCCGTGTATATTAAACAATCAGGGGAATACACTCTCCTCACTTATACTGTTCACCTGGTGACATGTCGAGTGTGTATTAAACAATCAGGGGAACACTCTCTCCTCACTTATACTGTTCACCTGGTAACATGTCCTGTGTATATTAAACCATTAGGGGAACACACTCTCTTGACTTATACTGTTCACCTGGTGACATGTCCCGTGTGTATTAAACAATCAGGGGAACACACTCTCCTCACTTATACTGTTCACCTGGTAACATGTTCCGTGTATATTAAACAATCAGGGGAATACACTCTCCTCTTTTATACTGTTCACCTGGTAACATGTCCCGTGTGCTTTAAAAAATCAGGGGAACACACTCTCCTCACTTATACTGTTCACCTGGTAACATGTCCCGTGTGCATTAAACAATCAGGGGGACACACTCTCCTCACTTATACTGTTCACCTGGTAACATGTCCCGTGTGAATTAAACAATCAGGGGAACACACTCTCCTCACTTATACTGTTCACCTGGTAACATGTTCCGTGTATATTAAACAATCAGGGGAATACACTCTCCTCTTTTATACTGTTCACCTGGTAACATGTCCCGTGTATATTAAACAATCAGGGGAATACACTCTCCTCACGTATACTGTTCACCTGGTAAAATGTCCCGTGTGCATTAAACAATCAGGGGGACACACTCTCCTCACTTATACTGTTCACCTGGTAACATGTCCCGTGTGAATTAAACAATCAGGGGAACACACTCTACTCACATATACTGTTCACCTGGTGACATGTCCTGTGTATATTAAATCATCAGGGGAACACATTCTCCTCACTTCCACTGTTCACCTGGTAACATGTCCCGTGTGGATTAAAAAATCAGGGGGACACACTCTCCTCACTTATACTGTTCACCTGGTAACATGTACTGTGTATATTAAACCATCAGGGGAACACACTCTCCTCACTTATACTGTTCATCTGGTAACATGTCGCGTGTGTATTAAACAATCAGGGGAACACATTCTCCTCACTTCCACTGTTCACCTGGTAACATGTCCCGTGTGCATTAAAAAATCAGGGGGACACACTCTCCTCACTTATACTGTTCACCTGGTAACATGTACTGTGTATATTAAACCATCAGGGGAACACACTCTCTTCACTTATACTGTTCACCTGGTAACATGTCCCGTTTATATTAAACCATCAGGGGAACACACTCTCCTCACTTATACTGTTCATCTGGTAACATGTCGCGTGTGTATTAAACAATCAGGGGAACACACTCTCC
The DNA here is from genome assembly GCF_036365525.1 of Heterodontus francisci. Lineage (NCBI taxonomy): Eukaryota > Metazoa > Chordata > Chondrichthyes > Heterodontiformes > Heterodontidae > Heterodontus > Heterodontus francisci. The sequence goes on from NW_027140166.1 coordinate 850,450, forward strand.
TCACTTATACTGTTCACCTGGTAACATGTCCTGTGTATATGAAACCATCATGGGAACACACTCTCCTCACTTATACTGTTCACCTCGTAACATGTCGCGTGCGTATTAAACAATCAGGCGAACACTCTCTCCTCACTTATACTGTTCACCTGGTGACATGTCCTGTGTATATGAAACCATCAGGGGAACACACTCTCCTCACTTATACTGTTCACCTCGTAACATGTCGCGTGTGTATTAAACAATCAGGGGAACACACTCTCCTCACTTATACTGTTCACCTGGTAACATGTCCTGTGTATATTAAACCATCAGGGGAACACACTCTCTTCACTTATACTGTTCACCTGGTAACATGTCCCGTGTATATGAAACCATCATGGGAACACACTCTCCTCACTTCCACTGTTCACCTGGTAAAATGTCCCGTGTGCATTAAAAAATCAGGGGAACGCACTCTCCTCACTTATACTGTTCATCTGGTAACATGTCCCGTGTATATTAAACCACCAGGGGAACACACTCTCCTCACTTATACTGTTCACCTGGTAACATGTCCTGTGTATATTAAACCATTCGGGGAACACACTCTCTTCACTTATACTGTTCACCTGGTAACATGTACCGTGTATATGAAAACATCATGGGAACACACTCTCCTCACTTCTCCTGTTCACCTGGTAACATGTCCCGTGTGCATTAAAAAATCAGGGGAACACACTCTCCTCACTTATACTGTTCATCTGGTAACGTGTCCCGTGTATATTAAACCATCAGGGGAACACACTCTCCTCACTTCTTCTGTTCATCTGGTCATATGTCCCGTCGATATTAAACCATCAGGGGAACACACTCGCCTCACTGAAACTGTTCACCTGGTAACATGTCCCGTGTATATTAAACAATCAGGGGAACACAATCTCCTCACTTATCCTGTTCACCTGGTAACATGTCCCGTGCGTATTAAACAATCAGGGTAACACACTCTCCTCACTTATACTGTTCACCTCGTAACATGTCGCGTGTGTATTAAACAATCAGGGGAACACACTCTCCTCACTTATACTGTTCACCTGGTAACATGTCCCGTGTGTATTAAACAATCAGGGGAACACATTCTCCTCACTTATACTGTTCACCTGGTAACATGTCCCGTGCGTATTAAACAATCAGGGTAACACACTCTCCTCACATATACTGTTCACCTGGTGACATGTCCCGTGTGTATTAAACAATCAGGGGAACACCCTCTCCTCACTTATACTGTTCACCTCGTAACATGTCCGGTGTGCATTAAACAATCATGGGAACACACTCTCCTCACATATACTGTTCACCTGGTAACATGTCCCGTGTATATTAAACCATCAGGGGAACACACTCTCCTCACTTATACTGTTCACCTGGTAACATGTCCTGTGCATATTAAACCATCAGGGGAACACAATCTCCTCAGTTGTACTGTTCACCTGGTTACATGTCCCTTGTATATGAAACCATCATGGGAACACACTCACCTCACTTCCACTCTTCACCTGGTAACATGCCCCGTGTGCATTAAAAAATCAGGGGAACACACTCTCCTCACTTATACTGTTCATCTGGCAACATGTCCCGTGTATATTAGACCATCAGGGGTACACACTCTCCTCACTTTCACTGTTCACCTCGTAACATGTCGCGTGTGTATTAAACAATCAGGGGAAAACACTCTCCTCACTTATACTGTTCATCTGGTAACGTGTCCCTTGTATATTAAACTATCAGGGGAACACACTCTCCCACTTCTACTGTTCATCTGGTAACGTGTCCCGTGTATACTAAACCATCAGGGGAACACACTCTCCTCACCTATACTGTTCACCTGGTAACATGTCCTGCGTATATTAAACCATTAGGGGAACACACTCTCTTCACTTATACTGTTCACCTGGTAACATGTCCCGTGTGCATTACAAAATCAGGGGAACACACTCTCCTCACTTATACTGTTCATCTGGTAACGTGTCCCTTGTATATTAAACAATCAGGGGAACACACTCTCCTCTCTTATACTGTTCACGTGGTAACATGTCCTGTGTATATTAAACCATCATGGGAACACACTCTCCTCACTTCTACTGTTCACCTGGTAACATGTCCCGTGTTTATTAAACAATCAGGGGAACACACTCTCCTCACTTATACTGTTCACTTGGTAACATGTCCTGTGCGTATTAAACAATCAGGGGAACACACTCTCCTCACTTATACTGTTCATCTGGTAACATGTCCCGTGTATATTAAACCATCAGGGGAACACACTCTCCTCACTTATACTGTTCACCTGGTGACATGTCCCGTGTTTATTAAACAATCAGGGGAAAACACTCTCCTCACTTATACTGTTCACGTGGTGACATGTCCGGTGTATATTAAACCATCAGGAGAAAACACTCTCCTCACTTATAATGTTCAGCTTGTCACATGTCCCGTGTGCATTAAACAATCAGTGGAACACCCTCTCCTCACTTACACTGATCACCTGGTAACATGTCCTGTGTATATTAAACCATCAGGGGAACACACTCTCTTCACTTATACTGTTCACCTGGTAACAAGTCCCGTGTATATGAAACCATCATGGGAACACACTCTCCTCACTTCCACTGTTCACCTGGCAACATGTCCCGTGTGCATTAAAAAATCAGGGGAACACACTCTCCTCACTAATACTGTTCATCTGGTAACGTGTCCCGTGTTTATTAAACAATCAGGGGAACACTCTCTCCTCACTTATACAGTTCACCTGGTAACATGTCCCGTGTATATTAAACCATAAGGTGAACAAACTCTCCTCACTTACACTGTTCATCTGGTTACATGTCCCGTGTTTATTAAACAATCAGGGGAACACTCTCTCCTCACTTATACAGTTCACCTGGTAACATGTCCCGTGTATATTAAACAATCATGGGAACACACGCTCCTCACTTATACAGTTCACCTGGTAACATGTCCCGTGTATATTAAACAATCAGGCGAACACTCTCTCCTCACTTATACTGTTCACCTGGTAACATGTCCCTTGCATATTAAACCATCAGGGAAACACACTCTCCTCACTTGCTCTGTTCACCTGGTAACATGTCCCGTGTATATGAAAACATCATGGGAACACACTCTCCTCACTTCTCCTGTTCAAATGGTAACATGTCCCGTGTGCATTAAAAAATCAGGGGAACACACTCTCCTCACTTATACTGTTCATCTGGTAACGTGTCTCGTGTGTATTAAACCTTAAGGGGAACACACTCTCCTCACTTCTTCTGTTCATCTGGTGACCTGTCCCGTGTGCATTAAACAATCAGGGGAACACACTCTCCTCACTTATACTGTTCATATGGTAACATGTCCCGTGTATATTAAACCATCAGGAGAACTCACTCTACTCACTTATACTGTTCACCTGGTGACATGTCCCGTGTCTATTAAACAATCAGGGGAACACACTCTCCTCACTTACAATGTTCGCCTCGTAACATGTCGCGTGTGTATTAAACAATCAGGGTAACACACTCTCCTCACTTATGCTGTTCACCTCGTAACATGTCGCGTGTGTATTAAACAATCAGGGGAACACACTCTCCTCACTTATACTGTTCATCTGGTAACATGTCCCGTGTATATTAAACCATCAGGGGAACACACTCTCCTCACTTATAAAGTTCACCTGGTGACATGTCGCGTGTTTATTAAACAATCAGGGGAACACACTCTCCTCACTTATACTGTTCACCTGGTAACATGTCCTGTGTATATTAAACCATCAGGGGAACACACTCTCCTCACTTATACTGTTCACCTGGTTACATGCCCCGTGTATATGAAACCATCATGGGAACACACTCTCCTCACTTCCACTGTTCACCTGGTAACATGTTCCGTGTGCATTAAGCCATCAGGGGAACACACACTCCTCACTTATAATGTTCACCTGGTAACATGTCCTGTGTATATTAAACCATCAGGGGAACACACTCTCCTCACTTATACTGTTCACCTGGTAACATGTCCTGTGTATATTAAACCATCAGGGGAACACACTCTCCTCACTTATACGGTTCACCTGGTTACATGTCCCGTGTATATGAAACCATCATGGGAACACACTCTCCTCACTTCCACTGTTCACCTGGTAACATATTCCGTGTGCATTAAACAATCAGGGGAACACACTCCCCTCACATACACTGTTCACCTGGTGACATGTCCCGTGTGTATTAAACCATAAGGTGAACACACTCTCCTCACTTATACTGTTCACCTGGTGACATGTCCCGTGTTTATTAAACAATCAGGGGAACACACTCTCCTCACTTATACTGTTCACCTGGTAACATGTCCCGTGTATATTAAACAATCAGGGGAACACACTCTCTTCACTTATACTATTCACCTGGTAACAAGTCCCGTGTATATTAAACCATCAGGGGAACACACTCTCCTAACTAATACTGTTCATCTGGTAACGTGTCCCGTCGATATTAAACCATAAGGTGAACACACTCTCCTCACTTATACTGTTCACCTGGTGACATGTCCCGTGTTTATTAAACAATCAGGGGAACACACTCTCCTCACTTATACTGTTCACCTGGTAACATGTCCCGTGTATATTAAACAATCAGGGGAACACACTCTCCTCACTTATACTGTTCATCTGTAACATGTCCCGTGTATATTAAACAATCAGGGGAACACACTCTCCTCACTTATACTGTTCATCTGTAACATGTCCCGTGTATATTAAACCATCAGGGGAACACACTCTCCTCACTTATACTGTTCACCAGGTGACATGTCCCGTGTGTATTAAACAATCAGGGGAACACACTCTCCTCACTTATACTGTTCACCTGGTGACATGTCCCGTGTATATTAAACCATCAGGGGAACACACTCTCCTCACTTATACTGTTCACCTGGTGACATGTCCCGTGTGTATTAAACAATCAGGGGAACACACTCTCCTCACTTATACTGTTCACCTGGTGACATGTCCCGTGTATGTTAAACCATCAGGGGAACACACTCTCCTCACTTATACTGTTCACCTGGTAACATGTCCCGTGTATATTAAACAATCAGGGGAACACACTCTCCTCACTTATACTGTTCACCTGGTAACATGTCCCGTGTATATTAAACCATCAAGGGAACACACTCTCCTCACTTACACGGTTCACCTGGTAACATGTCCCGTTTATATGAAAACATCATGGGAACACACTCTCCTCACTTCTCCAGATCAAATGGTAACATGTCCCGTGTGCATTAAAAAATCAGGGGAACACACTCTCCTCACTTATACTGTTCACCTGGTAACATGTCCTGTGTATATTAAACCATTATGGGAACACACTCTCTTCACTTATACTGTTCACCTGGTAACATGTCCCGTTTATATGAAAACATCATGGGAACACACTCTCCTCACTTCTCCAGATCAAATGGTAACATGTCCCGTGTGCATTAAAAAATCAGGGGAACACACTCTCCTCACTTATACTGTTCATCTGGTAACGTGTCCCGTGTGTATTAAACCATCGGGGGAACACACTCTCCTCACTTCTTCTGTTCATCTGGTCATATGCCCCGTCGATATTAAACCAAAAGGGGAACACACTCTCCTCACTTAGACTGTTCCCCTGGTGACCTGTCCCGTGTGCATTAAACCATCAGGGGAACACACTCTCCTCACATATACTGTTCACCTCGTAACATGTCCGGTGTGCATTAAACAATCATGGAGCACACTCTCCTCACATATACTGTTCACCTGGTTACATGTCCTGTGTATATGAAACCATCATGGGAACAGACTCTCCTCACTTCCACTGTTCACCAGGTGACATGTCCCGTGTATATTAAACAATCAGGGGAACATTCTCTCCTCACTTATACTGTTCACCTGGTAACATGTCCTGTGTATATTAAACCATCAAGGGAATACATTCTCCTCACTTACACTGTTCACCTCGTGACATGTCCTGTGTGTATTAAACAATCAGGGGAACACACTCTCCTCACTTATACTCTTCACCTGGTAACATGTCCTGTGTATATTAAACCATTAGAGGAACACACTCTCTTCACTTATACTGTTCACCTGGTAACATGTCCCGTGTGCATTAAAAAATCAGTGGAACACACTCTCCTCACTTATACTGATCATCTGGTAACGTGTCCCTTGTATATTAAACTATCAGGGGAACACACTCTCCTCACTTCTTCTGTTCATCTGGTCATATGTCCCGTGCATATTAAACCATAAGGGGAACACACTCTCCTCACTTAGACTGTTCTCCTGGTAACATGTCCTGTGCATATTAAACCATCATGCGAACACACTCTCCTCACTTCCACTGTTAACCTGGTAACATGTCCGGTGTGCATTAAAAAATCAGGGGAACACACTCTCCTCACTTACACTGTTCATCTGGTAACGTGTCCCGTGTATATTAAACCATAAGGGGAACACACTCTCCTCACTTAGACTGTTCCCCTCTTGACCTGTCCCGTGTGCATTAAACAATCAGGGGAACACACTCTCCTCACTTATACTGTTCATATGGTAACATGTCCCATGTATATTAAACCATCAGGGGAACACACTCTCTTCACATATACTGTTCACCTGGTGAAATGTACCGTGCGTATTAAACAAACAGGGGATCACACTCTCCTCACTTATACTGTTCACCTCGTAACATGTCGCGTGTGTATTAAACAATCAGGGTAACACACTCTCCTCACTTTTACTGTTCACCTCGTAACATGTCGCGTGTGTATTAAACAATCAGGGGAACACACTCTCCTCACTTATACTGTTCATCTGTTAACATGTCCCGTGTATATTAAACCATCAGGGGAACACACTCTCCTCACTTATACTGTTGACCTGGTGACATGTCCCGTTTTTATTAAACAATCAGGGGAACACACTCTCCTCACTTATACTGTTCACCTTGTGACATGTCCTGTGTATATTAAACCATCAGGGGAACACACTCTCCTCACTTATACTGTTCATCTGGTAACATGTGCTGTGTATATTAAACAATCAGGGGAACACACTCTCCTCACTTATACTGTTCACCTGGTGACATGTCCCGTGTGTATTAAACAATCAGGGGAACACACTCTCCTCACTTATACTGTTCACCTGGTGACATGTCCCGTGTATGTTAAACCATCAGGGGAACACACTCTCCTCACTTATACTGTTCACCTGGTAACATGTCCCGTGTATATTAAACAATCAGGGGAACACACTCTCCTCACTTATACTGTTCACCTGGTAACATGTCCCGTGTATATTAAACCATCAGGGCAACAAACTCTCCTCACTTATACTGTTCACCTGGTAACATGTCCCGTGTATATTAAACCATCAAGGGAACACACTCTCCTCACTTACACGGTTCACCTGGTAACATGTCCCGTTTATATGAAAACATCATGGGAACACACTCTCCTCACTTCTCCAGATCAAATGGTAACATGTCCCGTGTGCATTAAAAAATCAGGGGAACACACTCTCCTCACTTATACTGTTCACCTGGTAACATGTCCTGTGTATATTAAACCATTATGGGAACACACTCTCTTCACTTATACTGTTCACCTGGTAACATGTCCCGTTTATATGAAAACATCATGGGAACACACTCTCCTCACTTCTCCAGATCAAATGGTAACATGTCCCGTGTGCATTAAAAAATCAGGGGAACACACTCTCCTCACTTATACTGTTCATCTGGTAACGTGTCCCGTGTGTATTAAACCATCGGGGGAACACACTCTCCTCACTTCTTCTGTTCATCTGGTCATATGCCCCGTCGATATTAAACCATAAGGGGAACACACTCTCCTCACTTAGACTGTTCCCCTGGTGACCTGTCCCGTGTGCATTAAACCATCAGGGGAACACACTCTCCTCACATATACTGTTCACCTCGTAACATGTCCGGTGTGCATTAAACAATCATGGAGCACACTCTCCTCACATATACTGTTCACCTGGTTACATGTCCTGTGTATATGAAACCATCATGGGAACAGACTCTCCTCACTTCCACTGTTCACCAGGTGACATGTCCCGTGTATATTAAACAATCAGGGGAACATTCTCTCCTCACTTATACTGTTCACCTGGTAACATGTCCTGTGTATATTAAACCATCAAGGGAATACATTCTCCTCACTTATACTGATCACCTGGTGACATGTCCTGTGTGTATTAAACAATCAGGGGAACACACTCTCCTCACTTATACTCTTCACCTGGTAACATGTCCTGTGTATATTAAACCATTAGAGGAACACACTCTCTTCACTTATACTGTTCACCTGGTAACATGTCCCGTGTGCATTAAAAAATCAGTGGAACACACTCTCCTCACTTATACTGATCATCTGGTAACGTGTCCCTTGTATATTAAACTATCAGGGGAACACACTCTCCTCACTTCTTCTGTTCATCTGGTCATATGTCCCGTGCATATTAAACCATAAGGGGAACACACTCTCCTCACTTAGACTGTTCTCCTGGTAACATGTCCTGTGCATATTAAACCATCATGGGAACACACTCTCCTCACTTCTACTGTTAACCTGGTAACATGTCCGGTGTGCATTAAAAAATCAGGGGAACACACTCTCCTCACTTACACTGTTCATCTGGTAACGTGTCCCGTGTATATTAAACCATAAGGGGAACACACTCTCCTCACTTAGACTGTTCCCCTCTTGACCTGTCCCGTGTGCATTAAACAATCAGGGGAACACACTCTCCTCACTTATACTGTTCATATGGTAACATGTCCCATGTATATTAAACCATCAGGGGAACACACTCTCTTCACATATACTGTTCACCTGGTGAAATGTCCCGTGCGTATTAAACAAACAGGGGAACACACTCTCCTCACTTATACTGTTCACCTCGTAACATGTCGCGTGTGTATTAAACAATCAGGGTAACACACTCTCCTCACTTTTACTGTTCACCTCGTAACATGTCGCGTGTGCATTAAACAATCAGGGGAACACACTCTCCTCACTTATACTGTTCATCTGTTAACATGTCCCGTGTATATTAAACCATCAGGGGAACACACTCTCCTCACTTATACTGTTCACCTGGTGACATGTCCCGTTTTTATTAAACAATCAGGGGAACACACTCTCCTCACTTATACTGTTCACCTTGTGACATGTCCTGTGTATATTAAACCATCAGGGGAACACACTCTCCTCACTTATACTGTTCATCTGGTAACATGTCCTGTGTATATTAAACCATCAGGGGAAAACACTCTCCTCACTTATACTGTTCACCTGGTTACATGTCCCGTGTATATGAAACCATCATGGGAACACACTCTCCTCACTTCCACTGTTCACCTGGTAACATGTGCCGTGTGCTTTAAGCCATCAGGGGAACACACTCTCCTCACTTATACTGTTCACCTGATAACATGTCCTGTGTATATTAAACCATCAGGGGAACACACTCTCCTCACTTCCACTGTTCACCTGGTAACATGTCCCGTGTGCATTAAAAAATCAGGGGAACACACTCTCCTCACTTATACTGTTCATCTGGAAACGTGTCCCGTGTATATTAAACCATCAGGGGAACACACTCTCCTCACTTCTTCTGTTCATCTGGTCATATGTCCCGTCGATATTAAACCATAAGGGGAACACACTCTCCTCACTTATACTGTTCATCTGGTAACATGTCCCGTGTTTATTAAACCATCAGGGGAACACACTCTCCTCACTTATACTGTTCACCTGGTGACATGTCCCGTGTGTATTAAACAATCAGGGGAACACACTCTCCTCACTTATACTGTTCACCTGGTGACATGTCCTGTGTGTATTAAACCATCAGGGGAACACACTCTACTTACTTATACTGTTCACCTGGTAACATATCCTGTGTGTATTAAACCATCAGAGGAAAACACTCTCCTCACTTATACTGTTCACCGGGTAACATGTCCTGTGTATATTAAACCTTCAGGGGAACACACTCTCCTCACTTATACTGTTCACCTGGTAACATATCCTGTGTGTATTAAACCATCAGAGGAACACACTCTCCTCACTTATACTGTTCACCTGGTGACATGTCCCGTGTATATTAAACCATCAGGGGAACACACTCTCCTCACTTATACTGTTCACCTCGTAACATGTCCCGTGTATATTAAACCATCAGGGGAACACAATCTCCTCACTTATACTCTTCACCTGGTAACATGTCCCGTGTATGTTAAACCATCTGGGGAACACAATCTCCTCACTTATACTCTTCACCAGGGAACATGTCCTGTGTGTATTAAACCATCAGAGGAACACACTCTCCTCACTTAGACTGTTCACCTGGTAACATGTCCTGTGCATATTAAACCATCAGGGGAACACACTCTACTTACTTATACTGTTCACCTGGTAACATATCCTGTGTGTATTAAACCATCAGAGGAACACACTCTCCTCACTTATACTGTTCACCGGGTAACATGTCCTGTGTATATTAAACCTTCAGGGAACACACTCTCCTCACTTATATTGTTCACCTGGTAACATATCCTGTGTGTATTAAACCATCAGAGGAACACACTCTCCTCACTTATACTGTTCACCTGGTGACATGTCCCGTGCATATTAAACCATCATGGGAACACAATCTCCTCACTTATACTGTTCACCTGGTAACATGTCCCGTCAGTATTAAACAATCAGGGAAACACACTCTCCTCACTTATACTGTTCACCTCGTAACATGTCCCGTGTATATTAAACCATCAGGGGAACACAATCTCCTCACTTATACTGTTCACCTGGTAACATGTCCCGTGTATGTTAAACCATCAGGGGAACACAATCTCCTCACTTATACTCTTCACCTGGTTACATGTCCCGTGTATATTAAACCATCAGGGGAATACACTCTCCTCACTTATACTGTTCACCTGGTAACATGTCCGGTGTATATTAAACCATCAGGGGAACACACTCTCCTCACATATACTGTTCACCTGGTGACATGTCCCGTGCGTATTAAACAATCAGGGGAAAACACTCTCCTCACTTATACTGTTTACGTGGTTACATGTCCGGTGGAGATTAAACCATCAGGGGAACACACTCACCTCACATATACTGTTCACCTGGTGACATGTCCCGTGCGTATTAAACAATCAGAGGAACACACTCCCCTCACTTATACTGTTCACCTGGTAACATGTCCCGTGTATATTAAACCATCAGGGGAACACACTCTCTTCACTTATACTGTTCACCTGGTGACATGTCCCGTTCGTATTAAACAATGAGGGGAACACACTCCCCTCACTTATACTGTTCACCTGGTAACATGTCCTGTGTGTATTAAACAATCAGGGAAACACCCTCTCCTCACTTATACTGTTCACCTGGTAACATGTCCTGTGTATATTAAACCATCAGGGGAACACACTCTCCTCACTTATACTGTTCACCTGGTAACATGTCCTGTGTATATTAAACCATCAGGGGAACACCCTCTCCTCACTTATACTGTTCACCTGGTAACATGTCCCGTGTATATTCAACCATCAGGGGAACACACTCTCCTCACTTATACTGTTCACCTGGTGACATGTCCTGTGTTTATTAAACCATCAGGGGAACACACTCTCCTCACTTATACTGTTCACCTGGTAACATGTCCTGTGTATATTAAACCATCAGGGGAACACCCTCTACTCACTTATACTGTTCACCTGGTAACATGTCCCGTGTATATTCAACCATCAGGGGAACACACTCTCCTCACTTATACTGTTCACCTGGTGACATGTCCTGTGTATATTAAACCATCAGGGGAACAAACTCTCCTCACTTATGCTGTTCATCTGGTAACATGTCCCGTGTATATTAAACCATCAGGGGAACACACTCTCCTCACTTATACTGTTCACGTGGTGACATGTCCTGTGTATATTAAACCATCAGGGGAACAAACTCTCCTCACTTATACTGTTCACATGGTGACATGTCCCGTGTGCATTAAAATATCAGGGTAACACACTCTCCTCACTTATACTGTTCTCCTCGTAACATGTCCCGTGTGTATTAAACAATCAGGGCAACACACTCTCCTCACTTATACTGTTCTCCTGGTAACATGTCCTGTGTATATTAAACCATCAGGGGAACACACTCTCTTCACTTATACTGTTCACCTGGTAACATGTCCCGTGTATATGATACCATCATGGGAACACACTCTCCTCACTTCTACTGTTCACCTGGTAAAATGTCCCGTGTGCATTAAAAAATCAGGGGAACACACTCTCCTCACTTATACTGTTCACCTGGTAACATGTCCTGTGTATATTAAACCATCAGGGGAACACACTCTCTTCAATTACACTGTTCACCCGGTGACATGTCCCGTGCGTATTCAACAATCAGGGTAACACTCTCTCCTCACTTATACTGTTCATCTGGTAACATGTCGCGTGTGTATTAAACAATCAGGGGAACACACTCTCCTCACTTATACTGTTCACCTGGTGACATGTCCTGTGTATATTAAACCATCAGGGGAACAAACTCTCCTCACTTATACTGTTCACATGGTGACATGTCCCGTGTGCATTAAAATATCAGGGTAACACACTCTCCTCACTTATACTGTTCACCTGGTAACATGTCCCGTGTGCATTAAAAAATCAGGGGAACACACTCTCCTCACTTATACTGTTCATCTGGTAACGTTTCCCGTGTATATTAAAACATCAGGGGAACACACTCTCCTCACTTATACTGTTCACCTGGTAACATGTCCTGTGTATATTAAACCATCAGGGGAACACCCTCTCCTCGCTTATACTGTTCACCTGGTAACATGTCCCGTGTATATTCAACCATCAGGGGAACACACTCTCCTCACTTATACTGTTCACCTGGTGACATGTCCTGTGTATATTAAACCATCAGGGGAGCAAACTCTCCTCACTTATGCTGTTCACATGGTGACATGTCCCGTGTGCATTAAAATATCAGGGTAACACACTCTCCTCACTTATACTGTTCACCTCGTAACATGTCGCGTGTGTATTAAACAATCAGGGCAACACACTCTGCTCACTTATACTGTTCTCCTGGTAACATGTCCTGTGTATATTAAACCATCAGGGGAACACACTCTCTTCACTTATACTGTTCACCTGGTAACATGTCCCGTGTATATGAAACCATCATGGGAACACACTGTCCTCACTTCTACTGTTCACCTGGTAAAATGTCCCGTGTGCATTAAAAAATCAGGGGAACACACTCTCCTCACTTATGCTGTTCATCTGGTAACGTGTCCCGTGTATACTAAACCATCAGGGGAACACACTCTCCTCACTTATACTGTTCACCTGGTAACATGTCCTGTGTATATTAAACCATCAGGGGAACACCCTCTCTTCACTTATACTGTTCACCCAGTGACATGTCCCGTGCGTATTAAACAATCAGGGTAACACACTCTCCTCACTTATACTGTTCACCTGGTAACATGTCCTGTGTATATTAAACCATCAGGGGAACACACTCTCCTCACTTATACTGTTCACCTGGTAACATGTCCCATGTATATTAAAGAATCAGGGGAACACTCTCTCCTCACTTATACTGTTCACCTGGTAACATGTCCCGTGTATATTAAAGAATCAGGGGAACTCACTCTCCTCACTTATCCTGTTCACCTGGTAACATGTCCTGTGTATATTAAACCATCAGGGGAACACACTCTCCTCACTTACACTGTTCACCTGTTAACATGTCCTGTGTATATTAAACCATTAACGGAACACACTCTCTTCACTTATACTGTTCACCTGGTAACATGTCCCGTGTACATGAAACCATCATGGGAACACACTCTCCTCACTTCTACTGTTCACCTGGTAACATGTCCCGTGTGCATTAAAAAATCAGGGGAACACACTCTCGTCACTTATGCTGTTCATCTGGAAACGTGTCCCGTGTACATTAAACCTTCAGGGGAACACACTCTCCTCACTTATACTGTTCACCTAGTGACATGTCCCGTGTTTATTAAACAATCAGGGGAGCACTCTCTCCTCCCTTATACTCTTCACCTGGGAACATGTCCTGTGTGTATTAAACCATCAGAGGAACACACTCTCCTCACTTAGACTGTTCACCTGGTAACATGTCCCGTGTATATTAAACCATCAGGGGAACACACTCTACTCACTTATACTGTTCACCTGGTAACATATCCTGTGTGTATTAAACCATCAGAGGAACACACTCTCCTCACTTATACTGTTCACCAGGTAACATGTCCTGTGTATATTAAACCTTCAGAGGAACACTCTCTCCTCACTTATATTGTTCACCTGGTAACATGTCCCGTGTATATTAAACCATCAGGGGAACACACTCTCCTCACTTATACTGTTCACCTCGTAACATGTCCCGTGTATATTAAACCATCAGGGGAACACAATCTCCTCACTTATACTGTTCACCTGGTAACATGTACCGTGTATGTTAAACCATCAGGGGAACACAATCTCCTCACTTATACTCTTCACCTGGTAACATGTCCCCTGTATATTAAACCATCAGGGGAATACACTCTCCTCACTAATAATGTTCACCTGGTCACATGTCCCGTGTGCATTCAACAATCAGGGGAACACACTCTCCTCACATATACTGTTCACCTGGTGACATGTCCCGTGTTTATTAAACCATCAGGTGAACACACTCTCCTCACTTCTACTGTTCACCTGGTAACCTGTCCCGTGTGCATTTAAAAATCAGGGGAACACACTCTCCTCACTTATACTGTTCATCTGGTAACGTGTCCCGTGTATATTAAAACATCAGGGGAACACACTCTCCTCACTTATACTCTTCATTTGGTCATATGTCCCGTCGTTATTAAACCAAAAGGTGAACACACTCTCCTCACTTCTACTGTTCATCTGGTAACATGTCCCGTGTATATTAAACCATCAGGGGAACACACTCTCCTCACTTATAGAGTTCACCTGGTGACATGTCCCGTGTTTATTAAACAATCAGGGGAACACTCTCTCCTCACTTATACTGTTCACCTGGTGACATGTCCTGTGTATATTAAACCATCAGGGAAACACACTCTCCTCACTTATACTGTTCACATGGTGACATGTCCTGTGTGTATTAAAATATCAGGGTGACACACTCTCCTCACTTATACTGTTCACCTCGTAACATGTCGCGTGTGTATTAAACAATCAGGGCAACACACTCTCCTCACTTATACTGTTCACCTGGTAACATGTCCTGTGTATATTAAACCATCAGGGGAACACACTCTCTTCACTTATACTGTTCACCTGGTAACATGTCCCGTGTATATGAAACCATCATGGGAACACACTCTCCTCACTTCTACTGTTCACCTGGTAAAATGTCCCGTGTGCATTAAAAAATCAGGGGAACAAACTCTCCTCACTTATGCTGTTCATCTGGTAACGTGTCCCGTGCATTAAAAAATCAGGGGAACACACTCTCCTCACTTATACTGTTCATCTGGTAACGTGTCCCGTGTATATTAAACCATCAGGGGAACACACTCTCCTCACTTCTTCTTGTTCATCTGGTCATATGTCCTGTCGATATTAAACAATCAGGGGAACACACTCTCCTCAATTATCCTTTTCATCTGGTAACATGTCCCGTGCATATTAAACCTTCAGGGGAACACACTCTCCTCACTTATACTGTTCACCTGGTGACATGTCCCGTGTTTATTAAACAATCAGGTGAACACAGTCTCCTCCCTTATACTGGTCAGCTGGTAACATGTCCTGTGTATATTAAACATTCAGGGGAACACACTCCCCTCACTTAGACTGTTCACCTGGTAACATGTCCTGTGTGTATTAAACCATCAGAGGAACACACTCTCCTCACTTATACTGTTCACCTGGTGACATGTCCTGTGTGTATTAAACCATCAGAGGAACACACTCTCCTCACTTATACTGTTCACCTGGTAACATGTCCTGTGTGTATTAAACCATCAGAGGAACACAATTTCCTCACTTATACTGTTCACCTGGTGACATGTCCCGTGTATATTAAACAATCAGGGGAACACACTCTCCTCACTTTCACTGTTCATCTGGTGACATGTCCCGTGTATATTAAACCATCAGGGGAACACACTCTCCTCACTTACACTGTTCACCTGGTGACATGTCCCGTGTATATTAAACCATCAGGGGAACACACTCTCCTCACTTATACTGTTCACCTGGTAACATGTCCCGTGCGTTTTAAACAATCAGGGTAACACACTCTCCTCACATATACTGTTCACCTGGTGACATGTCCCGTGTATATTAAACCATCAGGGGAACACATTCTCCTCACTTACACTGTTCACCTGGTGACATGTCCCGTGTATATTAAACCATCAGGGGAAAACAATCTCCTCACTTACACTGTTCACCTGGTGACATGTCCCGTGCGTTTTAAACAATCAGGGGAACACACTCTCCTCACATATACTGCTCACCTGGTGACATGTCCCGTGCATATTAAACAATCAGGGGAACACACTCTCCTCACTATTCTGTTCTCCTGGTTACTTGTCCCGTGTGTATTAAACAATCAGGGGAACACACTCTCCTCACTTACACTGTTCACCTGGTAACATGTCCCGTGTATATTAAACCATCAGGGGAACACACTCTCCTCACTTACACTGTTCACCTGGTGACATGTCCCGTGTATATAAAACCATCAGGGAAACACACTCTCCTCACTTACACTGTTCACCTGGTGACATGTCCCGTGTATATTAAACAATCAGGGGAACACACTCTCCTCACTTACACTGTTCACCTGGTGACATGTCCCGTGTATATTAAACCATTAAGGGAACACACACTCCTCACTTATACTGTTCACCCGGTAACATGTCCCGTGCGTTTTAAACAATCAGGGGAACACACTCTCTTCACATATACTGTTCAACTGGTGACATGTCCCGTGTATATTAAACCATCAGGGGAACACACTCTCCTCACTTACACTGTTCACCTGGTGACATGTCCCGTGTATATTAAACCATCAGGGGAAAACACTCTCCTCACTTACACTGTTCACCTGGTGACATGTCCCGTGCGTTTTAAACAATCAGGGGAACTCACTCTGCTCACTTATACTGTTCACCTCGTAACATGTCTCGTGTATATTAAACCATCAGGGGAACTCACTCTCCTCACTTATACTGTTCACCTGGTAACATGTCTCGTGTATATTAAACCATCAGGGGAACTCACTCTCCTCACTCATACTGTTCACCTGGTAACATGTCCCGTGCATATTAAGCCATCTGGGGAACACAATCTTCTCACTTATACTTTTCACCTAGTGACATGTCCTGTGTATATTAAACCATCAGGGGAACACACTCTCCTCACTTCTGCTCTTCACCTGGTAACATGTCCCGTGTATATTAAATCATCAGGGGAACACAGTCTCCTCACATATACTGTTCACCTGGTAACATGTCTCGTGTATATTAAACCATCAGGGGAACTCACTCTCCTCACTTATACTGTTCACCTGGTAACATGTCCCGTGCATATTAAGCCATCTGGGGAACACACTCTTCTCACTTATACTTTTCACCTCGTGACATGTCCCGTGTTTATTAAACCATCAGGGGAACACTCTCTCCTCACTTATACTCTTCACCAGGTAACATGTCCTGCGTATATTAAACCATCAGGGGAACACATGCTCCTCACTTATACTGTTCACATGGTGACATGTCCCGTGTATATTAAACCATCAGGGTAACACACTCTGCTCACTTATACTGTTCACCTGGTAACATGTCCTGTGTGTATTAAACAATCAGGGGAACACACTCTCCTCACTTACACTGTTCACCTGGTAACATGTCCCGTGTATATTAAATCATCATGGCAACACACTCTCCTCACATATACTGTTCACCTGGTAACATGTCACGTGTATATTAAACCATCACGGGAACTCACTCTCCTCACTTGGACTGTTCACCTAGTGACATGTCCTGTGTATATTAAACCATCAGGGGAACACACTCTCCTCACTTATACTGTTCACCTGGTGACATGTCCCGTGTATATTAAACCATCAGGGGAACAAACTCTGCTCACTTATACTGTTCACCTGGTGACATGTCCCGTGTATATTAAACCATCAGGGGAACACACTCTCCTCACTTATACTGTTCACCTGGTGACATGTCCCGTGCGTTTTAAACCATCAGGGGAACACACTCTCCTCACTTAGACTTTTCACCTGGTAATTTGTCCTGTGTATATTAAACCATCAGGGGAACACACTCTCTTCACTTATACTGTTCACCTGGTAACATGTCCCGTGTATATGAAACCATCAGGGGAACACACTCTCCTCACTATTCTGTTCACCTGGTAACATGTCCTGTGTATATTAAACAATCAGGGGAACACACTCTCCTCACTTATACTGTTCACCTGGTAACATGTCCTGTGTATATTAAACAATCAGGGGAACACACTCTCCTCACTTAGACTGTTCACCTGGTAACATGTCCTGTGTATATTAAACCATCAGGGGAACACACTCTCTTCACTTATACTGTTCACCTGGTAACATGTCCCGTGTATATGAAACCATCATGGGAACACACTCTCCTCACTTCTACTGTTCACCTGGTAACATGTCCCGTGTGCATTAAAAAATCAGGGGAACACACTCTCCTCACTTATGCTGTTCATCTGGTGACAGGTCCCGTGTGTATTAAAAAATCAGGGGAACACACTCTCCTCACTTATGCTGTTCATCTGGTGACCTGTCCCGTGCGTATTAAACAATCAGGGTAACACACTCTCCTCACTTATACTGTTCACCTGGTAACATGTCGCGTGTATATTAAACCATCAGGGGAACACAATCTCCTCACTTATACTGTTCACCTGGTAACATGTCCCGTGTATGTTAAACCATCAGGGGAACACACTCTCCTCACTTATACTGTTCAACTGGTAACATGTCCCGTGTATGTTAAACCATCAGGGGAAAACACTCTCCTCACTTATACTCTTCATCAGGTAACGTGTCCCGTGTATATTAACCCATCAGGGGAACACACTCTCCTCACTTATACTGTTCACCTGGTGACATGTCCCGTGTATATTAAACCATCAGGGGAACACACTCTCCTCACTTATACTGTTCACCTGGTGACATGTCCCGTGTATATTAAACAATCAGGGGAAAACACTCTCCTCACTTATACTGTTCACCTGGGAACATGTCTCGTGTATATTAAACCTTCAGGGGAACACACTCTCCTCACTTATACTGTTCACCTGGTAACATGTCCCATGTATATGAAACCATCAGGGGAACACAATCTCCTCACTTCTACTGTTCACCTGGTAACATGTCCCGTGCGTATTAAACAATCAGGGGAACACACTCTCCTCACTTATACTGTTCACCTGGTGACGTGACCCGTGTGCATTAAACAATCAGGGGAACACACTCTCCTCACTTATACTGTTCACCTGGTAACATGTCTCGTGTATATTAAACCTTCATGGGAACACACTCTCCTCACTTATACTGTTCACCTGGGAACATGTCTCGTGTATATTAAACCTTCAGGGGAACACACTCTCCTCACTTATACTGTTCACCGGGTAACATGTCCCATGTATATGAAACCATCAGGGGAACACACTCTCCTCACTTCTACTGTTCACCTGGTAACATGTCCCGTGCGTATTAAACAATCAGGGGAACACACTCTCCTCACTTGTACTGTTCACCTGTTGACATGTCCCGTGTATATTAAACCATCAGGGGAACACACTCTCCTCACTTATACTGTTCACATGGTGACATGTCCCGTGTGTATTAAACAATCAGGGGAACACACTCTCCTCACTTCGGTTCTTCACCTGGTAACATGTCCCGTGTATATTAAATCATCAGGGCAACACACTCTCCTCACTTATACTGTTCTCCTGGTGACATGTCCCGTGTATATTAAATCATCATGGGCAACACACTCTCCTCACTTATACTGTTTACCTGGTAACATGTCCCGTGTATATTACATCATCATTGCAACACACTCTCCTCACTTATACTGTTCACCTGGTAACCTGTCCTGTGTATATTAATTCTTCAGGGGAACACACTCTCCTCACTTATACTCTTCACCAGGTAACCTGTCCTGTGTATATTAAATCTTCAGGGGAACACACTCTCCTCATTTATCCTGTTCACCTGTTGACATGTCCCGTGTATATTAAACCATCAGGGGAACACACTCTGCTCACTTATACTGTTCACCTGGTGACATGTCCCGCGTATATTAAACCATCAGGGGAACACACTCTCATCACTTATACTGTTCACCTGGTAACATGTCCCGTGTCTATTAAACCATCAGGAGAACACAATCTGCTCACTTATACTGTTCACCTGGTAACATGTCCCGTTGATATTAAACAATCAGGGGAACACACTCTCCTCACTTATACTGTTCACCGAGTGACATGTCCTGTGTGTATTAAACCATCAGTGGAACACACTCTCCTCACTTACACTGTTCACCTGGTGACATGTCCCGTGTGTATTAAACCATCAGGGGAACACAATCTGCTCACTTATACTGTTCACGTGGTAACATGTCCCGTGTATATTAAACCATCAGGGGAAAATATTCTCCTCAATTATACTCTTCACCTGGTGACATGTCCCAAGTGCATCAAACCATCAGGGGAACACACTCTCCTCACTTATACTGTTCACCTGGTGACGTGTCCCGTGTATATTAAACCATGAGGGGAACAGACTTTCCTCTCGTATGCTGTTCACCTGGTGACATGTCCCCTGTGTATTCAACCATCAGGGGAACAGACTCTCCTCTCATATGCTGTTCACCTGGTGACATGTCCCCTGTGTATTAAACAATCAGGGGAACACACTCTCCTCACTTATACTGTTCACTTGGGAACATGTCCTGTGTATATTAAACCAATAGGGGAACACACTCTCCTCACTTATACTGTTTACCTGGTAACATGTCCAGTGTGTATTAAACAATCAGGGGAACTCACTCTCCTCACTTATACTGTTCACCTGGTAACATGTCCCGTGTGTATTTAACCATCAGAGGAACACACTCTCCTCACTTATACTGTTCACCTGCTAACATGTCCTGTGTGCATTTAACCATCAGGGGAACACAGTCTCCTCACTTATACTGTTCACCTGGTAACATGTCCTGTGTGCATTAAACCATCAGGGGAACACAGTCTCCTCACTTATACTGTTCACCTGGTAACATGTCCCGTGTATATTAAACCATCAGGGGAACACAATCTGCTCACTTATGCTGTTCATCTGGTAACATGTCCTGTGTACATTAAATAATCAGGGGAACACACTCTCCTCACTTATACTGTTCACCTGCTAACATGTCCTGTGTGCATTGAACCATCAGGGGAACACAGTCTCCTCACTTATACTGTTCACCTGGTAACATGTCCTGTGTGCATTAAACCATCAGGGGAACACAGTCTCCTCACTTATACTGTTCACCTGGTAACATGTCCCGTGTATATTAAACCATCAGGGGAACACAATCTGCTCACTTATGCTGTTCATCTGGTAACATGTCCTGTGTACATTAAACAATCAGGGGAACACAGTCTCCTCAATTTCACTGTTCACCTGGTGACATGTCCCGTGTGTATTAAACCATCAGGGGAACACACTCTCCTCAATTACACTCATCACCTGGTAACATGTCCTTTGTGTATTAAACCATCAGGGGAACACACTCTCCTCAATTACACTGTTCACCTGGTAACCTGTCCCGTGTGTATTAAACCATCAGGGGAACACACTCTCCTCAATTACACTCATCACCTGGTAACATGTCCTGTGTTTAATAAACCATCAGGGGAACACACTCTCCTCAATTACACTGTTCACCTGGTGACATGTCCCGTGTGTATTAAACCATCAGGGGAACACACTCTCCTCAATTACACTGTTCACCTGGTAACATGTCCTGTGTTTATTAAACCATCAGGGGAACACACTCTCCTCACTTATACTGTTCACCTGGTAACATGTCCCGTGTGTATTAAACCATCAGGGGAACACACTCTCCTCAATTACACTGTTCACCTGGTGACATGTCCCGTGTGTATTAAACCATCAGAGAAACACAGTCTCCTCACTTATACTGTTCACCTGGTAACATGTCCCGTGTATATTAAACCATCAGGGGAACACAATCTGCTCACTTATGCTGTTCATCTGGTAACATGTCCTGTGTACATTAAACAATCAGGGGAACACAGTCTCCTCAATTTCACTGTTCACCTGGTGACATGTCCCGTGTGTATTAAACCATCAGGGGAACACACTCTCCTCAATTACACTCATCGCCTGGTAACATCTCCTTTGTTTATTAAACCATCAGGGGAACACACTCTCCTCACTTATACTGTTCACCTGGTAACATGTCCCGTGTGTATTAAACCATCAGGGGAACACACTCTCCTCAATTACACTGTTCAACTGGTGACATGTCCCGTGTGTATTAAACCATCAGGGGAACACACTCTCCTCAATTACACTGTTCACCTGGTGACATGTCCCGTGTGTATTAAACCATCAGGGGAACACACTCTCCTCAATTACACTGTTCACCTGGTAACCTGTCCCGTGTGTATTAAACCATCAGGGGAACACACTCTCCTCAATTACACTCATCACCTGGTAACATGTCCTGTGTTTAATAAACCATCAGGGGAACACACTCTCCTCAATTACACTGTTCACCTGGTGACATGTCCCGTGTGTATTAAACCATCAGGGGAACACACTCTCCTCAATTACACTGTTCACCTGGTAACATGTCCTGTGTTTATTAAACCATCAGGGGAACACACTCTCCTCACTTATACTGTTCACCTGGTAACATGTCCCGTGTGTATTAAACCATCAGGGGAACACACTCTCCTCAATTACACTGTTCACCTGGTGACATGTCCCGTGTGTATTAAACCATCAGGGGAACACACTCTCCTCAATTACACTGTTCACCTGGTGACATGTCCCGTGTGTATTAAACAATCAGGGGAACACACTCTCCTCAGTTATACTGTTCACCTGGTAACATGTCCCATGTATATTAAACCATCAGGGGAACACACTCTGCAAACTTATAGTGTTCACCTGGTAACATGTCCTGTGTTTATTAAAACATCAGGGGAACTCACTCTGCTCACTTATACTGTTCACCTGGTAACATGTCCTGTGTGTATTAAACCATCAGGGGAACACACTCTCCTCACTAACTCTGTTCACCTTGTGACATGTCCCGTGTATATTAAACCATCAGGGGAACATAATCTGCTCAGTTATAGAGTTCACCTGGTAACATGTCCCATGTATATTAAACCATCAGGGGAAGACACTCTGCTCACTTATACAGTTCATCTGGTCAAATGTCCTGTGTATATTAAACAATCAGGTGAACACACTCTCCTCACTTATACTGTTCACCTGGTGACATGTCCCGTGCGTATTAAACAATCAGGGGAGCATACTCTCCTCACTACTACTCTGGAGCTGGTAACATGTCCCGTGTATATTAAACCATCAGGGGAACACACTCCCCTCACTTACACTGTTCACCTGGTGACATGTCCTGTGTGTATTAAAGCATCAGGGGAACACACTCTCCTCACTTATACTGTTCACCTGGTAACATGTCCCGTCGATATTAAACCACCAGGGGAACACACTCTCCTCACTTATACTGTTCACCTGGTAACATGTCCCGTGTTTATTAAACAATCAGGGGAACACACTCTCTTCACTTATACTGTTCACCTGGTAACATGTCCCGTTCGTATTCAACCATCAGGGGAACACATTCCCCTCACATATACTGTTCACTTGGTTACATGTCCTGTGTATATTAAACCATCAGGGGAACACACTCTCCTCACTTATACTGTTCACCTGGTAACATGTACCGTGCGTATTACACCATCAGGGGAACACACTCTCCTCACTTATACTGTTCACGTGGTAACATGTCCCGTGTATATTAAACAATCAGGAGAACACACTCTCCTCACTTATACTGTTCAACTGGTAACATGTCCCATCTGAATTATACCATCAGGGGAACACACTCTCCTCACTTATCGAGTTCACTTGGTATCATGTCCCATGTATATTAAACAATCAGGAGAACGCACTCTGCTCACTTATACTGTTCACCTGGCAACATGTACTGTATAGATTAAACCATCAGGGGAACACACCCTCCTCACTTGTAGAGTTCACCTGGTAACATATCCCGTGTGTATTAAACCATCAGGGGAACACACTCTGCTCACTTATACTGTTCACCTGGTTACATGTCCTGTGTGTATTAAACCATCAGGGGAACACACTCTCCTCAATTACACTGTTCACCTGGTAACCTGTCCCGTGTGTATTAAACCATCAGGGGAACACACTCTCCTCAATTACACTCATCACCTGGTAACATGTCCTGTGTTTAATAAACCATCAGGGGAACACACTCTCCTCAATTACACTGTTCACCTGGTGACATGTCCCGTGTGTATTAAACCATCAGGGGAACACACTCTCCTCAATTACACTGTTCACCTGGTAACATGTCCTGTGTTTATTAAACCATCAGGGGAACACACTCTCCTCACTTATACTGTTCACCTGGTGACATGTCCCGTGTGTATTAAACCATCAGGGGAACACACTCTCCTCAATTACACTGTTCACCTGGTGACATGTCCCGTGTGTATTAAACAATCAGGGGAACACACTCTCCTCAGTTATTCTGTTCACCTGGTAACATGTCCCATGTATATTAAACCATCAGGGGAACACACTCTGCAAACTTATAGTGTTCACCTGGTAACATGTCCTGTGTTTATTAAAACATCAGGGGAACTCACTCTGCTCACTTATACTGTTCACCTGGTAACATGTCCTGTGTGTATTAAACCATCAGGGGAACACACTCTCCTCACTTACTCTGTTCACCTTGTGACATGTCCCGTGTATATTAAACCATCAGGGGAACATAATATGCTCAGTTATAGAGTTCACCTGGTAACATGTCCCATGTATATTAAACCATCAGGGGAAGACACTCTGCTCACTTATACAGTTCATCTGGTCAAATGTCCTGTGTATATTAAACAATCAGGTGAACACACTCTCCTCACTTATACTGTTCACCTGGTGACATGTCCCGTGCGTATTAAACAATCAGGGGAGCATACTCTCCTCACTACTACTCTGGAGCTGGTAACATGTCCAGTGTATATTAAACCATCAGGGGAACACACTCCCCTCACTTACACTGTTCACCTGGTGACATGTCCTGTGTGTATTAAAGCATCAGGGGAACACACTCTCCTCACTTATACTGTTCACCTGGTAACATGTCCCGTCGATATTAAACCACCAGGGGAACACACTCTCCTCACTTATACTGTTCACCTGGTAACATGTCCCGTGTTTATTAAACAATCAGGGGAACACACTCTCTTCACTTATACTGTTCACCTGGTAACATGTCCCGTGTGTATTAAACAATCAGGGGAGCATACTCTCCTCACTACTACTCTGGAGCTGGTAACATGTCCAGTGTATATTAAACCATCAGGGGAACACACTCCCCTCACTTACACTGTTCACCTGGTGACATGTCCTGTGTGTATTAAAGCATCAGGGGAACACACTCTCCTCACTTATACTGTTCACCTGGTAACATGTCCCGTCGATATTAAACCACCAGGGGAACACACTCTCCTCACTTATACTGTTCACCTGGTAACATGTCCCGTGTTTATTAAACAATCAGGAGAACGCACTCTGCTCACTTATACTGTTCACCTGGCAACATGTACTGTAGAGATTAAAGCATCAGGGGAACACACCCTCCTCACTTGTAGAGTTCACCTGGTAACATATCCCGTGTGTATTAAACCATCAGGGGAACACACTCTGCTCACTTATACTGTTCACCTGGTTACATGTCCTGTGTGTATTAAACCATCAGGGGAACACACTCTCCTCAATTACACTGTTCACCTGGTAACCTGTCCCGTGTGTATTAAACCATCAGGGGAACACACTCTCCTCAATTACACTCATCACCTGGTAACATGTCCTGTGTTTAATAAACCATCAGGGGAACACACTCTCCTCAATTACACTGTTCACCTGGTGACATGTCCCGTTTGTATTAAACCATCAGGGGAACACACTCTCCTCAATTACACTGTTCACCTGGTAACATGTCCTGTGTTTATTAAACCATCAGGGGAACACACTCTCCTCACTTATACTGTTCACCTGGTGACATGTCCCGTGTGTATTAAACCATCAGGGGAACACACTCTCCTCAATTACACTGTTCACCTGGTGACATGTCCCGTGTGTATTAAACAATCAGGGGAACACACTCTCCTCAGTTATTCTGTTCACCTTGTGACATGTCCCGTGTGTATTAAACCATCAGGGGAACACACTCTGCAAACTTATAGTGTTCACCTGGTAACATGTCCTGTGTTTATTAAAACATCAGGGGAACTCACTCTGCTCACTTATACTGTTCACCTGGTAACATGTCCTGTGTGTATTAAACCATCAGGGGAACACACTCTCCTCACTTACTCTGTTCACCTTGTGACATGTCCCGTGTATATTAAACCATCAGGGGAACATAATATGCTCAGTTATAGAGTTCACCTGGTAACATGTCCCATGTATATTAAACCATCAGGGGAAGACACTCTGCTCACTTATACAGTTCATCTGGTCAAATGTCCTGTGTATATTAAACAATCAGGTGAACACACTCTCCTCACTTATACTGTTCACCTGGTAACATGTCCCGTCGATATTAAACCACCAGGGGAACACACTCTCCTCACTTATACTGTTCACCTGGTAACATGTCCCGTGTTTATTAAACAATCAGGGGAACACACTCTCTTCACTTATACTGTTCACCTGGTAACATGTCCCGTTCGTATTCAACCATCAGGGTAACACATTCCCCTCACATATACTGTTCACTTGGTTACATGTCCTGTGTATATTAAACCATCAGGGGAACACACTCTCCTCACTTATACTGTTCACCTGGTAACATGTCCCGTGCGTATTACACCATCAGGGGAACACACTCTCCTCACTTATACTGTTCACCTGGTAACATGTCCCGTGTATATTAAACAATCAGGAGAACACACTCTCCTCACTTATACTGTTCAACTGGTAACATGTCCCGTCTGAATTATACCATCAGGGGAACACACTCTCCTCACTTATCGAGTTCACTTGGTATCATGTCCCATGTATATTAAACAATCAGGAGAACGCACTCTGCTCACTTATACTGTTCACCTGGCAACATGTACTGTATAGATTAAACCATCAGGGGAACACACCCTCCTCACTTGTAGAGTTCACCTGGTAACATATCCCGTGTGTATTAAACCATCAGGGGAACACACTCTGCTCACTTATACTGTTCACCTGGTTACATGTCCTGTGTGTATTAAACCATCAGGGGAACACACTCCGCGCACTTATACTGTTCAACTGGTAACATGTCCTGTGTGCATTATACCATCAGGGGAACACAGTCTCCACACTTATACTGTTCACCTGGTGACATGTCCCGTGTGTATTAAACAATTAGGGGAACACACTCTCCTCACTTCTACTCTAGAGTTGGTAACATGTCACGTGTATATTAAACCATCAGGTGAACACACTCTCCTCACTTATACAGTTCATCTGGTAACATGTCCTGTGTATATTAAACAATCAGGAGAACACACTCTCCTCACTTATACGGTTCACCTGGTAACATGTCCCGTGTATATTAAACAATCTGGGGAACACACTCTCCTCACTTCTGCTGTTCACCTGGTGACATGTCCCGTGCATATTAAACCATCAGGGGAACACAATCTCCTCACTTACACTGTTCACTTGGGAACATGTCCTGTGCGTCTTTAATCATCATGGGAACACACTCTCCTCACCTATACTGTTCATCTGGTGACATGTCCCGTGTATGTTAAAGCATCAGGGGAACACACTCTGCTCACTTATACTGTTCACCTCGTAACATGTCGCGTGTGTATTAAACCATCAGGGGAACACACTCTCCTCACTTATACTGTTCACCTGGTAACATGTCCCGTGTGTATTAAACCATCAGGGGAACACACTCTCCTCAATTACACTGTTCACCTGGTGACATGTCCCGTGTGTATTAAACCATCAGGGGAACACACTCTCCTCAATTACACTGTTCACCTGGTGACGTGACCCGTGTGCATTAAACAATCAGGGGAACACACTCTCCTCACTTATACTGTTCACCTGGTAACATGTCCCGTGTGTATTAAACCATCAGGGGAACACACTCACCTCACTTATACTGTTCACCTGGTAACATGTCCCGTGTGTATTAAACCATCAGGGGAACACACTCTCCTCAATTACACTTTTCACCTGGTGACATGTCCCGTCAGTATTAAACAATCAGGGGAACACACTCTCCTCAGTTATACTGTTCACCTGGTAACATGTCCCGTTCGTATTAAACCATCAGGGGAACACATTCCCCTCACTTATACTGTTCACCTTGTAACATGTCCCATGTATATTAAACCATCAGGGTAACACACTCTGCAAACTTATAGTGTTCACCTGGCAACATGTCCCGTGTGTATTAAACCATCAGGGGAACGCACTCTGCTCACTTATGCTGTTAACCTGGTAACATGTCCTGTGTTTATTAAAACATCAGGGGAACACACTCTGCTCACTTATACTGTTCACCTGGTAACATGTCCTGTGTGTATTAAACCATCAGGGGAACACACTCTCCTCACTTATACTGTTCACCATGTAACATGTCCTATGTGCATTAAACCATCAAGGGAACACAGTCTCTTCACTTATACTGTTCACCTGGTGACATGTCCCGTGTATATTAAACCATCAGGGGAACAGAATCTGCTCAGTTATAGGGTTCACCTGGTAACATGTCCCATGTATATTAAACCATCAGGGGAAGACACTCTGCTCACTTATACAGTTCATCTGGTGAAATGTCCTGTGTATATTAAACAATCAGGTGAACACACTCTCCTCACTTCTACTCTAGAGCTGGTAACATGTCCAGTGTATATTAAACCATCAGGGGAACACACTCCCCTCACTTACACTGTTCACCTGGTGACATGTCCCGTGTGTATTAAAGCATCAGGGGAACACACTCTCCTCACTTATACTGTTCACCTGGTAACATGTCCCGTCGATATTAAACCACCAGGGGAACACACTCTACTCACTTATACTGTTCACCTGGTAACATGTCTCGTGTATATTAAACCATCAGGGGAACACACTCCCCTCAATTACACTGTTCACCTGGTGACATGTCCCGTGTGTATTAAAGCATCAGGGGAACACACTCTCCTCACTTATACTGTTCACCTGGTAACATGTCCCGTGTTTATTAAACAATCAGGGGAACACACTCTCCTCACTTATACTGTTCACCTGGTAACATGTCCCGTTCGTATTCAACCATCAGGGGAACACATTCGCCTCCCATATACTGTTCACCTGGATACATGTCCTGTGTATATTAAACCATCAGGGGAACACAATCTGCTCATTTATACAGTTCATCTGGTAACATGTCCCGTGTATATTAAACCATCAGGGGAACACAATCTGCTCATTTATACAGTTCATCTGGTAACATGTCCCGTGTATATTAAACCATCAGGGGAACACAATCTGCTCACTTATACTGTTCACCTGGTGACATGTCCCGTGCGTGTTCAACAATCAGGGGAACACACCCTCCTCACTTACACTGTTCCCCTGTTGACATGTCCCGTCTCAATTAAAAGATCATGGGAACACAGTCTCCTCACTTATACTGTTCCCCTGTTGACATGTCCCGTGTCAATTAAAACATCATGGGAACACAGTCTCCTCACTTATACTGCACATCTGTTAACATGTCCCGTGTGTATTAAACAGTCAGGGGAACACACTCTCCTCAGTTATACTGTTCACCTGGTTACATATCCCGTTCGTATTAATCCATCAGGGGAACACACTCTCCTCACTTATACTGTTCACCAGGTGACGTGTCCCGTGTATATTAAACCATGAGGGGAACAGACTCTCCTCTCGTATGCTGTTCACCTGGTAACATGTCCCGTGTATATTAAACAATCAGGAGAACACACTCTCCTCACTTATACGGTTCACCTGGTAACATGTCCCGTGTATATTAAACAATCTGGGGAACACACTTTCCTCACTTCTGCTGTTCACCTGGTGACAGGTCCCGTGTATATTAAACCATCAGGGGAAAACAATCTCCTCACTTACACTGTTCACCTGGGAACATGTCCTGTGCGTCTTTAATCATCAGGGGAACACACTCTCCTCACTTATACTGTTCATCTGGTGACATGTCCCGTGTACGTTAAACCATCAGGGGAACACACTCTGCTCACTTATACTGTTCACCTCGTAACATGTCGCGTGTGTGTTAAACCATCAGGGGAACACAATCTCCTCACTTATACTGTTCACTTGGGAACATGTCCCGTTTATGTTAAACCATCAGGGGAACACACTCTCCTCACTTATACTGTTCACCTGGTAACATGTCCCGTGTGCATTAAACAATCAGGGGAACACACTCTCCTCACTTATACTGTTCTCCTGGTAACATGTCCTGTGTGTATTAAACAAACAGGGGAACACTCTCTCCTCACTTATTCTCTTCACCTGGTAACATGTCCTGTGAAGATTAACCCATCAGGGGAACAAACTCTCCTCACTTCTACTGTTCACCTGGTAACATGTCCCGTGCGTATTAAACAATCGGGGAACACACTCTCCTCACTTATACTGTTCACCTGGTAACATGTCCCGTGTGCATGAAACAATCAGGGGAACACACTCTCCTCACTTATACTGTTCACCTGGTAACATGTCCCGTGCGTATTAAACCATCAGTGGAAAACACTCTCCTCACTATTCTGTTCACATGGTAACATGTCCCGTGTGTATTAAAGTGAGGAGAATGTTTTCCCTAGATGGTTTCATGTACACGGGACATGTTACCAGGTGAACATTATAAGTGAGGAGAGTGTTTTCCCCTGATGGTTTAATATACACAGGACATGATAGCAGATGAACAGTATAAGTGAGGAGAGTGTGTTCCCCTTATGGTTTAAGATACACGGCACACGTTACCAGATGAACAGTATAAGTTAGGAGAGTGTGTTCCCCTGATTTTTTAATGCACACGGGACATGTTACCAGGTGAACAGTAGAAGTGAGGAGAGTGTGTTCCCCTGATGGTTTCTTATACACGGGACATGTTACCAGGTGAACAATATAAGTGAGGAGAGTGTGTTCCCCTGATTGTTTAAAGCACACGGGACATGTTATCAGGTGAACAGTATAAGTGAGGAGAGTGTGTTCCCCTGATTGTTTAATACACACGGGACATGTTACCAGATGAACAGTATAAGTGAGGAGAGACTGTTCCCCTGATTGTTTAATGCACACAGGACATGTTACCAGGTGAACAGTATAAGTGAGGAGAGTGTGTTCCCCTGATGGTTTAATATACATGGGACATGTTACCAGGTGAACATTAGAAGTGAGGAGAGTGTGTTCCCCTGATGGTTTCATATACACGGGACATGTTACCAGGTGAACAGTAGAAGTGAGGAGAGTGTGTTGCCCTGATTTTTTAATGCACTCGGGACATGTTACCAGGTGAACAGTAGAAGTGAGGAGAGTGTTTTCCCCTGATGGTTTAATATACACGGGACACGTTACCAGATGAACAGTATAAGTAAGAAGAGTGTGTTCCCCTGATTTTTTAATACACACGGCACATGTGACCAGGTGAACAGTAGAAGTGAGGAGAGTGTGTTCCCCTGATGCTTTAATATACACAGGACATGTTGCCATATGAACAGGAGAAGTGAGGAGAGTGTGTTCCCCTGCTTGTTTAATGCACACGGGACAGGTCACCAGGGGAACATTCTATGTGAGGAGAGTGTGTTCCCCTGATGGTTTAATATACATGGGACATGTTACCAGGTGAACAGTAGAAGTGAGGAGAGTGTGTTCCCCTGATGGTTTCATATACACGGGACATGTTACCAGGTGAACAGTATAAGTGAGGAGAGTGTGTTCCCGTGATTGTTTAATACGCACAGGACATGTCACCAGATGAACAGTATAAGTGAGGAGAGTGTGTTCCCCTGAATGTTTAATACGCACGGGACATGTCACAAGGTAAACAGTATAAGTGAGGAGAGTGTGTTCCCCTGATTTTTTAATGCACACGGGACATGTTACCAGGTGAACAGTAGAAGTGAGGAGAGTGTGTTCCCCTGATTGTTTAATACACACGGGACATGTTACCAGGTGAACAGTATAAGTGAGGAGAGTGTGTTCCCCTGATTGTTTAATATGCACGGGACATGTTAACAGATGAACAGTATAAGTGAGGAGAGTGTGTTCCCCTGATTGTTTAGTACACACGGGACATGTTACCAGGTGAACAGTATAAGTGAGGAGAGTGTGTTCCCCTGATTGTTTAGTACACACGGGACATGTTACCAGGTGAACTGTATAAGTGAGGAGAGTGTGTTCCCCTGATGGTTTTATACACACAGGAGATGTTACCAGGTGAACAGTATAAGTGAGGAGAGTGTGTTCCCCTGATGGTTTTATACACACAGGACATGTTACCAGGTGAACAGTATAAGTGAGGAGAGTGTGTTCCCCTGAATGTTTAATTCACACGGGACATGTTACCAGGTGAACAGAATAGTGAGGAGAGTGTTTTCCCATGATGGTTTAAAGCCCACGGGACATGTTACCAGGTGAAATGTATAAGTGAGGAGAGTGTGTTCCCCTGATTGTTTAATACGCACGGGACATGTCACCAGGTGAACAGTATAAGTGAGGAGAGTGTGTTCCCCTGATTTTTTAATGCTCACGGGACTTGATACCAGGTGAACAGTTTAAGTGAGGAGAGTGTGTTCCCCTGATGGTTTCATATACATGGGACATGTTACCAGGTGAACAGTAGAAGTGAAGAGCTTGTGTTCCCCTGATGGTTTAACAACACAGGACATGTTAACAGGTGAACAGCAAAAGTGAGGAGAGTGTGTTCCCCTGATTGTTTTATACACACGGGACATGTTACCAGGTGAACAGTATAAGTGAGAAGTGTGTGTTCCCCTGATTGTTTAATACACACGGGACATGTTACCAGGTGAGCAGTATAAGTGAGGAGAGTGTGTTCCCCTGATTGTTTAATACACACGGGACATGTCACCAGGTGAAAAGTATAATTGAGGAGAGTGTGTTCCCCTGATTGTTTAATACAAACGGGACATGATACCAGGTGAACAGTATAAGTGAGGAGTGTGTGTTCCCCTGATGGTTTAATGCACACGGGACATGTTACCAGGTGTACAGTATAAGTGAGGAGAGTGTGTTCCCCTGAATGTTTAATACACACGGGACATGTTACCAGGTGAACAGTATAAGTGAGGAGAGTGTGTTCCCCTGATTGTTTAATACACACGGGACATGTTACCAGATGAACAGTATAATTGAGGAGAGTGTGTTCCCCTGAATGTTTAATACACACGGGACATGTTACCAGGTGAACAGTCTAAGTGAGGAGAGTGTGTTCCCCTGATTGTTTAATGCAAACGGGACATGTTACCAGGTGAACTGTATAAGTGAGGAGAGTGTGTTCCCCTGATTGTTTAATACACACGGGACATGTCACCAGGTGAACAGTATAAGTGAGGAGAGTGTGTTCCCCTGATTGTTTAATACACACGGGACATGTCACCATTTGAACAGAATAAGTGAGGAGAGTGTGTTCCCCTGATGGTTTAATACACAGGGGACATGTTACCAGGTGAACAGTATAAGTGAGGAGAGTGTGTTCCCCTGATTGTTTAATACACACGGGACATGTCACCATTTGAACAGAATAAGTGAGGAGAGTGTGTTCCCCTGATGGTTTAATACACAGGGGACATGTTACCAGGTGAACAGTATAAGTGAGGAGAGTGTGTTCCCCTGATTGTTTAATACACACGGGACATGTCACCATTTGAACAGAATAAGTGAGGAGAGTGTGTTCCCCTGATTGTTTAATACACACAGGACATGTTACCAGGTGAACAGAATAGTGAGGAGAGTGTGTTCCCCTGATTGTTTAATGCAAACGGGACATGTTCCCAGGTGAACTCAATAAGTGAGGAGAGTGTGTTCCCATGATTGTTTAATACACACGGGACATGTTCCCAGGTGAACTCAATAAGTGAGGAGAGTGTGTTCCCCTGATAGTTTAATACACACGGGACATGTTACCAGCTGAACAGTATAAGTGAGGAGCGTGTTTACCCCTGATTGTTTAATACACACGGGACATGTTACCAGGTGAACAGTATAAGTGAGGAGAGTGTGTTCCCATGATTGTTTAATACACACGGGACATGTTCCCAGGTGAACAGTATAAGTGAGGAGAGTGTGTTCCCCTGATGGTTTAATATACATGGGACATGTTACCAGATGAACAGTATAAGTGAAGAGAGTGTGTTCCCCTGATGGTTTAATATACACAGGACATGTTACCAGGTGAACAGTATAAGTGAAGAGAGTGAGTTCCCCTGACGGTTCAATATACACAGGACATGTTACCAGGTGAACAGTATAAGTGAGGAGAGTGTGTTCACCTGAATGTTTAATGCACACGGGACAGGTCGCCAGGGGAACATTATAAGTGAGGAGAGTGTGTTCCACTGATGGTTTAATATCGACGGGACATGTTACCAGGTGAACAGTATAAGTGAAGAGAGTGTGTTTCCCTGATGGTTTAATATACACAGGGCATGTTACCAGGTGAACAGTATAAGTGAGGAGAGTGTGTTCACCTGAATGTTTAATGCACACGGGACAGGTCCTCAGGGGAACAGTATAAGTGAGGAGAGTGTGTTCCACTGATGGTTTAATATCGACGGGACATGTTACCAGGTGAACAGTATAAGTGAGGAGAGTGTGTTCCCCTGATTGTTTAATTCACACGGGACATGTTACCAGGTGAACAGTATAAGTGAAGAGAGTGTGTTCCCCTGATGGTTTGATATACACAGGACATGTTACCAGTTGAACAGTATAAGTGAGGAGAGTGTGTTCCCCTGATTGTTTAATGCACACGGGACACGTCACCAGGTGAACAGTATAAGTGAGGAGAGTGTGTTCACCTGATTGTTTAATATACACGGGACATGTCACCAGGTGAACAGTATAAGTGAGGAGTGTGTGTTCCCCTGATTGTTTAATGCACATGGGACATGTCACCAGGTGAACAGTATAAGTGAGGAGAGTGTGTTCACCTGATTGTTTAATATACACGGGACATGATACCAGGTGAAATCTACAAGTGAAGAGAGTGTGTTCCCCTGATGGTTTAATATACACAGGACATGTTACCAGGTGAACACTGTAAGTGAGGAGAGTGAGTTCCCCTGATGGTTTAATACGCACGGGACATGTTACCAGGTGAACAGTATAAGTGAGGTGAGTGGATTCCCCTGATGGTTTAATATACACAGGACAAGATACCAGGTGAACAGTATAAGTGAGGAGAGTGTGTTCCCCTGATTGTTTAATGTACACGGGACATGTTACCAGTTGAACTTTATAAGTGAGGAGAGTGTGTTCCACTGATGGTTTAATATACACGGGACATGATACCAGGTGAACAGTATAAGTGAGGAGAGTTTGTTCCCCTGATTGTTTAATACACACGGGACATGTTACCAGGTGATTAGTATAAGTGAGGAGAGTGTGTTCCCCTGATGGTTTAATATACACGGGACATGTTACCAGGTGAACAGTATAAGTGAAGAGCGTGTGTTCCCCTGATTGTTTAATACACACGGGACATGTTACCAGGTGATTAGTATAAGTGAGGAGAGTGTGTTCCCCTGATTGTTTAATACACACGGGACATGTTACCAGGTGAACAGTATAAGTGAGGAGAGTGTGTTCCCCTGATTGTTTAATACACACGGGACATGTTACCAGGTGAACAGTGTGAGTGAGGAGAGTGTGTTCCCCTGATTGTTTAATACACACGGGACATGTTACCAGGTGAACAGTGTAAGTGAAGAGAGTGTGTTCCCCTGATTGTTTAATATACACGGGACATGTTACCAGGTGAACAGTATAAGTGAGGAGAGTGTGTTCCCCTGATAGTTTTATACACACGGGACATGTTACCAGGTGATCAGTATAAGTGAGGAGAGTGTGTTCCCCTGATTGTTTTATACACACGGGACATGTTACCAGGTGATCAGTATAAGTGAGGAGAGTGTGTTCCCCTGATGGTTTAATATACACGGGACATGTTAACAGGTGAACAGAATAAGTGAGGAGAGTGTGTTCCCCTGATTGTTTAATACACACGGGACATGTTACCAGGTGAACTCTATAAGTGAGGAGATTGTGTTCCCCTTATTGTTTAATAAACACGGGACATGTCACCAGGTGAACAGTATAAGTGAGGAGACTGTGTTCCCCTGATGGTTTAACACGCACGGGACATGTTACCAGGTGAACTCAATAAGTGAGGAGAGTGTGTTCCCCTGATAGTTTAATACACACGGGACATGTTACCAGCTGAACAGTATAAGTGAGGAGCGTGTTTACCCCTGATTGTTTAATACACACGGGACATGTTACCAGGTGAACAGTATAAGTGAGGAGAGTGTGTTCCCATGATTGTTTAATACACACGGGACATGTTCCCAGGTGAACAGTATAAGTGAGGAGAGTGTGTTCCCCTGATGGTTTAATATACATGGGACATGTTACCAGATGAACAGTATAAGTGAAGAGAGTGTGTTCCCCTGATTGTTTTATACTGACGGGACATGTCTCCAGGTGAACAGTATAAGTGAGGAGAGAGTGTTCCCCTGATGGTTTAACACGCACGGGACATGTTACCAGGTGAACAGAATAGTGAGGAGAGTGTGTTCCCCTGATTGTTTAATGCAAACGGGACATGTTCCCAGGTGAACTCAATAAGTGAGGAGATTGTGTTCCCATGATTGTTTAATACACACGGGACATGTTCCCAGGTGAACTCAATAAGTGAGGAGAGTGTGTTCCACTGATAGTTTAATACACACGGGACATGTTACCAGCTGAACAGTATAAGTGAGGAGCGTGTTTACCCCTGATTGTTTAATACACACGGGACATGTTACCAGGTGAACAGTATAAGTGAGGAGAGTGTGTTCCCATGATTGTTTAATACACACGGGACATGTTCCCAGGTGAACAGTATAAGTGAGGAGAGTGTGTTCCCCTGATGGTTTAATATACATGGGACATGTTACCAGATGAACAGTATAAGTGAAGAGAGTGTGTTCCCCTGATGGTTTAATATACACAGGACATGTTACCAGGTGAACAGTATAAGTGAAGAGAGTGAGTTCCCCTGACGGTTCAATATACACAGGACATGTTACCAGGTGAACAGTATAAGTGAGGAGAGTGTGTTCACCTGAATGTTTAATGCACACGGGACAGGTCCCCAGGGGAACATTATAAGTGAGGAGAGTGTGTTCCACTGATGGTTTAATATCGACGGGACATGTTACCAGGTGAACAGTATAAGTGAAGAGAGTGTGTTCCCCTGATGGTTTAATATACACAGGGCATGTTACCAGGTGAACAGTATAAGTGAGGAGAGTGTGTTCACCTGAATGTTTAATGCACACGGGACAGGTCCCCAGGGGAACAGTATAAGTGAGGAGAGTGTGTTCCACTGATGGTTTAATATCGACGGGACATGTTACCAGGTGAACAGTATAAGTGAGGAGAGTGTGTTCCACTGATGGTTTAATATCGA
Organism: Heterodontus francisci; assembly: GCF_036365525.1. Lineage (NCBI taxonomy): Eukaryota > Metazoa > Chordata > Chondrichthyes > Heterodontiformes > Heterodontidae > Heterodontus > Heterodontus francisci. Next base: position 888,665 of record NW_027140166.1, read on the forward strand.
CGGGACATGTTACCAGGTGAACAGTATAAGTGAGGAGAGTGTGTTCCCCTGATTGTTTAATTCACACGGGACATGTTACCAGGTGAACAGTATAAGTGAAGAGAGTGTGTTCCCCTGATGGTTTAATATACACAGGACATGTTACCAGTTGAACAGTATAAGTGAGGAGAGTGTGTTCCCCTGATTGTTTAATGCACACGGGACACGTCACCAGGTGAAAAGTATAAGTGAGGAGAGTGTGTTCACCTGATTGTTTAATATACACGGGACATGTCACCAGGTGAACAGTATAAGTGAGGAGAGTGTGTTCCCCTGATTGTTTAATGCACACGGGACATGTCACCAGGTGAACAGTATAAGTGAGGAGAGTGTGTTCACCTGATTGTTTAATATACACGGGACATGATACCAGGTGAAATCTACAAGTGAAGAGAGTGTGTTCCCCTGATGGTTTAATATACACAGGACATGTTACCAGGTGAACACTGTAAGTGAGGAGAGTGAGTTCCCCTGATGGTTTAATACGCACGGGACATGTTACCAGGTGAACAGTATAAGTGAGGTGAGTGTGTTCCCCTGATGGTTTAATATACACAGGACAAGATACCAGGTGAACAGTATAAGTGAGGAGAGTGTGTTCCCCTGATTGTTTAATGTACACGGGACATGTTACCAGTTGAACTTTATAAGTGAGGAGAGTGTGTTCCACTGATGGTTTAATATACACGGGACATGATACCAGGTGAACAGTATAAGTGAGGAGAGTTTGTTCCCCTGATTGTTTAATACACACGGGACATGTTACCAGGTGATTAGTATAAGTGAGGAGAGTGTGTTCCCCTGATTGTTTAATACACACGGGACATGTTACCAGGTGAACAGTATAAGTGAGGAGAGTGTGTTCCCCTGATTGTTTAATACACACGGGACATGTTACCAGGTGAACAGTGTAAGTGAGGAGAGTGTGTTCCCCTGATTGTTTAATACACACGGGACATGTTACCAGGTGAACAGTGTAAGTGAAGAGAGTGTGTTCCCCTGATTGTTTAATATACACGGGACATGTTACCAGTTGAACTTTATAAGTGAGGAGAGTGTGTTCCACTGATGGTTTAATATACACGGGACATGATACCAGGTGAACAGTATAAGTGAGGAGAGTTTGTTCCCCTGATTGTTTAATACACACGGGACATGTTACCAGGTGATTAGTATAAGTGAGGAGAGTGTGTTCCCCTGATTGTTTAATACACACGGGACATGTTACCAGGTGAACAGTATAAGTGAGGAGAGTGTGTTCCCCTGATTGTTTAATACACACGGGACATGTTACCAGGTGAACAGTGTAAGTGAGGAGAGTGTGTTCCCCTGATTGTTTAATACACACGGGACATGTTACCAGGTGAACAGTGTAAGTGAAGAGAGTGTGTTCCCCTGATTGTTTAATATACACGGGACATGTTACCAGGTGAACAGTATAAGTGAGGAGAGTGTGTTCCCCTGATAGTTTTATACACACGGGACATGTTACCAGGTGATCAGTATAAGTGAGGAGAGTGTGTTCTCCTGATTGTTTTATAAACACGGGACATGTTACCAGGTGATCAGTATAAGTGAGGAGAGTGTGTTCCCCTGATGGTTTAATATACACGGGACATGTTACCAGGTGAACAGAATAAGTGAGGAGAGTGTGTTCCCCTGATTGTTTAATACACACGGGACATGTTAACAGGTGAACTCTATAAGTGAGGAGATTGTGTTCCCCTTATTGTTTAATAAACACGGGACATGTCACCAGGTGAACAGTATAAGTGAGGAGACTGTGTTCCCCTGATGGTTTAATATACACGGGACATGTTACCAGATGAACAGTATAAGTGAGGAGATTGTGTTCCCCTGATAGTTTTATACACACGGGACATGTTACCAGGTGATCAGTATAAGTGAGGAGAGTGTGTTCCCCTGATTGTTTTATACACACGGGACATGTTACCAGGTGAACAGAATAAGTGAGGAGAGAGTGTTCCCCTGATTGTTTAATACACACGGAACATGTTACCAGGTGAACTCTATAAGTGAGGAGAGTGTGTTCCCCTTATTGTTTAATAAACACGGGACATGTCACCAGGTGAACAGTATAAGTGAGGAGACTGTGTTCCCCTGATGGTTTAATATACACGGGACATGTTACCAGATGAACAGTATAAGTGAGGAGATTGTGTTCCCCTGATGGTTTAATATACACGGGACATGTTACCAGATGAACAGTATAAGTGAGGAGATTGTATTCCCCTGATTGTTTAATACACACGGGACATGTTCCCAGGTGAACAGAATAGTGAGGAGAGTGTGTTCCCCTGATGGTTTAATGCACACGGGTCACGTCACCAGGTGAACTTTATAAGTGAGGAGAGTGTGTTCCCCTGATTGTTTTATACACACGGGACATGTCACCAGGTGAACTTTATAAGTGAGGAGATTGTATTCCCCTAATTGTTTAATATACATGGGACATGTTACCAGGTGAACAGTAGAAGTGAGGAGAGTGTGTTCCCCTGATGGTTTAATATACACGGGACATTTTACCAGATGAACAGTATAAGTGAGGAGATTGTGTTCCCCTGATGGTTTAATATACACGGGACATGTTGCCAGGTGAACACTATAAGTGAGGAGAGTGTGTTTCCCTGATTGTTTAATATACACGGGACATGTTACCAGGTGAACAGTAAAAGTGAAGAGAGTGAGTTCCCCTGATTGTTTAATACGCACGGGACATGTAACCAAGTGAAGAGTGTAAGTGAGGTGAGTGTGTTCCCCTGATGGTTTAATATACACGGGACATGTCACCAGGTGAACAGTATAAGTGAGGAGAGTGTGTTCCCCTGACAGTTTAATACAAAGGTGACATGACACCAGTTGAACAGTATAAGTGAGGAGAGGGCTTTCCCCTGATGGTTTAATATACACGGGACATGTTACCAGGTGAACAGTATATGTGAGGAGAGAGTGTTCCCCTGACGGTTTAATACGCACGGGACATGTTACCAGGTGAACAGTATATGTGAGGAGATTGCTTTCCCCTGATGGTTTAATATACATGGGACTTGTTACCAGGTGAACAGTATAAGTGAGGAGAGTGTGTTCCCCTGATGGTTTAATACACACGGGACATGTTCCCAGGTGAACAGTATAAGTGAGGAGAGTGCTTTCCCCTGATGGTTTAATATGCACGGGACATGTTTCCAGGTGAACAGTATAAATTAGGAGAGTGTGTTCCCCTGATCGTTTAGTATACACGGGACATGTTGCCAGGTGAACAGTATAAGTGAGGAGAGATTGTTCCCCTGACTGTTTAGTACGCAAGGGACATGTCACCAGGTGAACAGTATATGTGAGGAGAGTGTGTTCCCCTGCTGGTTTAACACGCACGGGACATGTTACCAGGTGAACAGTATAAGTGATGAGAGTGTGTTCCCCTGATTGATTAACACGCACGGGACATGTTACCAGGTGAACAGTGTAAGTGCGGAGAGTGTGTTCCCCTGATGGTTTAATATAAACGGGACATTTTACCAGATGAACAGTATAAGTGAGGAGAGTGTGTTCCTCTGATTGTTTAATACACACGGGACATTTCACCAGGTGAAAAGGAAAAGTGAGGAGAGTGTATTCCCCTGATTGTTTAATACACACGGGACATGTTACCAGGTGAACAGTATAAGTGAGGAGAGTGTGTTCCCCTGATGGTTTAATATATTCGGGACATTTTACCAGATGAACAGTATAAGTGAGGAGAGTGTGTTCCTCTGATTGTTTAATACACACGGGACATTTCACCAGGTGAACAGGAAAAGTGAGGAGAGTGTGTTCCCCTGATTGTTTAATACACACGGGACATTTTACCAGATGAACAGTATAAGTGAGGAGATTGTGTTCCCCTGCTGGTTTACCACGCACTGGACATGTTACCAGGTGAACAGTATAAGTGATGAGAGTGTGTTCCCCTGATTGATTAACACGCACGGGACATGTTACCAGGTGATTAGTATAAGTGCGGAGAGTGTGTTCCCCTGATGGTTTATTATAAACGGGACATTTTACCAGCTGAACAGTATAAGTGAGGAGAGTGTGTTCCTCTGATTGTTTAATACACACGGGACATTTCACCAGGTGAACAGTATAAGTGAGGAGAGTGTGTTCCCCTGATTGTTTAATATACACGGGACATGTTACCAGGTGAACAGTATAAGTGAGGAGAGTGTGTTCCCCTGATTGTTTAATATACACGGGACATGTTACCAGGTGAACAGTATAAGTGAGGAGAGTGTGTTCCCCTGATTGTTTAATGCACACGGGACATGTCAACAGGTGAACAGAATAAGTGAGGAGAGTGTGCTCCCCTGATTGTTTAATACGGACGGGACATGTCACCAGGTGAACAGTATAAGTGAGGAGAGTGTGTTCCCCTGATTGTTTAATACACACGCGACATGTCACCAGGTGATCAGTATAAGTGAGGAGAGTGTGTTCCCCTGATGGTTTAACACTCACAGGACATGTTACCAGGTGATCAGTATAAGTGAGGAGATTGCTTTCCCCTGATGGTTTAATATACACGGGTCATGTTATCAGGTGAACAGTATAAGTGAGGAGAGTGTGTTCCCCTGATGGTTTAATACACACGGGACATGTTACCAGGTGAACAGTATAAGTGAGGAGATTGCTTTCCCCTGATGGTTTAATATACACGGGACATGTTACCAGGTGAACAGTATATGTGAGGAGAGTGTGTTCCCCTGATGGTTTAATACGCACGGGACATGTTACCAGGTGAACAGTATAAGTGAGGAGATTGCTTTCCCCTGATGGTTTAATACACACGGGACATGTTTCCAGGTGAACAGTATAAGTGAGGAGAGATTGTTACTCTGACTGTTTAGTACGCACGGGACATGTCACCAGGTGAACAGTATAAGTGAGGAGAGTGTGTTCCCCTGATGGTTTAACACGCACGGGACATGTTACCAGGTGAACAGTATAAGTGAGGAGAGTGTGTTCCCCTGATTGATTAACACGCACGGGACATGTTACCAGGTGAACAGTATAAGTGAGGAGAGTGTGTTCCCCTGTTGGTTTAATATACACAGGACATGATAGCACGTGAACAGTATAAGTGAGGAGAGTGAGTTCCCCTGATTTTTTAATATACACGGGACATGTCACCAGGTGATCAGTATAAGTGAGGAGAGTGTGTTCCCCTGATGGTTTAATATACACGGGACATGTTACAGGGTGAACAGTATCAGTGAGGAGAGTGTGTTCCCCTGATGGTTTAATATACACGGGACATGTTACCAGGTGAACAGGATAAGTGAGGAGACTGTATTCCCTTGATGGTTTAATAGACACGGGACATGTTAGCAGGTGAACAGTATAAGAGAGGATTATGTTTTCCCCTGATTGTTCAATATACACGGGACATGTTACCAGGCGAACAGTATGAGTGAGCAGAGTGTGTTCCCCTGACGGTTTAATACACACGGGACATGTTACCAGGTGAACAGTATAAGTGAGGAGAGTGTGTTCCCCTGATGGTTTAATATACACGGGACATGTTACCAGGTGAACAGTATAAGTGAGGAGAATGTATTCCCCTGATGGTTTAATATACACGGGACATGTTAGCAGGTGAACAGTATAAGTGAGGAGAATGTGTTTCCCTGATGGTTTAATATACACAGGACATGTTACCAGGTGAACAGTATAAGTGAGGAGAGTGTGTTCCCCTGATGGTTTAATATACACGGGACATGTTCCCAGGTGAACAGTATAAGTGAGGAGAGTGCTTTCCCCTGATGGTTTAATATACACGGGACATATAACCAAGTGAACAGTATAAGTGAGGAGAATGTGTTCCCCTGATGGTTTAATATACACAGGACATGTTACCAGGTGAACAGTATAAGTGAGGAGAGTGTGTTCCCCTGATTGTTTAATACACACGGGACATGTCACCAGGTGAACAGTATAAGTGAGGACAGTGTGTTCCCCTGATTGTTTAATACACACGGGACATGTCACCAGGTGAACAGTGTAAGTGAGGAGAGTGTGTTCCCCTGATTGTTTAATACACACGGTACATTTTACCAGGTGAACAGTATAAGTGAGGAGAGTGTGTTCCCCTGATGGTTTAATATACACAGGACATGATACCAGATAAACAGTATAAGTGAGGAGAGGGCTTTCCCCTGATGGTTTAATATACACGGGACATTTTACCAGGTGAACAGTATAAGTGAGGAGAGTGTGTTCCCCTGATGCTTTAATACACCCGGGTCATGTTACCAGGTGAACAGTATAAGTGAGGAGAGTGTTTTCCCCTGATGGTTTAATATACACGGGACATTTTACCAGGTGAACAGTATAAGTGAGGAGAGTGTGTTCCCCTGATTGTTTAATACTCACGGGACATGTTACCAGGTGAACAGTATAAGTGAGGAGAGTGTGTTCCCCTGATGCTTTAATACACCCGCGACATGTTACCAGGTGAACAGTATAAGTGAGGAGAATGTGTTCCCCGGATGGTTTAATATACGCGGGACATGTTACCAGGTGAAAGGTATAAGTGAGGAGAGTGTGATCCAATGATTGTTTAATACTGACGGGACGTGTCACCAGGTGAAGAGTAGAAGTGAGGAGAGTGTGTTCCCCTGATTGTTTAATATACGCGGGACATGTTACCAGGTGAACAGTATAAGTGAGGAGAGTGTGTTCCCCTGATGGTTTAATACGCAAGGGACATGTTACCAGGTGAACAGTATAAGTGAGGAGAGTGCTTTCCCCTGATGGTTTGATATACACAGGACATGTCACCAGGTGAACAGTATAAGTGAGGAGAATGTATTCCCCTGATGGTTTAATATACACGGGACATGTTACCTGGTGAACAGTATAAGTGAGGAGAGTGTGTTCCCCTGATGGTTTAATATACACGGGACATGTTCCCAGGTGAACAGTGTAAGTGAGGAGAGTGTGTTCCCCTGATGGTTTAATACACACGGGGCATGATACCAGGTGAACAGTATAAGTGAGGAGAGTGACTTCCCCTGATGGTTTAATATACACGGGACATGTTCCCAGGTGAACAGTATAAGTGAGGAGAGTGTGTTCCCCTGATCGTTTAGTATACACGGGACATGTTGCCAGGTGAACAGTATAAGTGAGGAGAGATTGTTACCCTGATTGTTTAACACGCACGGGACATGTTACCAGGTGAACAGTATACGTGAGGAGAGTGTGTTCCCCTGTTGGTTTAATATACACTTGACATGATACCAGGTGAACAGTATAAGTGAGGAGAGTGAGTTCCCCTGATTTTTTAATATACCCGGGACATGTCACCAGGTGAACAGTATAAGTGACGAGAGTTCTTTCCCCTGATGGTTTAATATACACGGGTCATGTTACCAGGTGAACAGTATAAGTGAGGAGAGTGTGTTCCGCTGATGGTTTAATATACACGGGACATGTTACCAGGTGAACAGTATAAGTGAGGTGAGTGCTTTCCCCTGATGGTTTAATAGACACGGGTCATGTAACCAGGTGAACAGTATAAGTGAGGAGAGTGTGTTCCGCTGATGGTTTAATATATACGGGACATGTTCCCAGGTGAACATTATAAGTGAGGAGAATGCTTTCCCCTGATGGTTTAATATACACGGGACATGTTACCAGATGAACAGTATAAGTGAGGAGAGTGTGTTCCCCTGATGTTTTAATATACACGGGTCATGTTACCAGGTGAACAGTATAAGTGAGGAGAGTGCTTTCCCCTGATGGTTTAATATACACGGGTCATGTTACCAGGTGAACAGTATAAGTGAGGAGAGTGTGTTCCGCTGATGGTTTAATATACACGGGTCATGTTACCAGGTGAACAGGTTAAGTGAGGAGACTGTATTCCCCTGATGGTTTAATATACATGGGACATGTTACCAGCTGAACAGTATAAGTGAGCAGAGTGTGTTCCCCTGATTGTTAAATATACACGGGACACGTTACCAGGCGAACAGTTTAAGTGAGGAGAATGTGTTCCCCTGATGGTTTAATATACACGGTACATGTTACCAGGTGAACATTATAAGAGAGCAGAGTGTGTTCCCCTGATTGTTAAATATACACGGGACACGTTACCAGGCGAACAGTATAAGTGAGGAGAGTGTGTTCCCCTGATGGTTTAATATACACTGGACATGTTACCAGGTGAACAGTATAAGTGAGTAGACTGTATTCCCCTGATGGTTTAATATACACGGGACATGTTAGCAGGTGAACAGTATAAGGGAGGAGAATGTGTTCCCCTGATGGTTTAATATACACAGGACATGTTACCAGGTGAACAGTATAAGTGAGGAGAGTGTGTTCCCCTGATTGTTTAATATACACGGGACATGTTACCAGGTGAACAGCATAAGTGAAGAGAGTGTGTTCCCCTGATTGTTTTATGTACACGGGACATGTTACCAGGTGAACAGTATAAGTGAGGAGAGTGTGTTCCCCTGATGCTTTAATACACCCGGGACATGTTACCAGGTGAACTGTATAAGTGAGGAGAGTGTGTTCCCCTGATTGTTTTATGTACACGGGACATGTTACCAGGTGAACAGTGTAAGTGAGGAGAGTGTGTTCCCCTGATGGTTTAATATACACAGGACATTTTACCAAGTGAACAGCATAAGTGAAGAGAGTGTGTTCCCCTGATTGTTTTATGTACACGCGACATGTTACCAGGCGAACAGTATAAGTGAGGAGAGTGTGTTCCACTGATGGTTTAATATACATGGGACTTGTTACCAGGTGAACAGTTTAAGTGAGGAGAGTGTGTTCCCCTGATGGTTTAATATACATGGGACTTGTTACCAGGTGAACAGTTTAAGTGAGGAGAGTGTGTTCCCCGGATGGTTTAATATACACGGGACATGTTCCCAGGTGAACAGTATAAGTGAGGAGAGTGTGTTCCCCTGATCGTTTAGTATACACGTGACATGTTGCCAGGTGAACAGTATAAGTGAGGAGAGATTGTTACCCTGATTGTTTAGTACGCACGGGACATGTCACCAGGTGAACAGTATAAGTGAGGAGAGTGTGTTCCCCTGATGGTTTAGCACGCACGGGACATGTTACCAGGTGAACAGTATAAGTGAGGGGAGTGTGTTCCCCTGATTGTTTAACACGCACCGGACATGTTACCAGGTGAACAGTATAAGTGAGGAGAGTGTGTTCCCCTGTTGGTTTAATATACACAGGACATGATACCAGGTGAACAGTATAAGTGAGGAGAGTGAGTTCCCCTGATTTTTTAATGTACCCGGGACATGTCACCATGTGATCAGTATAAGTGAGGAGAGTGTATTCCCCTGATCGTTTAATATAAACGGGACATGTTACCAGGTGAACAGTATAAGTGAGGAGAGTGCTTTCCCCTGATGGTTTAATATACACGGGACATGTTACCAGGTGAACAGTATAAGTGAGGAGAGTGTGTTCCGCCGATGGTTTAATATACACGGGACATGTTACCAGGTGAACAGTATAAGTGAGGAGACTTTATTCCCCGGATGGTTTAATATACACGGGACATGTTCCCAGGTGAACAGTATAAGTGAGGAGAGTGTGTTCCCCTGATCGTTTAGTATACACGTGACATGTTGCCAGGTGAACAGTATAAGTGAGGAGAGATTGTTACCCTGATTGTTTAGTACGCACGGGACATGTCACCAGGTGAACAGTATAAGTGAGGAGAGTGTGTTCCCCTGATGGTTTAGCACGCACGGGACATGTTACCAGGTGAACAGTATAAGTGAGGGGAGTGTGTTCCCCTGATTGTTTAACACGCACCGGACATGTTACCAGGTGAACAGTATAAGTGAGGAGAGTGTGTTCCCCTGTTGGTTTAATATACACAGGACATGATACCAGGTGAACAGTATAAGTGAGGAGAGTGAGTTCCCCTGATTTTTTAATATACCCGGGACATGTCACCATGTGATCAGTATAAGTGAGGAGAGTGTATTCCCCTGATCGTTTAATATAAACGGGACATGTTACCAGGTGAACAGTATAAGTGAGGAGAGTGCTTTCCCCTGATGGTTTAATATACACGGGACATGTTACCAGGTGAACAGTATAAGTGAGGAGAGTGTGTTCCGCCGATGGTTTAATATACACGGGACATGTTACCAGGTGAACAGTATAAGTGAGGAGACTTTATTCCCCTGATGGTTTAATATACACGGGACAAGTTAGCAGGTGAACAGGATAAGTGAGGATTATGTGTTCCCCTGATGGTTTAATATACACGGGACATGTTGCCAGGTGAACATTATAAGTGAGCAGAGTGTGTTCCCCTGATTGTTAAATATACACGGGACACGTTACCAGGCGAACAGTATAAGTGAGGAGAGTGTGTTCACCTGATGGTTTAATACACACGGGACATGTTACCAGGTGAACAGTATAAGTGAGGAGAGTGTGTTCCCCTGATGGTTTAATATACACGGGACATGTTACCAGGTGAATAGTATAAGTGAGGAGAATGTGTTCCCCTGATGGTTTAATATACATGGGATATGTTACCAGGTGAACAGTATAAGTGAGGAGAGTGTGTTCCCCTGATTGTTTAATACACACGGGACATGTTACCAGGTGAACAGTAGAAGTGAGGAGAGTGTGTTCCCCTGATTGTTTAATACACACGGGACATGTTACCAGGTGAACAGTATAAGTGAGGAGAGTGTGATCCAATGATTGTTTAATACTGACGGGATGTGTCACCAGGTGAAGAGTAGAAGTGAGGAGAGTGTGTTCCCCTGATGGTTTAATATACGCGGGACATGTTACCAGGTGAACAGCATAAGTGAAGAGAGTGTGTTCCCCTGATTGTTTTATATACACGGGACATGTTACCAGGTGAACAGTATAAGTGAGGAGAGTGTGTTCCCCTGATTGTTTAATATACATGGGACATGTTACCAGGTGAACTGTGTAAGTGAGGAGAGTGTGTTCCCCTGATTGTTTAATACACACGGGACATGTTACCAGGTGAACAGTATAAGTGAGGACAATGTGTTCCCCTGATGGTTTAATATACATGGGACTTGTTACCAGGTGAACAGTTTAAGTGAGGAGAGTGTGTTCCCATGATGGTTTAATATACATGGGACTTGTTACCAGGTGAACAGTTTAAGTGAGGAGAGTGTGTTCCCCTGATTGTTTAATATACACGGGACATGTTCCCAGGTGAACCGTATAAGTGAGGAGAGTGTGTTCCCCTGATCGTTTAGTATACACGTGACATGTTACCAGGTGAACAGTATAAGTGAGGAGAGTGTGTTCCCCTGATGGTTAACACGCACGGGACATGTTACCAGGTGAACAGTATAAGTGAGGAGAATGTGTTCCCCTGATGGTTTAATATACATGGGACTTGTTACCAGGTGAACAGTTTAAGTGAGGAGAGTGTGTTCCCATGATGGTTTAATATACATGGGACTTGTTACCAGGTGAACAGTTTAAGTGAGGAGAGTGTGCTCCCCTGATTGTTTAATATACACGGGACATGTTCCCAGGTGAACCGTATAAGTGAGGAGAGTGTGTTCCCCTGATCGTTTAGTATACACGGGACATGTTACCAGGTGAACAGTATAAGTGAGGAGAATGTGTTCCCCTGATTGTTTAATATACACGGGACATGTTACCAGGTGAACAGCATAAGTGAAGAGAGTGTGTTCCCCTGATTGTTTTATGTACACGGGACATGTTACCAGGTGAACAGTATAAGTGAGGAGAGTGTGTTCCCCTGATGCTTTAATACACCCGGGACATGTTACCAGGTGAACTGTATAAGTGAGGAGAGTGTGTTCCCCTGATTGTTTTATGTACACGGGACATGTTACCAGGTGAACAGTGTAAGTGAGGAGAGTGTGTTCCCCTGATGGTTTAATATACACAGGACATTTTACCAAGTGAACAGCATAAGTCAAGAGAGTGTGTTCCCCTGATTGTTTTATGTACACGCGACATGTTACCAGGCGAACAGTATAAGTGAGGAGAGTGTGTTCCACTGATGGTTTAATATACATGGGACTTGTTACCAGGTGAACAGTTTAAGTGAGGAGAGTGTGTTCCCCTGATGGTTTAATATACATGGGACTTGTTACCAGGTGAACAGTTTAAGTGAGGAGAGTGTGTTCCCCGGATGGTTTAATATACACGGGACATGTTCCCAGGTGAACAGTATAAGTGAGGAGAGTGTGTTCCCCTGATCGTTTAGTATACACGTGACATGTTGCCAGGTGAACAGTATAAGTGAGGAGAGATTGTTACCCTGATTGTTTAGTACGCACGGGACATGTCACCAGGTGAACAGTATAAGTGAGGAGAGTGTGTTCCCCTGATGGTTTAGCACGCACGGGACATGTTACCAGGTGAACAGTATAAGTGAGGGGAGTGTGTTCCCCTGATTGTTTAACACGCACCGGACATGTTACCAGGTGAACAGTATAAGTGAGGAGAGTGTGTTCCCCTGTTGGTTTAATATACACAGGACATGATACCAGGTGAACAGTATAAGTGAGGAGAGTGAGTTCCCCTGATTTTTTAATGTACCCGGGACATGTCACCATGTGATCAGTATAAGTGAGGAGAGTGTATTCCCCTGATCGTTTAATATAAACGGGACATGTTACCAGGTGAACAGTATAAGTGAGGAGAGTGCTTTCCCCTGATGGTTTAATATACACGGGACATGTTACCAGGTGAACAGTATAAGTGAGGAGAGTGTGTTCCCCCGATGGTTTAATATACACGGGACATGTTACCAGGTGAACAGTATAAGTGAGGAGACTTTATTCCCCGGATGGTTTAATATACACGGGACATGTTCCCAGGTGAACAGTATAAGTGAGGAGAGTGTGTTCCCCCAATCGTTTAGTATACACGTGACATGTTGCCAGGTGAACAGTATAAGTGAGGAGAGATTGTTACCCTGATTGTTTAGTACGCACGGGACATGTCACCAGGTGAACAGTATAAGTGAGGAGAGTGTGTTCCCCTGATGGTTTAGCACGCACGGGACATGTTACCAGGTGAACAGTATAAGTGAGGGGAGTGTGTTCCCCTGATTGTTTAACACGCACCGGACATGTTACCAGGTGAACAGTATAAGTGAGGAGAGTGTGTTCCCCTGTTGGTTTAATATACACAGGACATGATACCAGGTGAACAGTATAAGTGAGGAGAGTGAGTTCCCCTGATTTTTTAATATACCCGGGACATGTCACCATGTGATCAGTATAAGTGAGGAGAGTGTATTCCCCTGATCGTTTAATATAAACGGGACATGTTACCAGGTGAACAGTATAAGTGAGGAGAGTGCTTTCCCCTGATGGTTTAATATACACGGGACATGTTACCAGGTGAACAGTATAAGTGAGGAGAGTGTGTTCCGCCGATGGTTTAATATACACGGGACATGTTACCAGGTGAACAGTATAAGTGAGGAGACTTTATTCCCCTGATGGTTTAATATACACGGGACAAGTTAGCAGGTGAACAGGATAAGTGAGGATTATGTGTTCCCCTGATGGTTTAATATACACGGGACATGTTGCCAGGTGAACATTATAAGTGAGCAGAGTGTGTTCCCCTGATTGTTAAATATACACGGGACACGTTACCAGGCGAACAGTATAAGTGAGGAGAGTGTGTTCACCTGATGGTTTAATACACACGGGACATGTTACCAGGTGAACAGTATAAGTGAGGAGAGTGTGTTCCCCTGATGGTTTAATATACACGGGACATGTTACCAGGTGAATAGTATAAGTGAGGAGAATGTGTTCCCCTGATGGTTTAATATACATGGGATATGTTACCAGGTGAACAGTATAAGTGAGGAGAGTGTGTTCCCCTGATTGTTTAATACACACGGGACATGTTACCAGGTGAACAGTAGAAGTGAGGAGAGTGTGTTCCCCTGATTGTTTAATACACACGGGACATGTTACCAGGTGAACAGTATAAGTGAGGAGAGTGTGATCCAATGATTGTTTAATACTGACGGGATGTGTCACCAGGTGAAGAGTAGAAGTGAGGAGAGTGTGTTCCCCTGATGGTTTAATATACGCGGGACATGTTACCAGGTGAACAGCATAAGTGAAGAGAGTGTGTTCCCCTGATTGTTTTATATACACGGGACATGTTACCAGGTGAACAGTATAAGTGAGGAGAGTGTGTTCCCCTGATTGTTTAATATACATGGGACATGTTACCAGGTGAACTGTGTAAGTGAGGAGAGTGTGTTCCCCTGATTGTTTAATACACACGGGACATGTTACCAGGTGAACAGTATAAGTGAGGAGAATGTGTTCCCCTGATGGTTTAATATACATGGGACTTGTTACCAGGTGAACAGTTTAAGTGAGGAGAGTGTGTTCCCATGATGGTTTAATATACATGGGACTTGTTACCAGGTGAACAGTTTAAGTGAGGAGAGTGTGTTCCCCTGATTGTTTAATATACACGGGACATGTTCCCAGGTGAACCGTATAAGTGAGGAGAGTGTGTTCCCCTGATCGTTTAGTATACACGTGACATGTTACCAGGTGAACAGTATAAGTGAGGAGAGTGTGTTCCCCTGATGGTTAACACGCACGGGACATGTTACCAGGTGAACAGTATAAGTGAGGGGAGTGTGTTCCCCTGATTGTTTAACACGCACGGGACATGTTACCAGGTGAACAGTGTAAGTGAGGAGAGTGTGTTCCCCTGTTGTTTTAATATACACAGGACATGATACCAGGTGAACAGTATAAGTGAGGAGAGTGAGTTCCCCTGATGGTTTAATATACGGGGACATGTCACCAGGTGATCAGTATAAGTGAGGAGAGTGTATTCCCCTGATGGTTTAATATGCACGGGACATGTTACCAGGTGAACTGTATAAGTGAGGAGAGTGCTTTCCCCTGATGGTTTAATATACACGGGACATGTTACCAGGTGAACAGTATAAGTGAGGAGACTGTATTCCCCTGATGGTTTCATACACACGGGACATGTGACCAGGTGAACATTGTAAATGACGAGATTGTGTTCCCCTGATTGTTTAATTCTGACGGGACATGTTACCAGGTGACCAGTATAAGTGAGGAGAGTGTGTTCCGCTGATGGTTTAATATACACGGGACATGTTACCAGGTGAACAGTATAAGTGAGGAGAGAGTGTTCCCCTCATTGTTTAATATACACAGGACATGATACCAGGTGAACAGTATAAGTGAGGAGAGTGTGTTGCCCTGATTGTATTATTTACTCAGGACATGTTACCAGGTGAACAGTATAAGTGAGGAGAGTGTGTTCCCCTCATTGTTTAATACACACGCGACATGTTACCAGGTGAACAGTATAAGTGAGGAGAGTGTGTTCCCCTGATTGTATTATTTACTCAGGACATGTTACCAGGTGAACAGTATAAGTGAGGAGAGTGTGTTCCCCTGATGGTTTAATACACACGGGACATGTTACCAGGTGAACAGTATAAGTGAGGAGAGTGTGTTCCCCTGATGGTTTAATACACACGGGACATGTTACCAGGTGAACAGTATAAGTGAGGAGAGTGTGTTCCCCTGATGGTTTCATACACACGGGACATGTTAGCAGGTGAACAGTATAAGTGAGCAGAGTGTGTTCCCCTCATTGTTTAATACACACAGGACATGTTACCAGGTGAACAGTATAAGTGAGGAGAATGTGTTCCCCTGATTGTTTAATACACACGGGATATGTTACCAGGTGAACTCAATAAGTGAGGAGAGTATGTTCCTCTGATGGTTTAATACACACGGGACATGTTACCAGGTGAACAGTATAAGTGAGGAGAGTGTGTTCCCCTGATGGTTTAATACACACAGGACATATTACCAGGTGAAGAGTATAAGTGAGGAGAGTGTGTTCCCCTGATGGTTTAATACACACAGGACATATTACCAGGTGAACTCAATAAGTGAGGAGAGTATGTTCCTCTGATGGTTTAATACACACGGGACATGTTAGCAGGTGAACAGTATGAGTGAGGCGAGTGTGTTCCCCTGATGGTTCATTATACACGGGACATGTTACCAGGTGAACAGTATAAGTGAGGAGAGTGTGTTCCCCTGATTGTTTAATATACACGGCACATGTTACCAGGTGAACAGTGTAAGTGAGGAGAGTGTGTTCCCCTGATTGTTTAATATACACGGGACATGTTCCCAGGTGAACCGTATAAGTGAGGAGAGTATGTTCCCCTGATCGTTTAGTATACACGTGACATGTTACCAGTTGAACAGTATAAGTGAGGAGAGTGTGTTCCCCTGATGGTTAACACGCACGGCACATGTTACCAGGTGAACAGTATAAGTGAGGGGAGTGTGTTCCCCTGATTGTTTAACACGCACGGGACATGTTACCAGGTGAACAGTATAAGTGAGGAGAGTGTGTTCCCCTGTTGTTTTAATATACACAGGACATGATACCAGGTGAACAGTATAAGTGAGGAGAGTGAGTTCCCCTGATGGTTTAATATACGGGGACATGTCACCAGGTGATCAGTATAAGTGAGGAGAGTGTATTCCCCTGATGGTTTAATATGAACGGGACATGTTACCAGGTGAACTGTATAAGTGAGGAGAGTGCTTTCCCCTGATGGTTTAATATACACGGGACATGTTACCAGGTGAACAGTATAAGTGAGGAGACTGTATTCCCCTGATGGTTTCATACACACGGGACATGTCACCAGGTGAACATTGTAAATGACGAGATTGTGTTCCCCTGATTGTTTAATTCTGACGGGACATGTTACCAGGTGACCAGTATACGTGAGGAGAGTGTGTTCCGCTGATGGTTTAATATACACGGGACATGTTACCAGGTGAACAGTTTAAGTGAGGAGAGTCTGTTCCCCTCATTGTTTAATATACACAGGACATGTTACCAGGTGAACAGTATAAGTGAGGAGAGTGTGTTCCCCTGATGGTTTCATACACACGGGACATGTTAGCAGGTGAACTGTATAAGTGAGCAGAGTGTGTTCCCCTCATTGTTTAATACACACAGGACATGTTACCAGGTGAACAGTATAAGTGAGGAGAATGTGTTCCCCTGATTGTTTAATACACACGGGATATGTTACCAGGTGAACTCAATAAGTGAGGAGAGTATGTTCCTCTGATGGTTTAATACACACGGGACATGTTACCAGGTGAACAGTATAAGTGAGGAGTGTGTGTTCCCCTGATGGTTTAATACACACAGGACATATTACCAGGTGAAGAGTATAAGTGAGGAGAGTGTGTTCCCCTGATGGTTTAATACACACAGGGCATATTACCAGGTGAACTCAATAAGTGAGGAGAGTATGTTCCTCTGATGGTTTAATACACACGGGACATGTTAGCAGGTGAACAGTATGAGTGAGGCGAGTGTGTTCCCCTGATGGTTCATTATACACGGGACATGTTACCAGGTGAACAGTATAAGTGAGGAGACTGTGTTCCCCTGATTGTTTAATATACACGGCACATGTTACCAGGTGAACAGTGTAAGTGAGGAGAGTGTGTTCCCCTGATGGATTAATACACACGGGACATGGAACCAGGTGAACAGTATAAGTGAGGAGAGTGTGTTCCCCTGATGGTTTAATATAAATGGGACATGTTACCAGGTGAACAGTATAAGTGAGGAGAGTGTGTTCCCCTGATTGTTTAATATACACGGGACATGGAACCAGGTGAACAGTATAAGTGAGGAGAGTGTGTTCCCCTGATAGTTTAATGCGCACGGAACATGTTACCAGGTGAACAGTGTAAGTGAGGAGAGTGTGTTCCCCTGATTGTTTAATACACATGGGACATGTTACCAGGTGAACAGTATCAGTGAGGAGAGTGTATTCCCCTGATGGTTTAATATGCACACGGGACATGTCAACAGATGAACAGTATAAGTGAGGAGAGTGTGTTCCCCTGATTGTTTAATGCACACGGGACATGTTACCAGGTGAACAGTAGAAGTGAGGAGAGTGTGTTCCCCTGATGGTTTAATATACACAGGACATGTTACCAGGTGAACAGTATAAGTGAGGAGAGTATGTTCCTCTGATGGTTTAATACACACGGGACATGGAACCAGGTGAACAGTATAAGTGAGGAGAGTGTGTTCCCCTGATGCTTTAATACACACAGGACATGTTACCAGGTGAACAGTATAAGTGAGGAGAGTGTGTTCCCCTGATGGTTTAATACACACCGGACATGTTACCAGGTGAACATTATAACTGAGGAGAGTTTGTTCCCCTGATTGTTTAATACACACGGGACATGTTCCCAGGTGAACAGTATGAGTGAGGAGAGTGTGTTCCCCTGATGGTTTAATACACAGCGGACATGTTACCAGGTGAACAGTATAAGTGAGGAGAGTGTGTTCCCCTTTTGGTTCAATATACATGGGACATGTCACCAGGTGAACAGTGTCAGTGAAGAGAGTGTGTTCCCCTGATTGTTTAATACACACGGGACATGTTACCAGGTGAACAGAATCAGTGAGGACAGTGTGTTCCCCTGATTGTTTAATACACACGGGACATGTTACCAGGTGAACAGTATAAGTGAGGAGAGTGTGTTCCCCTGAGGGTTTAATATACACAGGACATGTTATCAGGTGAACAGTATAAGTGAGGTGAGTGTGTTCCCCTTTTGGTTCAATATTCATGGGACATGTCACCAGGTGAACAACGTAAGTGAAGAGAGTGTGTTCCCCTGATAGTTTAATGCACACGGGACATGTTACCAGGTGAACAGTATAAGTGAGGAGAGTGTGTTCCCCTGATGGTTTAATATACACAGGACATTTTACCAGTTGAACAGCATAAGTGAGGAGAGTTTGTTCCCCTGATAGTTTAATGCACACAGGACTAGTTACCAGGTGAACAGTATAAGTGAGGAGAGTGTGTTCCACTGATTTTTTAATACACACGGGACATGTTACCAGGTGAACAGTATAAGTGGGAGAGTGCGTTCACCTGGTTGTTTAATATACACGGGACATGTTACCACGTGAACAGTATAAGTGAGGAGAGTGTGTTCTCCTGATGGTTTAACATACACGGGACATGTTACTAGGTGAACAGTGTAAGTGAGGAGAGTGTGTTCCCCTGATGGCTTAATACACACGGGACATGTCACAAGGTGAACAGCATAAGTGAGGAGAGTGTGTTCCCCTGATGGTTTAATATACACAGGACATGTTATCAGGTGAACAGTATAAGTGAGGACAGTATGTTCCCGAGATGGTTTAATAAACACAGGACATGTTACCAGGTGAACAGTATAAGTGAGGAGAGTGTGTTCCCCTGAGGGTTTAATATACACAGGACATGTTATCAGGTGAACAGTATAAGTGAGGTGAGTGTGTTCCCCTTTTGGTTCAATATACATGGGACATGTCACCAGGTGAACAGCATAAGTGAGGAGAGTGTGTTCCCCTGATTGTTTAATACACATGGGACATGTTACCAGGTGAACAGTAAAAGTGAGGAGAGTGTGTTCCCCTGATTGTTTAATACACACGGGACATGTTACCACGTGAACAGTATAAGTGAGGAGATTGTGTTCTCCTGATGGTTTAACATACACGGGACATGTTACTAGGTGAACAGTGTAAGTGAGGAGAGTGTGTTCCCCTGATGGCTTAATACACACGGGACATGTCACAAGGTGAACAGTATAAGTGAGGAGAGTGTGTTCCCCTGTTTGTTTAATATACACGGGATATGTTACCAGGCGAACAGTATAAGTGAGGAGAGTGAGTTCCCCTGATTGTTTAATATACACGGGATATGTTACCAGGTGAACAGTATAAGTGAGGAGAGTGTGTTCCCCAGATTGTTTAATATACACAGGACATGTTACCAGTTGAACAGTATAAGTGAGGAGAGTGTGTTCCCCTGATTGTTTAATACACACGGGACATGTTACCAGGTGAACAGTATAAGTGAGGAGAGTGCGTTCCCCAGATTGTTTAATACACACGGGTCATGTTACCAGGTGAACAGTATAAGTGAGGAGAGTGTGTTCCCCTGATGGTTTAATATACACAGGACATGTTATCAGGTGAACAGTATAAGTGAGGTGAATGTGTTCCCCTTTTGGTTCAATATACGTGGGACATGTCACCAGGTGAACAGCGTAAGTGAAGAGAGTGTGTTCCCCTGATGGTTTAATATGCACGGGACATGTTACCAGGTGAACTGTATAAGTGAGGAGAGTGCTTTCCCCTGATGGTTTAATATACACGGGACATGTTACCAGGTGAACAGTATAAGTGAGGAGACTGTATTCCCCTGATGGTTTCATACACACGGGACATGTCACCAGGTGAACATTGTAAATGACGAGATTGTGTTCCCCTGATTGTTTAATTCTGACGGGACATGTTACCAGGTGACCAGTATAAGTGAGGAGAGTGTGTTCCGCTGATGGTTTAATATACACGGGACATGTTACCAGGTGAACAGTATAAGTGAGGAGAGTGTGTTCCCCTCATTGTTTAATATACACAGGACATGATACCAGGTGAACAGTATAAGTGAGGAGAGTGTGTTCCCCTGATTGTATTATTTACTCAGGACATGTTACCAGGTGAACAGTATAAGTGAGGAGAGTGTGTTCCCCTCATTGTTTAATACACACGCGACATGTTACCAGGTGAACAGTATAAGTGAGGAGAGTGTGTTCCCCTGATTGTATTATTTACTCAGGACATGTTACCAGGTGAACAGTATAAGTGAGGAGAGTGTGTTCCCCTGATGGTTTAATACACACGGGACATGTTACCAGGTGAACAGTATAAGTGAGGAGAGTGTGTTCCCCTGATGGTTTAATACACACGGGACATGTTACCAGGTGAACAGTATAAGTGAGGAGAGTGTGTTCCCCTGATGGTTTCATACACACGGGACATGTTAGCAGGTGAACAGTATAAGTGAGGAGAGTGTGTTCCCCTCATTGTTTAATACACACAGGACATGTTACCAGGTGAACAGTATAAGTGAGGAGAATGTGTTCCCCTGATTGTTTAATACACACGGGATATGTTACCAGGTGAACTCAATAAGTGAGGAGAGTATGTTCCTCTGATGGTTTAATACACACGGGACATGTTACCAGGTGAACAGTATAAGTGAGGAGAGTGTGTTCCCCTGATGGTTTAATACACACAGGACATATTACCAGGTGAAGAGTATAAGTGAGGAGAGTGTGTTCCCCTGATGGTTTAATACACACAGGACATATTACCAGGTGAACTCAATAAGTGAGGAGAGTATGTTCCTCTGATGGTTTAATACACACGGGACATGTTAGCAGGTGAACAGTATGAGTGAGGCGAGTGTGTTCCCCTGATGGTTCATTATACACGGGACATGTTACCAGGTGAACAGTATAAGTGAGGAGAGTGTGTTCCCCTGATTGTTTAATATACACGGCACATGTTACCAGGTGAACAGTGTAAGTGAGGAGAGTGTGTTCCCCTGATGGTTTAATACACACGGGACATGGAACCAGGTGAACAGTATAAGTGAGGAGAGTGTGTTCCCCTGATGGTTTAATATAAATGGGACATGTTACCAGGTGAACAGTATAAGTGAGGAGAGTGTGTTCCCCTGATTGTTTAATATACACGGGACATGGAACCAGGTGAACAGTATAAGTGAGGAGAGTGTGTTCCCCTGATAGTTTAATGCGCACGGAACATGTTACCAGGTGAACAGTATAAGTGAGGAGAGTGAGTTCCCCTGATTGTTTAATACACACCGGACATGTTACCAGGTGAACAGTGTAAGTGAGGAGAGTGTGTTCCCCTGATTGTTTAATACACATGGGACATGTTACCAGGTGAACAGTATCAGTGAGGAGAGTGTATTCCCCTGATGGTTTAATATGCACACGGGACATGTCAACAGATGAACAGTATAAGTGAGGAGAGTGTGTTCCCCTGATTGTTTAATGCACACGGGACATGTTACCAGGTGAACAGTAGAAGTGAGGAGAGTGTGTTCCCCTGATGGTTTAATATACACAGGACATGTTACCAGGTGAACAGTATAAGTGAGGAGAGTATGTTCCTCTGATGGTTTAATACACACGGGACATGGAACCAGGTGAACAGTATAAGTGAGGAGAGTGTGTTCCCCTGATGCTTTAATACACACAGGACATGTTACCAGGTGAACAGTATAAGTGAGGAGAGTGTGTTCCCCTGATGGTTTAATACACACCGGACATGTTACCAGGTGAACATTATAACTGAGGAGAGTTTGTTCCCCTGATTGTTTAATACACACGGGACATGTTCCCAGGTGAACAGTATGAGTGAGGAGAGTGTGTTCCCCTGATGGTTTAATACACACCGGACATGTCACCAGGTGAACAGTATAAGTGAGGAGAGTGTGTTCCCCTTTTGGTTCAATATACATGGGACATGTCACCAGGTGAACAGTGTCAGTGAAGAGAGTGTGTTCCCCTGATTGTTTAATACACACGGGACATGTTACCAGGTGAACAGAATCAGTGAGGACAGTGTGTTCCCCTGATTGTTTAATACACACGGGACATGTTACCAGGTGAACAGTATAAGTGAGGAGAGTGTGTTCCCCTGAGGGTTTAATATACACAGGACATGTTATCAGGTGAACAGTATAAGTGAGGTGAGTGTGTTCCCCTTTTGGTTCAATATTCATGGGACATGTCACCAGGTGAACAGCGTAAGTGAGGAGAGTGTGTTCCCCTGATAGTTTAATGCACACGGGACATGTTACCAGGTGAACAGTATAAGTGAGGAGAATGTGTTATCCTGATGGTTTAATATACACAGGACATGTTACCAGTTGAACAGCATAAGTGAGGAGAGTTTGTTCCCCTGATAGTTTAATGCACACAGGACTTGTTACCAGGTGAACAGTATAAGTGAGGAGAGTGTGTTCCCCTGATTTTTTAATACACACGGGACATGTTACCAGGTGAACAGTATAAGTGGGAGAGTGCGTTCACCTGGTTTTTTAATATACACGGGACATGTTACCACGTGAACAGTATAAGTGAGGAGAGTGTGTTCTCCTGATGGTTTAACATACACGGGACATGTTACTAGGTGAACAGTGTAAGTGAGGAGAGTGTGTTCCCCTGATGGCTTAATACACACGGGACATGTCACAAGGTGAACAGCATAAGTGAGGAGAGTGTGTTCCCCAGATGGTTTAATATACACAGGACATGTTATCAGGTGAACAGTATCAGTGAGGACAGTATGTTCCCGAGATGGTTTAATAAACACAGGACATGTTACCAGGTGAACAGTATAAGTGAGGAGAGTGTGTTCCCCTGAGGGTTTAATATACACAGGACATGTTATCAGGTGAACAGTATAAGTGAGGTGAGTGTGTTCCCCTTTTGGTTCAATATACATGGGACATGTCACCAGGTGAACAGCATAAGTGAGGAGAGTGTGTTCCCCTGATTGTTTAATACACATGGGACATGTTACCAGGTGAACAGTAAAATTGAGGAGAGTGTGTTCCCCTGATTGTTTAATACACACGGGACATGTTACCACGTGAACAGTATAAGTGAGGAGAGTGTGTTCTCCTGATGGTTTAACATACACGGGACATGTTACTAGGTGAACAGTGTAAGTGAGGAGAGTGTGTTCCCCTGATGGCTTAATACACACGGGACATGTCACAAGGTGAACAGTACAAGTGAGGAGAGTGTGTTCCCCTGTTTGTTTAATATACACGGGATATGTTACCAGGCGAACAGTATAAGTGAGGAGAGTGAGTTCCCCTGATTGTTTAATATACACGGGATATGTTACCAGGTGAACAGTATAAGTGAGGAGAGTGTGTTCCCCAGATTGTTTAATATACACAGGACATGTTACCAGTTGAACAGTATAAGTGAGGAGAGTGTGTTCCCCTGATTGTTTAATACACACGGGACATGTTACCAGGTGAACAGTATAAGTGAGGAGAGTGTGTTCCCCAGATTGTTTAATACACACGGGTCATGTTACCAGGTGAACAGTATAAGTGAGGAGAGTGTGTTCCCCTGATGGTTTAATATACACAGGACATGTTATCAGGTGAACAGTATAAGTGAGGTGAGTGTGTTCCCCTTTTGGTTCAATATTCATGGGACATGTCACCAGGTGAACAGCGTAAGTGAAGAGAGTGTGTTCCCCTGATAGTTTAATGCACACGGGACATGTTACCAGGTGAACAGTATAAGTGAGGAGAGTGTGTTCCCCTGATGGTTTAATATACACAGGACATGTTACCAGTTGAACAGCATAAGTGAGGAGAGTTTGTTCCCCTGATAGTTTAATGCACACAGGACTTGTTACCAGGTGAACAGTATAAGTGAGGAGAGTGTGTTCCCCTGATTTTTTAATACACACGGGACATGTTACCAGGTGAACAGTATAAGTGGGAGAGTGCGTTCACCTGGTTGTTTAATATACACGGGACATGTTACCACGTGAACAGTATAAGTGAGGAGAGTGTGTTCTCCTGATGGTTTAACATACACGGGACATGTTACTAGGTGAACAGTGTAAGTGAGGAGAGTGTGTTCCCCTGATGGCTTAATACACACGGGACATGTCACAAGGTGAACAGCATAAGTGAGGAGAGTGTGTTCCCCTGATGGTTTAATATACACAGGACATGTTATCAGGTGAACAGTATAAGTGAGGACAGTATGTTCCCGAGATGGTTTAATAAACACAGGACATGTTACCAGGTGAACAGTATAAGTGAGGAGAGTGTGTTCCCCTGAGGGTTTAATATACACAGGACATGTTATCAGGTGAACAGTATAAGTGAGGTGAGTGTGTTCCCATTTTGGTTCAATATACATGGGACATGTCACCAGGTGAACAGCATAAGTGAGGAGAGTGTGTTCCCCTGATTGTTTAATACACATGGGACATGTTACCAGGTGAACAGTAAAAGTGAGGAGAGTGTGTTCCCCTGATTGTTTAATACACACGGGACATGTTACCACGTGAACAGTATAAGTGAGGAGAGTGTGTTCTCCTGATGGTTTAACATACACGGGACATGTTTCTAGGTGAACAGTGTAAGTGAGGAGAGTGTGTTCCCCTGATGGCTTAATACACACGGGACATGTCACCAGGTGAACAGTATAAGTGTGGAGAGTGTGTTCCCCTGATAGTTTAATGCACACAGGACATGTTACCAGGTGAACAGTATAAGTGAGGAGAGTGTGTTCCCCTGATTTTTTAATACACACGGGACATGTTACCAGGTGAACAGTATAAGTGAGGAGAGTGTGTTCTCCTGATTGTTTAATACTCACGGTACATGTTACCAGGTGAACAGTATAAGTGAGGTGAGTGTGTTCCCCTTTTTGGTTCAATATACATGGGACATGTCACCAGGTGAACAGTATAAGTGAGGAGAGTGTGTTCCCCTGATGGTTTAATATACACGGGACATGTTACCAGGTGAACAGTATATGTGAGGAGAGTGTGTTCCCCTGATGGTTTACTACGCACGGGACATGTTACCAGGTGAACAGTATAAGTTAGGAGAGTGTGTTCCCCTGATGGTTTAATGCACACGGGACATGTTACTAGGTGAACAGTATAAGTAAAGAGAGTGTGTTCCCCTGATGGTTTAATGCACACGGGACATGTTACCAGGTGAACAGTATAAGTGAAGAGAGTGTGTTCCCCTGATGGGTTAATACACACGGGACATGTTGCCAGATGAACAGTATAAGTGAGGAGAGTGTGTTCCCCTGATGGTTTAATATACACAGGACATGTTACCAGGTGAACAGTATAAGTGAGGAGAGTGTGTTCCCTGATTGTTTAATGCACACGGGACATGTTACCAGGTGAACAGTATAATTGAGCAGAGTGTGTTCCCCTGATGGTTTAATATACACAGGACATGTTACCAGGTGAACTCAATAAGTGAAGAGAGTGTGTTCCCCTGATGGTTTAATATACACAGGACATGTTACCAGGTGAACAGTATAAGTGAGCAGAGTGTGTTCCCCTGATGGTTTAATATACACGGGACATGTTACCAGGTGAACAGTATAAGTGAGGAGAGTATGTTCCCCTGATTGTTTAATGAACACGGGACATGTTACCAGGGGAACAGTATACCTGAAGAGAGTGTGTTCCCCTGATGGTTTAATGCACACGGGACATGTTACCAGGGGAACAGTATACGTGAGGAGAGAGTGTTCCCCTGATGTTTCAATACACATGGGACATGTTACCAGGTGTACAGTATAAGTGAGGAGAGTGTGTTCCCCTGATGGTTTAATGCACACGAGACATGTTACTAGGGGAACAGTATACGTGAGGAGAGTGTGTTCCCCTGATGTTTTAATACACATGGGACATGTTACCAGGGGAACAGTATACGTGAGGAGAGTGTGTTCCCCTGATGTTTTAATACACATGGGACATGTTACCAGGGGAACAGTATACGTGAGGAGAGTGTGTTCCCCTGATGGTTTAATATACACGGGACATGTCACCAGGTGAACAGTATAAGTGAGGAGAGTGTGTTCCCCTGATGGTTTAATACACACGGGACATGTTACCAGGAGAACAGTTTAACTGAGGAGAGTGTGTTCCCCTGATAGTTTAATGCACACGGGACATGTTACCAGGTGAACAGTATAAGTGAGGAGAGTGTGTTCCCCTGATGGTTTAATGCACATTTGACATGTTTCCAGGTGAACAGTATAAGTGAGGAGAGTGTGTTCCCCTGATGGTTTAATGCACACGGGACATGCTGCCAGGTGAACAGTATAAGTGCGGAGAGTGTGTTCCCCAGATGGTTTAATGCACATTTGACATGTTTCCAGGTGAACAGTATAAGTGAGGAGAGTGTGTTCCCCTGATGGTTTAATGCACACGGGACATGCTACCAGGTAAACAATATAAGAGAGGAGCGTGTGTTCCCCTTATTGTTTAATGCACAGCAGACATGTTACCAGGTGAACAGTTTAAGTGAGGAGAGTGTGTTCCCCTGATGGTTTAATACTGACGGGAGGTGTCACCAGGTGAAAAGTATAAGTGAGGAGAATGTGTTCCCCTGATGGTTTAATACTGAAGGGACATGTCACCAGGTGAACAGTATAAGTGAGGAGAGTGTGTTCCCCTGATGGTTTAATATGCAAGGGACATGTTACCAAGAGAACTGTACAAGTGAGGAGAGTGTGTTCCCCTGATGGTTTAATGCAAACTGGACATGTCACCAGATGAACAGTATAAGTGAGGAGACTGTGTTCCCCTGATGGTTTAATATGCACGGGACATGTTACCAAGAGAACTGTATAAGTGAGGAGAGTGTGTTCCCCTGATGGTTTAATACGCACGGGACATGTTACCAAGAGAACTGTATAGATGAGGAGAGTGTGTTCCCCTGATGGTTGAATGCAAACAGGACATGTTACCAGGTGAACAGTATAAGTGAGGAGAGTGTTTTCCCTTGATTGTTTAATCTTCACGGGACATGTTACCAGGTGAACAGTATAAGTGAGGAGAGAGTGTTCCACTGATGGTTTAATATTCACGGGTGATGTTACCAGGTGAACAGTATAAGTGAGGAGGGTGTGTTCCCTTGATTGTTTAATCTTCACGGGACATGTTACCATGTGAACAGTATACGTGAGGAGAGTCTGTTCCCCAGATGGTTTAATATACATGGGACATGTTACCAGGTGAACAGTATAAGTGAAGAGAGTGTGTTCCCCTGATGGTTTAATACTGACTGGACATGTCACCAGGTGAACAGTATAAGTGAGGAGAGTGTATTCCCCTGATGGTTTAATATACATGGGACATGTTACCAGGTGAAAGGTCTAAGTGAGGAGAGTGTGTTCCCCTGATTGTTAAATATACACGGGACATGTTACCAGGTGAACAGTATAAGTGAGGAGACTGTGTTCCCCTGATTGTTTAACCTTCACGGGACATGTTTCCAGATGAACAGTATAAGTGAGGAGAGTGTTTTTCCCTGATGGTTTAATATTCACGGGACATGTTACCAGGTGAACTGTATAATTGAGGAGAGTGTGTTCCCCTGATGGTTTAATATTCACGGGACATGTTAACAGATGGACAGTATAAGTGAGGAGAGTGTGTTTCCCTGATGTTTTAATATTCACGGGACATGTTACCAGGTGAACAGTATAAGTGAGGAGAGTGTGTTTCCCTGATGGTTTAATATTCACGGGACATGTTGCCAGGTGAACAGTATAAGTGAGGAGAGTATTTTCCCCTGATGGTTTAATATACACAGGACATTTTACCAGGTGAACAGTATAAGTGAGGAGAGTGTGTTCCGCTGATGGTTTAATGTACACGGGACTTGTCACCAGGTGAACAGCATAAGTGAGGGGAGTGTGTTCCCCTGATGGTTTAATACGAACGGGACATGTTACCAGGTGAACAGTATAAATGAGGAGAGTGTGTTCCCCTGATGGTTTAATATACACAGGACATGTTACCAGCTGAACAGTATAAGTGAGGAGAATGTGTTCCCCTGTTGGTTTAATATACACAGGACATGTCACCAGGTGAACAGTATATGTGAGGAGAGTGTGTTCCCCTGATTATTTAATACACACGGGATATGTTACCAGGTGAACAGTATAAGTGAGTAGAGTGTGTTCCCCTGGTGGTTTAATACACACGGGACATGTTGCCAGGTGAACAGTATAATTGATGAGAGTGTGTTCCCCAGATGGTTTAATACACACGGGACATGTTACCAGGCGAACAGTATAAGTGAGGAGAGTGTGTTCCCCTGATTGTTTAATATACACGGGACATGTCACCAGGTGAACAGTATAAGTGAGGAGAGTGTGTTCCCCTGATGGTTTAATGCAAACAGGACATGTCACCAGATAAACAGTATAAGTGAGGAGAGTGTGTTCCCCTGATGGTTTAATACACACGGGACATGTCACCAGATGAACAGTATAAGTGAGGAGAGTGTGTTCCCCTGATTGTTTAATACACATGGGACATGTTACCAGGTGAACAGTATAAGTGAGGAGAGTGTGTTTCCGTGATGGTTTAATATACACGGGACATGTTACCAGGTGAACAGTATAAGTGAGGAGAGTGTGTTCCCCTGATTGTTTAATACACACGGGACATGTTACCAGGTGAACAGTATAAGTGAGGAGAGTGTGTTTCCCTGATGGTTTAATACGCACAGGACATGTCACCAGATGAACAGTATAAGTGAGGAGAGTGTGTTCCCCTGATGGTTTAATGCAAACAGGACATGTCACCAGATGAACAGTGTAAGTGAGGAGAGTGTATTCCCCTGATGGTTTAATATTCACTGGACATGTTACCAAGTGAACAGTGTAAGTGAGGTGAGTGTGTTTCCCTGATGGTTTAATACTCACGGGACATGTTTCCAGGTGAACAGTATGAGTGAGGAGAGTGTGTTCCCCTGATGGTTTAATTCGCACGGGACATGTTACCAGGTGAACAGTATAAGTGAGGAGAGTGTTTTTCCCTGATGGTTTAATATAGACGGGACATGTTACCAAGTGAACAGGATAACTGAGGAGAGTGTGTTCCCCTGATGGTTTAATATACACGGGACATGTTACCAGGTGAACAGTATAAGTGAGGAGAGTGTGTTCCCCTGATGGTTTAATACGCACGGGACATGTTACCAGGTGAACAGTATAAGTGAGGAGAGTGAGTTCCCCCTGATGGTTTAATATACACGGGACATGTTACCAGTTGAACAGTATCAGTGATGAGAGTGTTTTCCCCTGATGGTTTAATATACACGGGACATGTTACCAAGTGAACTGTATAAGTGAGGAGAGTGTTTTCCCCTGATGGTTTAATGCAAACAGGACATGTCACCAGATGAACAGTATAAGTGAGGAGAGTGTGTTCCCCTGATGGTTTAATATACACGGGACATGTTACCAGGTGAACAGTATAAGTGAGGAGAGTGTGTTCCCCTGATGGTTTAATGCAAACAGGACATGTAACCAGATGAACAGTATAAGTGAGGAGACTGTGTGCCCCTGATGGTTTAATATGCAAGGGACATGTTACCAAGAGAACTGTACTAGTGAGGAGAGTGTGTTCCCCTGATGGTTTAATGCAAACTGGACATGTCACCAGATGAACAGTATAAGTGAGGAGACTGTGTTCCCCTGATGGTTTAATATGCACGGGACATGTTACCAAGAGAACTGTATAAGTGAGGAGAGTGTGTTCCCCTGATGGTTTAATACGCACGGGACATGTTACCAAGAGAACTGTAAAGATGAGGAGAGTGTGTTCCCCTGATGGTTGAATGCAAACAGGACATGTTACCAGGTGAACAGTATAAGTGAGGAGAGAGTGTTCCATTGATGGTTTAATATTCACGGGTGATGTTACCAGGTGAACAGTATAAGTGAGGACGGTGTGTTCCCTTGATTGTTTAATCTTCACGGGACATGTTACCATGTGAACAGTATAAGTGAGGAGAGTCTGTTCCCCAGATGGTTTAATATACATGGGACATGTTACCAGGAGAACAGTATAAGTGAAGAGAGTGTGTTCCCCTGATGGTTTAATACTGACTGGACATGTCACCAGGTGAACAGTATAAGTGAGGAGAGTGTGTTCCCCTGATGGTTTAATATACATGGGACATGTTACCAGGTGAAAGGTCTAAGTGAGGAGAGTGTGTTCCCCTGATTGTTTAATATACACGGGACATGTTGCCAGGTGAACAGTATAAGTGAGGAGACTGTGTTCCCCTGATTGTTTAACCTTCACGGGACATGTTTCCAGATGAACAGTATAAGTGAGGAGAGTGTTTTTCCCTGATGGTTTAATATTCACGGGACATGTTACCAGGTGAACTGTATAATTGAGGAGAGTGTGTTCCCCTGATGGTTTAATATTCACGGGACATGTTAACAGATGGACAGTATAAGTGAGGAGAGTGTGTTTCCCTGATGTTTTAATATTCACGGGACATGTTACCAGGTGAACAGTATAAGTGAGGAGAGTGTGTTTCCCTGATGGTTTAATATTCACGGGACATGTTGCCAGGTGAACAGTATAAGTGAGGAGAGTATTTTCCCCTGATGGTTTAATATACACAGGACATTTTACCAGGTGAACAGTATAATTGATGAGAGTGTGTTCCCCAGATGGTTTAATACACACGGGACATGTTACCAGGTGAACAGTATAAGTGAGGAGAGTGTGTTCCCCTGATGGTTTAATACGAACGGGACATGTTACCAGGTGAACAGTATAAATGAGGAGAGTGTGTTCCCCTGATGGTTTAATATACACAGGACATGTTACCAGCTGAACAGTATATGTGAGGAGAATGTGTTCCCCTGTTGGTTTAATATACACAGGACATGTCACCAGGTGAACAGTATATGTGAGGAGAGTGTGTTCCCCTGATTATTTAATACACACGGGATATGTTACCAGGTGAACAGTATAAGTGAGGAGAATGTGTTCCCCTGGTGGTTTAATACACACGGGACATGTTGCCAGGTGAACAGTATAATTGATGAGAGTGTGTTCCCCAGATGGTTTAATACACACGGGACATGTTACCAGGTGAACAGTATAAGTGAGGAGAGTGTGTTCCCCTGATGGTTTAATGCAAACAGGACATGTCACCAGATAAACACTATAAGTGAGGAGAGTGTGTTCCCCTGATGGTTTAATACACACGGGACATGTCACCAGATGAACAGTATAAGTGAGGAGAGTGTGTTCCCCTGATTGTTTAATACACACGGGACATGTTACCAGGTGAACAGTATAAGTGAGGAGAGTGTGTTTCCCTGATGGTTTAATATTCACGGGACATGTTACCAGGTGAACAGTATAAGTGAGGAGAGTGTGTTCCCCTGATTGTTTAATACACACGGGACATGTTACCAGGTGAACAGTATAAGTGAGGAGAGTGTGTTTCCCTGATGGTTTAATACGCACAGGACATGTCACCAGATGAACAGTATAAGTGAGGAGAGTGTGTTCCCCTGATGGTTTAATGCAAACAGGACATGTCACCAGATGAACAGTGTAAGTGAGGAGAGTGTGTTCCCCTGATGGTTTAATATTCACTGGACATGTTACCAAGTGAACAGTGTAAGTGAGGTGAGTGTGTTTCCCTGATGGTTTAATACTCACGGGACATGTTTCCAGGTGAACAGTATGAGTGAGGAGAGTGTGTTCCCCTGATGGTTTAATACGCACGGGATATGTTACCAGGTGAACAATATAAGTGAGGAGAGTGTTTTTCCCTGATGGTTTAATATAGACGGGACATGTTACCAAGTGAACAGGATAACTGAGGAGAGTGTGTTCCCCTGATGGTTTAATACGCACGGGACATGTTACCAGGTGAACAGTATAAGTGAGGA
Source organism: Heterodontus francisci (assembly GCF_036365525.1). Classification (NCBI taxonomy): domain Eukaryota; kingdom Metazoa; phylum Chordata; class Chondrichthyes; order Heterodontiformes; family Heterodontidae; genus Heterodontus; species Heterodontus francisci. The sequence continues at coordinate 921,235 of NW_027140166.1, forward strand.
GAGTGAGTTCCCCCTGATGGTTTAATATACACGGGACATGTTACCAAGTGAACTGTATAAGTGAGGAGAGTGTTTTCCCCTGATGGTTTAATGCAAACAGGACATGTCACCAGATGAACAGTATAAGTGAGGAGAGTGTGTTCCCCTGATGGTTTAATATACACGGGACATGTTACCAGGTGAACAGTATAAGTGAGGAGAGTGTGTTCCCCTGATGGTTTAATGCAAACAGGACATGTAACCAGATGAACTGTATAAGTGAGGAGAGTGTGTTCCCCTGATGGTTTAATGCAAACAGGACATGTTACCAGGTGAACAGTATAAGTGAGGAGAGTGTGTTCCCTTGATTGTTTAATCTTCACGGGACATGTTACCAGGTGAACAGTATAAGTGAGGAGAGAGTGTTCCACTGATGGTTTAATATTCACGGGTGATGTTACCAGGTGAACAGTATAAGTGAGGAGGGTGTGTTCCCTTGATTGTTTAATCTTCACGGGACATGTTACCATGTGAACAGTATAAGTGAGGAGAGTGTGTTCCCCTGATGGTTTGATATACACGGGACATGTCAACAGGTGAACAGTATAAGTGAGGAGAGTGTGTTCCCCTGATTGTTTAATACTGACGGGACATGTTACCAGGTGAACAGTATAAGTGAGGAGAGTGTGTTCCCCTGATTGTTTAATACTGACGGGACATGTCACAAGGTGAACAGTGTAAGTGAGGAGAGTGTGTTCCCCTGATGATTGAATACACACGGGACATGTCACAAGGTGAACAGTGTAAGTGAGGAGAGTGTGTTCCCCTGATGGTTTAATATACATGGGACATGTTACCAGGTGAACCGTATAAGTGAAGAGAGTGTGTTCCCCTGATGGTTTAATACTGACTGGACATGTCACCAGGTGAACAGTATAAGTGAGGAGAGTGTGTTCCCCTGATGGTTTAATATCCATGGGACATGTTACCAGGTGAAAGGTCTAAGTGAGGAGAGTGTGTTCCCCTGATTGTTTAATATACACGGGACATGTTACCAGGTGAACAGTATAAGTGAGGAGACTGTGTTCCCCTGATTGTTTAACCTTCACGGGACATGTTTCCAGAAGAACAGTATAAGTGAGGAGAGTGTTCTTCTCTGATGGTTTAATATTCACGGGACATGTTACCAGGTGAACTGTATAATTGAGGAGAGTGTGTTCCCCTGATGGTTTAATATTCACGGGACATGTTAACAGATGGACAGTATAAGTGAGGAGAGTGTGTTTCCCTGATGTTTTAATATTCACGGGACATGTTACCAGGTGAACAGTATAAGTGAGGAGAGTGTGTTTCCCTGATGGTTTAATATTCACGGGACATGTTACCAGGTGAACAGTATAAGTGAAGAGAGTGTTTTTCCCTGATGGTTTAATATTCACGGGACATGTTACCAGGTGAACTGTATAATTGAGGAGAGTGTGTTTCCCTGATGTTTTAATATTCACGGGACATGTTACCAGGTGAACAGTATAAGTGAGGAGAGTGTGTTTCCCTGATGGTTTAATATTCACGGGACATGTTGCCAGGTGAACAGTATAAGTGAGGAGAGTATTTTCCCCTGATGGTTTAATATACACAGGACATTTTACCAGGTGAACAGTATAAGTGAGGAGAGTGTGTTCCGCTGATGGTTTAATGTACACGGGACTTGTCACCAGGTGAACAGCATAAGTGAGGGGAGTGTGTTCCCCTGATGGTTTAATACGAACGGGACATGTTACCAGGTGAACAGTATAAATGAGGAGAGTGTGTTCCCCTGATGGTTTAATATACACAGGACATGTTACCAGATGAACTGCATAAGTGAGGAGAGTGTTTTCCCCTGATGGTTTAATATGAACAGGACATGTTACCAGGTGAACAGTATAAGTGAGGAGAGTGTGTTCCCCTGATGGTTTAATACACAAGGGACATGTTACCAGCTGAACAGTATAAGTGAGGAGAATGTGTTCCCCTGATGGTTTAATACACACGGGACATGTCACCAGGTGAACAGTATATGTGAGGAGAGTGTGTTCCCCTGATTATTTAATACACACGGGATATGTTACCAGGTGAACAGTATAAGTGAGGAGAGTGTGTTCCCCTGGTGGTTTAATACACACGGGACATGTTGCCAGGTGAACAGTATAATTGATGAGAGTGTGTTCCCGAGATGGTTTAATACACACGGGACATGTTACCAGGTGAACAGTATAAGTGAGGAGAGTGTGTTCCCCTGATTGTTTAATATACACGGGACATGTTACCAGGTGAACAGTATAAGTGAGGAGAGTGTGTTCCCCTGATGGTTTAATGCAAACAGGACATGTCACCAGATAAACAGTATAAGTGAGGAGAGTGTGTTCCCCTGATGGTTTAATACACACGGGACATGTCACCAGATGAACAGTATAAGTGAGGAGAGTGTGTTCCCCTGATTGTTTAATAGACACGGGACATGTTACCAGGTGAACAGTATAAGTGAGGAGAGTGTGTTTCCCTGATGGTTTAATATACACGGGACATGTTACCAGGTGAACAGTATAAGTGAGGAGAGTGTGTTCCCCTGATTGTTTAATACACACGGGACATGTTACCAGGTGAACAGTATAAGTGAGGAGAGTGTGTTTCCCTGATAGTTTAATACGCACAGGACATGTCACCAGATGAACAGTATAAGTGAGGAGAGTGTGTTCCCCCGATTGTTTAATGTTCATGGGACATGTTACCAGGTGAACAGTATAAGTGAGGAGAATGTGTTCCCCTGATGGTTTAATGCAAACAGGACATGTCACCAGATGAACAGTGTAAGTGAAGAGAGTGTGTTCCCCTGATGGTTTAATATTCACTGGACATGTTACCAAGTGAACAGTGTAAGTGAGGTGAGTGTGTTTCCCTGATGGTTTAATACTCACGGGACATCTTTCCAGGTGAACAGTATGAGTGAGGAGAGTGTGTTCCCCTGATGGTTTAATACGCACGGGACATGTTACCAGGTGAACAGTATAAGTGAGGAGAGTGTTTTTCCCTGATGGTTTAATATAGACGGGACATGTTACCAAGTGAACAGGATAACTGAGGAGAGTGTGTTCCCCTGATGGTTTAATACGTACGGGACATGTTACCAGGTGAACAGTATAAGTGAGGAGAGTGAGTTCCCCCTGATGGTTTAATATACACGGGACATGTTACCAGTTGAACAGTATCAGTGAGGAGAGTGTGTTCCCCTGATGGTTTAATATACACGGGACATATTACCAAGTGAACTGTATAAGTGAGGAGAGTGTTTTCCCCTGATGGTTTAATGCAAACAGGACATGTCACCAGATGAACAGTATAAGTGAGGAGAGTGTGTTCCCCTGATGGTTTAATATACACGGGACATGTTACCAGGTGAACAGTATAAGTGAGGAGAGTGTGTTCCCCTGATGGTTTAATGCAAACAGGACATGTAACCAGATGAACTGTATAAGTGAGGAGAGTGTGTTCCCCTGATCGTTTAATGCAAACAGGACATGTTACCAGGTGAACAGTATAAGTGAGGAGAGTGTGTTCCCTTGATTGTTTAATCTTCACGGGACATGTTACCAGGTGAACAGTATAAGTGAGGAGAGTGTGTTTCCCTGATGGTTTAATATACACGGGACATGTTACCAGGTGAACAGTATAAGTGAGGAGAATGTGTTCCCCTGATTGTTTAATACACACGGGACATGTTACCAGGTGAACAGTATAAGTGAGGAGAGTGTGTTTCCCTGATGGTTTAATACGCACAGGACATGTCACCAGATGAACAGTATAAGTGAGGAGAGTGTGTTCCCCCGATTGTTTAATGTTCATGGGACACGTTACCAGGTGAACAGTATAAGTGAGGAGAGTGTGTTCCCCTGATGGTTTAATGCAAACAGGACATGTCACCAGATGAACAGTGTAAGTGAGGAGAGTGTGTTCCCCTGATGGTTTAATATTCACCGGACATGTTACCAAGTGAACAGTGTAAGTGAGGTGAGTGTGTTTCCCTGATGGTTTAATACTCACGGGACATGTTTCCAGGTGAACAGTATGAGTGAGGAGAGTGTGTTCCCCTGATGGTTTAATACGCACGGGACATGTTACCAGGTGAACTGTATAAGTGAGGAGAGTGTTTTTCCCTGATGGTTTAATATAGACGGGACATGTTACCAAGTGAACAGGATAAGTGAGGAGAGTGTGTTCCCCTGATGGTTTAATACGCACGGGACATGTTACCAGGTGAACAGGATAAGTGAGGAGAGTGAGTTCCCCCTGATGGTTTAATATACACGGGACATGTTACCAGTTGAACAGTATCAGTGAGGAGAGTGTGTTCCCCTGATGGTTTAATATACACGGGACATGTTACCAAGTGAACTGTATAAGTGAGGAGAGTGTTTTCCCCTGATGGGTTAATGCAAACAGGACATGTCACCAGATGAACAGTATAAGTGAGGAGAGTGTGTTCCCCTGATGGTTTAATATACACGGGACATGTTACCAGGTGAACAGTATAAGTGAGGAGAGTGTGTTCCCCTGATGGTTTAATGCAAACAGGACATGTAACCAGATGAACTGTCTAAGTGAGGAGATTGTGTTCCCCTGATGGTTTAATGCAAACAGGACATGTTACCAGGTGAACAGTATAAGTGAGGAGAGTGTGTTCCCTTGATTGTTTAATATTCACGGGACATGTTACCAGGTGAACAGGATAAGTGAGGAGAGAGTGTTCCACTGATGGTTTAATATTCACGGGTGATGTTACCAGGTGAACAGTATAAGTGAGGCGAGTGTGTTCCCCTGATGGTTTAATATTCACTGGACATGTTACCAAGTGAACAGTGTAAGTGAGGAGAGTGAGTTCCCCTGATGCTTTAATACAAACAGGACATGTCAACAGGTGAACAGTAGAAGTGAGGAGAGAGTATTCCCCTGATGGTTTAAGAGACACAGGAGATGATACCAGGAGAACAGCATAAGTGAGGAGAGTGTGTTCCCCTGATGGTTTAATATACACAGGACATGATACCAGGAGAACAGCATAAGTGAGGAGAGTGTGTTCCCCTGATGTTTTAACACGCACGGGACATGTTACCAGGTGAACAGTATAAGAGAGGAGAGAGTGTTCCCCGATGGTTTAACACGCACGGGAAATGTTACCAGGTGAACAGTATAAGTGAGGAGAGTGAGTTGCCCTGATTGTTTAATACACACGGGACATGTTACCAGATGAACAGGATAAGTGAGGAGAGTGCTTTCCCCTGATGGTTTAATATGCACGGGACATGTTACCAGGTGAAGAGTATAAGTGAAGAGAGTGTGTTCCCCTGATAGTTTAATATACTTGGGACATGTTACCAGGTGAACAGTATAATTGAAGAGAGTGTGTTCCCCTGATGGTTTAATACACACGGGACATGTTACCAGGTGAACAGTATAAGTGAGGAGAATGTGTTCCCCTGATGGTCTCATATACACGGGACATGTTACCAGGTGAACAGTATAAGTGAAGAGAGTGTGTTCCCCTGATGGTTTAATGCACACGGGACATGTTACCAGATGAACAGTATAAGTGAGGAGAATGTGTTCCCCTGATGGTTTAATACTGTCGGGACATTTCCCCAGGTGAACAGTATAAGTGAGGAGAGTGTGTTCCCCTGATGGTTTAATCTTCACGGGACATGATGCCAGGTGAACAGTATAAGTGAGGCGAGTGTGTTCCCCTGATGGTTTAACATGCACGGGACGTGTCACCAGGTGAACAGTATAAGTGAGGAGAGTGTGTTCCCCTGATTGTTTAATATACATGGGACATGTTACCCGGTGAACAGTGTAAGTGAAGAGAGTGTGTTCCCCTGATGGTTTAATACTGTCGGGACATTTCCCCAGGTGAACAGTAGAAGTGAGGAGATTGTGTTCCCCTGATTGTTTAATACTGACGGGACATGTTACCATGTGAACAGTGTAAGTGAGGAGAATGTGTTCCCCTGATGGTTTAATATACACAGGACATGTTACCAGGTGAACAGTATAAGTGAGGAAAGTGTGTTCCCCTGATTGTTTAATATACATGGGACATGTTACCCGGTGAACAGTGTAAGTGAAGAGAGTGTGTTCCCCTGATTGTTTAATACTGACGGGACATGCCACCATGTGACCAGTTTAAGGGAGGAGAGTGTGTTCCCCTGATGGTTTAATACGCACGGGACATGTTACCAGGTGAACAGTATAAGTGAGGAGAGTGTGTTCCCCTGATCGTTTAATACTGACGGGACATTTCCCCAGGTGAACATTATAAGTGAGGAGAGTGTGTTCCCCTGATGGTTTAAAACACACGACATGTCAACAGGTGAACAGTATAAGTGAGGAGAGTGAGTTCCCCTGATTGTTTAATACACACGGGACATGTTACCAGGTGAACAGTATAAGTGAGGAGAGAGTGTTCCCCTGATTGTTTAACACGCACTGGACATGTTACCAGCTGAACAGTATAAGTGAGGAGAGTGTGTTCCCCTGATGGTTTAATACACACGGGACATGTTACCAGGTGAACAGTATAAGTGAGGAGAGTGTGTTCCCCTGATGGTTTAATACGCACGGGACATGTTACGAAGTGAACTGTATAAGCAAGGAGAGTGTGTTCCCCTGATGGTTGAATGCAAACAGGACATGTTACCAGATGAACTGAATAAGTGAGGAGAGTGTGTTCCTTTGATTGTTTAATCTTCACGGGACATGTTACCAGGTGAACAGTATAAGTGAGGAGAGTGTGTTCCCCTGATGGTTTAATACTGACGGGACATGTCACCAGGTGAACAGTATAAGTGAGGAGACTGTGTTCCCCTGATCGTTTAATATACATGGGACATGTTACCAGGTGAACAGTATAAGTGAGGAGAGTGTGTTCCCCTGATGGTTTAATACTGACGGGACATGTCACCAGGTGAACAGTATCAGTGAGGAGATTGTGTTCCCCTGAATGTTTATCCTTCACGGGACATGTTTCCAGATGAACAGTAGAAGTGAGGAGAGTGTGTTTCCCTGATGGTTTAATATTCACGGGACATGTTACCAGGTGAACTGTATAATTGAGGAGAGTGTGTTCCCCTGATGGTTTAATATTCACGGGACATGTTAACAGATGAACAGTATAAGTGAGGAGATTGTGTTTCCCTGATGGTTTAATATTCACGGGACATGTTGCCAGGTGAACAGTATAAGTGAGGAGAGTGTGTTCCCCTGATGGTTTAATGTACACGGGACATGTCACCAGGTGAAGAGTATAAGTGAGGAGAGTGTGTTCCGCTGATGGTTTAATATACACGGGACATGTTACCAGGTGAACAGAAGAAGAGAGGGGAGTCTGTTCCCCTGATGGTTTAATATGAACGGGACATGTTACCAGGTGAACAGTATAAGTGAGGAGAGTGTGTTCCCCTGATGGTTTAATACGAACGGGACATGTTACCAGGTGAACAGTATAAATGAGGAGAGTGTGTTCGCCTGATGGTTTAATATACACAGGACATGTTTCCAGATGAACAGTATAAGTGAGGAGAATGTGTTCCCCTGTTGGTTCAATATACACAGGACATGTCACCAGGTGAATAGTATATGTGAGGAGAGTGTGTTCCCCTGATTATTTAATACACACGGGATATGTTACCAGGTGAACAGTATAAGTGAGGAGAGTGTGTTCCCATGATGGTTTAACATAAACGGGACATGTTACCAGGTGAACAGTGTCAGTGAGGAGATTGTGTTCCCCTGATGGTTTAATATACACGTGACATGTCACCAGGTGAACAGTATAAGTGAGGAGATTGTGTTCCCCTGATTGTTTAATATACACGGGACATGTCACCAGGTGAACAGTATAAGTGAGGAGAGTGTGTTCCCGTGATTGTTTAATATACACGGGACATGTCACCAGGTGAACAGTATAAGTGAGGAGAGTGTATTCCCGTGACTGTTTAATATACACGGGACATGTTACCAGGTGAACAGTGTAAGTGAGGAGAGTGTGTTCCCGTGATTGTTTAATATACACGGGACATGTCACCAGATGAACAGTATAAGTGAGGAGAGTTTGTTCCCCTGATTGTTTAATATACACGGGACATGTTACCAGGTGAACAGTATAAGTGAGGAGAGTGTGTTCCCCTGATGGTTTAATGCAAACAGGACATGTCACCAGATGAACAGTATAAGCGAGGAGAGTGTGTTCCCATGATGGTTTAATGCAAACAGGACATGTTACCAAGTGAACAGTATAAGTGAGGAGAGTGTGTTCCCCTGATGGTTTAATATACACGGGACATGTTACCAGGTGAACAGTATAAGTGAGGAGAGTGTGTTCCCCTGATGGTTTAATGCAAACAGGACATGTCACCAGATGAACAGTATAAGTGAGGAGAGTGTGTTCCCTTGATTGTTTAATCTTCACGGGACATGTTACCATGTAAACAGTATAAGTGAGGAGGTTGTGTTTCCCTGGTGGTTTAATATTCACGGGTGATGTTACCAGGTGAACAGTTTAAGTGAGGTGAGTGTGTTTCCCTGATGGTTTAGTACTCACGGGACATGTTTCCAGGTGAACAGTATAAGTGAGGAGCGTGAGTTCCCCTGATGGTATAATATACACAGGACATGATACCAGGTGAACAGGATAAGTGAGGAGAATGTGTTCCCCTGATGGTTTAATATACACGGGACATGTCACCAGGTGAAGAGTATAAGTGAGGAGAGTGTGTTTCCCTGATGGTTTAATATACCCGGGACATGTTACCAGGTGAACAGTATAAGTGAGGAGAGTGTGTTCCCCTGATGGTTTAATGCAAACAGGACATGTCACCAGATGAACAGTGTAAGTGAGGAGAGTGTGTTCCCTTGATTGTTTAATCTTCACGGGACATGTTACCATGTAAACAGTATAAGTGAGGAGGTTGTGTTTCCCTGGTGGTTTAATATTCACGGGTGATGTTACCAGGTTAACAGTATAAGTGAGGAGAGTGTGTTCACCTGATGGTTTAATATACACAGGACATGTTACCAGATGAACAGTATAAGTGAGGAGAGTGTGTTCCCCTGATGGTTTAATATACACAGGACATGATACCAGGTGAACAGTATAAGTGAGGAGAGTGTGTTCCCCTGATGGTTTAATATACACGGGACATGTTACCAGGTGAACTGTATAAGTGAGGAGAGTGTGTTCACCTGATGGTACAATATACACAGGACATGTTACCAGGTGAACAGTATAAGTGAGGAGAGTGTGTTCCCCTGATGGTTTAATATACACAGGACATGTTACCAGGTGAACAGTATAAGTGAGGAGAGTGTGTTCCCCTGATGGTTTAATATACACAGGACATGTTACCAGGTGAACAGTATAAGTGAGGAGAGTGTGTTCCCCTGATGGTTTAATATACACGGGACATGTTACCAGGTGAACTGTATAAGTGAGGAGAATGTGTTCACCTGATGGTTTAATGCACACGGGACATGTTACCAGGTGAACAGTGGAAGTGAGGAGAGTGTGTTCCCGTGATTGTTTAATGCACACGGGACATGTTACCAGGTGAACAGCATAAGCGAGGAGAGTGTGTTCCCCTGATGGTTTAATGCACACGGGACATGTTACCAGGTAAACAATATAAGAGAGGAGAGTGTGTTCCCGTGATTGTTTAATATACACGGGACATGTTAACAGGTGAACAGTGTAAGTGAGGAGAGTGTGTTCCCGTGATTGTTTAATATACACGGGACATGTCACCAGGTGAACAGTATAAGTGAGGAGAGTGTATTCCCGTGACTGTTTAATATACACGGGACATGTCACCAGGTGAACAGTGTAAGTGAGGAGAGTGTGTTCCCGTGATTGTTTAATATACACGGGACATGTTACCAGGTGAACAGTGTAAGTGAGGAGAGTGTGTTCCCGTGATTGTTTAATATACACGGGACATGTCACCAGGTGAACAGTATAAGTGAGGAGAGTTTGTTCCCCTGATTGTTTAATATACACGGGACATGTTACCAGGTGAACAGTATAAGTGAGGAGAGTGTGTTCCCCTGATGGTTATATGCAAACAGGACATGTCACCAGATGAACAGTATAAGTGAGGAGAGTGTGTTCCCATGATGGTTTAATGCAAACAGGACATGTTACCAAGTGAACAGTATAAGTGAGGAGAGTGTGTTCCCCTGATGGTTTAATATACACGGGACATGTTACCAGGTGAACAGTATAAGTGAGGAGAGTGTGTTCCCCTGATGGTTTAATGCAAACAGGACATGTCACCAGATGAACAGTATAGGTGAGGAGAGTGTGTTCCCTTGATTGTTTAATCTTCACGGGACATGTTACCATGTAAACAGTATAAGTGAGGAGGTTGTGTTTCCCTGGTGGTTTAATATTCACGGGTGATGTTACCAGGTGAACAGTTTAAGTGAGGTGAGTGTGTTTCCATGATGGTTTAGTACTCACGGGACATGTTTCCAGGTGAACAGTATAAGTGAGGAGCGTGAGTTCCCCTGATGGTATAATATACACAGGACATGATACCAGGTGAACAGGATAAGTGAGGAGAATGTGTTCCCCTGATGGTTTAATATACACGGGACATGTCACCAGGTGAAGAGTATAAGTGAGGAGAGTGTGTTTCCCTGATGGTTTAATATACACGGGACATGTTACCAGGTGAACAGTATAAGTGAGGAGAGTGTGTTCCCCTGATGGTTTAATATACACGGGACATGTTACCAGGTGAACAGTGGAAGTGAGGAGAGTGTGTTCCCGTGATTGTTTAATGCACACGGGACATGTTACCAGGTGAACAGCATAAGCGAGGAGAGTGTGTTCCCCTGATGGTTTAATGCACACGGGACATGTTACCAGGTAAACAATATAAGAGAGGAGAGTGTGTTCCTCTGATTGTTTAATGCACACGGGACATGTTATCAGGTGAACAGTATAAGTGAGGAGAGTGTGTTCCCCTTATTGTTTAATGCTCAGCAGACATGTTACCAGGTGAACAGTATAAGTGAGGAGAGTATGATCCCCTGATTGTTTAATAAACACAGGACATGTCACCAGGTGAACAGTGTAAGCGAGGAGAGTGTGTTCCCGTGATTGTTTAATATACACGGGACATGTTACCATGTGAACAGTGTAAGTGAGGAGAGTGTGTTCCCCTGATTGTTTAATACTTACGGGACATGTTACCAGGTGAAATGTATAAGTGAGGAGAGTATGATCCCCTGATTGTTTAATAAACACAGGACATGTTACCATGTGAACAGTATAAGTGAGGAGAGTCTGTTCCCCTGATTGTTTAATACTGACGGGACGTGTCACCAGGTGAAAAGTACAAGTGAGGAGAGTGTGTTCCCCTGATTGTTTAATACTTACGGGACATGTTACCTGATGAGCAGTTTAAGTGAGGAGAGTGTGTTCCCCTGATGGTTTAATACACACTGGACATGTCACCAGATGAACAGTATAAGTGAGGAGAGTGTGTTCCCTGATGGTTTAATACTGACGGGACATGTCACCAGGTGAAAAGTATAAGTGAGGAGAGGGTGTTCCCCTTATTGTTTAATACTTACGGGACGTGTCACCAGGTGAAAAGTATAAGTGAGGAGAGTGTGTTCCCCTGATTGTTTAATAATTACGGGACATGTTACCTGATGAGCAGTTTAAGTGAGGAGAGTGTGTTCCCCTGATGGTTTAATACACACTGGACATGTCACCAGATGAACAGCATAAGTGAGGAGAATGTGTTCCCCTGATGGTTTAATATACACAGGACATGATACCAGGTGAACAGTATAAGTGAGGAGAGTGTGTTCCCCTGATTGTTTAATACGCACGGGACATGTTACCAGGTGAACAGTATAAGTGAGGAGAGTGTGTTCCCCTCATGGTTTAATATACACAGGACATGATACCAGGTGAACAGTATAAGTGAGTAGAGTGAGTTCCCCTGACTGTTTAATATACCCGGGACATGTCATCAGGTGAACAGTATAAGTGAGGAGAGTGTGTTCCCCTCATGGTTTAACACGCACGGGACATGTTACCAGGTGAACAGTAAAAGTGAGGAGAGTGTGTTCCCCTGATGGTTTAATATACACAGGACATGATACCAGGTGAACAGTATAAGTGAGTAGAGTGAGTTCCCCTGACTGTTTAATATACCCGGGACATGTCATCAGGTGAACAGTATAAGTGAGGAGAGTGTGTTCCCCTGATTGTTTAATACACAAGGGACATGTCACCAGGTGAACAGTATAAGTGAGGAGAGTGTTTTCCCCTGATGTTTTAATATACACGGGACAAGTTACCTGGTGAACAGTAGAAGTGAGGAGAGTGTGTTCCCCTGATGCTTTAAGACAGTCAGGACATGTCAACAGATGATCAGTATAAGTGAGGAGAGTGAGTTCCCCTGATAGTTTAATAATGACGGAACATGTTACCAGGTGAACAGTATAAGTGAGGAGAGTGTGTTCCCCTGATTGTTTAATACACACAGGACATGTTACCAGGTGAACAGTAAAAGTGAGGAGAGTGTGTTCCCCTGATGGTTTAATACTGACGGGACATGTCACCATGTGACCAGTTTAAGGGAGGAGACTGTGTTCCCCTGATGGTTTCATACGCACGGGACATGTGAACAGGTGAACAGTATAAGTGAGGAGAGTGAGTTCCCCTGATTGTTTAATACGCACGGGACATGTACCCAACCGAACTGTATATGTGAGGAGAGTGTGTTCCCCTGATGGTTTAATACTGACGGGACATTTCCCCAGGTGAACATTATAAGTGAGCAGAGTGTGTTCCCCTGATGGTTTAAAACACACGACATGTCAACAGGTGAACAGTATAAGTGAGGAGCGTGTGTTCCCCTGATGGTTTAAAACACACGACATGTTACCAGGTGAACAGTATAAGTGAGGAGAGTGTGTTCCCCTGATGGTTTAATATACACGGGACATGATACCAGGTGAACAGTATAAGTGAGGAGAATGTGTTCCCCTGATGATTTAATGTACACGGGACATGTTACCAGGTGAGCAGTATAAGTGAGGAGAGTGTGTTCCCCTGATGGTTTAACACGCACGGGACGTGTCACCTGTTGAAGAGTAGAAGTGAGGAGAGTGCGTTCCCCTGATTGTTTAATATACATGGGACATGTTACCTGGTGAACAGTATAAGTGAGGAGAGTGTGTTCCCCTGATGGTTTAATATACATGGGACATGTTACCAGGTGAACAGTAAAAGTGAGGAGAGTGCTTTCCCCTGATGGTTTAATATACACGGGACATGTTACCAGGTGAACAGTATAAGTGAGGAGAGTGTGTTCCCCTGATGGTATAATATACACGGGACATGTTACCAGGTAAAAAGTATAAGTGAGGAGAGGGCTTTCCCCTGATGGTTTAATATACACGGGACATGTTACCAGGTGAAAAGTATAAGTGAGGAGAGGGCTTTCCCCTGATGGTTTAATATACACGGGACATGTTACCAGGTGAACAGTATAAGTGAAGAGAGTGTGTTCCCCTGATCGTTTAATATACATGGGACACGTTACCAGGTAAACAGTACAAGTGAGGAGAGTGTGTTCCCCAGATTGTTTAATACTGACGGGACATGTCACCATGTGAACAGTTTAAGTGAGGAGCGTGTATTCCCATGATGGTTTAATACACACAGGACATGTTACCAGGTGAACAGTATAAGTGAGTAGAGTGTGTTCCCCTGATTGTTTAATATACACAGGACATGATACCAGGTGAACAGTATAAGTGAGTAGAGTGTGTTCCCCTGATTGTTTAATATACACGGGACATGTTACCAGGTGAACAGTATAAGTGAGGAGAGTGTGTTCCCCTGATTGTTTAATACACACAGGACATGTCACCAGGTGAACAGTATAAGTGAGGAGAGTGTGTTCCCCTGATGGTTTAATATACACGGGACATGTTACCAGGTGAACAGTATAAGTGAGGAGAGGGTGTTCCCCTGATGGTTTAATGTACACGGGACATGTTACCAGGTGAACAGTATAAGTGAGGAGAGTGTGTTCCCCTGATGGTTTAATAAACACGGGACATGTCACCAGGTGAACAGTATAAGGGAGGAGAGAGTGTTCCACAGATGGTTTAATACTGTCGGGACATTTCCCCAGGTGAACAGTATAAGTGAGGAGAGAGTGTTCCCCTCATGGTTTAACACGCACGGGACATGTTACCAGGTGAACAGGATAAGTGAGGAGAGTGTGTTCCCCCGATGGTTTAATAAACACAGGACATGATACCAGGTGAACAGTATAAGTGAGGAGAGAGTGTTCCCCTCATGGTTTAACACGCACGGGACATGTTACCAGGTGAACAGGATAAGTGAGGAGAGTGTGTTCCCCCGATGGTTTAATAAACACAGGACATGTTACCAGGTGAACAGTATAAGTGAGGAGATTGTGTTCCCCTGATTGTTTAATATACATGGGACATGTTACCAGGTGAACAGTATAAGTGAGGAGATTGTGTTCCCCTGATTGTTTAATATACATGGGACATGTTACCAGGTGAACAGTATAAGTGAAGAGATTGTGTTCCCCTGATTGTTTAATACACACAGGACATGTTACCAGGTGAACAGTATAAGTGTGGAGAGTGAGTTCCCCTGATGCTTTAATACGCACAGGACATGTTACCAGGTGAACAGTGTAAGTGAGTAGAGTGTGTTCCCCTGATAATTTAATACACACGGGACATGTTACCAGGTGAACAGTATAAGTGAGGAGAGAGTGTTCCCCTCATGGTTTAACACGCACGGGACATGTTACCAGGTGAACAGTATAAGTGAGGAGAGTGTGTTCCCCTGATGGTGTAATAAACACAGGACATGATACCAGGTAAACAGGATAAGTGAGTAGAGTGAGTTCCCCTGACTGTTTAATATACCCGGGACATGTCATCAGGTGAACCGTATAAGTGAGGAGAGTGTGTTCCCCTGATGGTTTAATATACACGGGACATGTTACCAGGGGAACAGTATAAGTGAGGAGAGTGTGTTCCCCTGATGGTTTAATATACACGGGACATGTTACCAGGTGAACAGTAGAAGTGAGGAGAGTGTGTTCCCCTGATGGTTTAATGTACATGGGACATGTTACCAGGTGAACAGTATAAGTGAGGAGAGTGTGTTCCCCTGATGGTTTAATATACACGGGACATGTCACCAGGTGAACAGTATAAGGGAGGAGAGAGTGTTCCACTGATGGTTTAATACTGTCGGGACATTTCACCAGGTGAACAGTATAAGTGAGGAGAGTGTGTTCCCCTGATTGTTTAATACACACAGGACATGTTACCAGGTGAACAGTATAAGTGAGGAGAGTGTGTTCCCCTGATTGTTTAATACACACAGGACATGTTACCAGGTGAACAGTATAAGTGAGGAGAGTGTGTTCCCCTGATTGTTTAATACACACGGGGCATGTTACCAGGTGAACAGTGTAAGTGAGGAGAGTGTGTTCCCCTGATTGTTTAATACACACGGGACATGTCACCAGGTGAACATTATAAGTGAGGAGAGTGTGTTCCCCTGATGGTTTAATATTCACGGGACATGTTACCAGATGAACAGTATAAGTGAGGAGAGTGCTTTCCCCTGATGGTTTAATATACACGGGACATGTTACCAGGTGAACAGTGTAAGTGAGGAGACTGTATTCCCCTGATGGTTTAATATGCACGGGACATGTAAGCAGGTGAACAGTATAAGTGAGGATTATGTGTTCCCCTGATGGTTTAATATCCACGGGACATGTTGACAGGTGAACAGTATAAGTGAGCAGAGTGTGTTCCCCTGATGGATTAATACACACGGGACATGTTACCAGGTGAACAGTATCAGTGAGGAGAGTTTGTTCCCCTGATGGTTTAATATACACGGGACTTGTTACCAGGTGAACAGTATAAGTGAGGAGAGTGTGTTCCTCTGATGGTTTAATATACACGGGTCATGTTACCAGGTGAACAGTATAATTGAGGAGAGTGTGTTCCCCTGATGGTTTAATATACACGGGTCATGTTACCAGGTGAACAGTATAAGTGAGGAGACTGTATTGCCCTGATTGTTTAATACACACGGGACATGTTACCAGGTGAACAGTATAAGTGAGGAGAATATGTTCCCCTGATGGTTTAATATACACGGGACATGTTACCAGGTGAAGAGTATAAGTGAGGAGAATGTTTTCCCCTGATGGTTTAATATACACGGGACATGTTACCAGGTGAACAGTATAAGTGAGGAGAGGGTGTTCCCCTAATGGTTTAACACGCACGGGACATGTTACAAGGTGAACAGTATAAGTGAGGGGAGAGTGTTCCCCTGATTGTTTAACACGCACGGGACATGTTACCAGGTGAACAGTATACGTGAGGAGAGTGTGTTCCCCTAATGGTTTAACACGCACGGGACATGTTACCAGGTGAACGGTATAAGTGAGGGGAGTGTGTTCCCCTCATTGTTTAACATGCACGGGACATGTTACCAGGTGAACAGTATAAGTGAGGAGACTGTGTTCCCCTGATGCTTTAATACACCTGGGACATGTTACCAGGTGAACAGTATAAGTGAGGAGAGTGTGATCCAATGATTGTTTAATATACCCGGGACATGTCACCAGGTGAACAGTATAAGTGAGGAGAGTGTGTTCCCCTGATGGTTTAATGCACACGGGACATGTTACCAGGTGAACAGTATAAGTGAGGAGAGTGCTTTCCCCTGATGGTTTAATATTCACGGGACATGTTACCAGGTGAACAGTATAAGTGAGGAGAGTATGTTCCCCTGATTGTTTAATATACACGGGACATGTTAACAGGTGAACAGTATAAGTGAGGAGAGTGTGTTCCCCTGATTGTTTAATATACACGGGACATGTTACCAGGTGAACAGTATAAGTGAGGAGACTGTGTTCCCCTGATGCTTTAATACACCTGGGACATGTTACCAGGTGAACAGTATAAATGAGGAGAGTGTGTTCCCCATATGGTTTAATATACACGGGACATGTTGTCTGGTGAACAGTATAAGTGAGGAGAGTGTGTTCCCCTGATTGTTTAATACTCACGGGACATGTTTCCAGGTCAACAGTATAAGTGAGGAGAATGTGTTCCCCTGATGGTTTAATATACATGGGGCTTGTTACCAGGTGAACAGTTTAAGTGAGGAGAGTGTGTTCCCCTGAAGGTTTAATATACATGGGACTTGTTACCAGGTGAACAGTTTAAGTGAGGAGAGTGTGTTCCCCTGATGGTTTAATATACACTTGACATGTTCCCAGGTGAACAGTATAAGTGAGGAGAGTGTGTTCCCCTGATCGTTAAGTATACACGTGACATGTCACCAGGTGAACAGTATAAGTGAGGAGAGGGTGTTCCCCTGATCGTTTAGTATACACGTGACATGTCACCAGGTGAACAGTATAAGTGAGGAGAGTGTGTTCCCCTGATGGTTTAATATACATGGGACTTGTTACCAGGTGAACAGTTTAAGTGAGGAGAGTGTGTTCCCCTGATGGTTTAATATACACGGGACATGTTCCCAGGTGAACAGTATAAGTGAGGAGAGTGTGTTCCCCTGATGGTTTAATATACACGGGACATGTTCCCAGGTGAACAGTATAAGTGAGGAGAGATTGTTACCCTGATTGTTTAGTACGCACGAGACATGTCACCAGGTGAACAGTATAAGTGAGGAGAGGGTGTTCCCCTAATGGTTTAACACGCACGGGACATGTTACCAGGTGAACAGTATAAGTGAGGGGAGTGTGTTCCCCTGATTGTTTAACACGCACGGGACATGTTACCAGGTGAACAGAATAAGTGAGGAGAGTGTGTTCCCCTGTTGGTTTAATACGCACGGGACATGATACCAGGTGAACAGTATAAGTGAGGAGAGTGTGTTCCCCTGATTGTTTAATACACCCGGGACATGTTCCCAGGTGAACAGTATAAGTGAGGAGAGTGTGTTCCCCTGATGGTTTAATATACACAGGGCATATTACCAGGTGAACAGTAAAAGTGAGGAGAGTGTGTTCCCCCGATGGTTTAATATACACGGGACATGTTGCCAGGTGAACAGCATAAGTGAGGAGAGTGTGATCCAATGATTGCTTAATACACACGTGACATATTACCAGGTGAACAGTATAAGTGAGGAGAGTGTGTTCCCCCGATGGTTTAATTTACACGGTACATGTTCCCAGGTGAACAGTATAAGTGAGGAGAGTGTGTTCCCCCGATGATTTAATATACACAGGGCATATTACCAGGTGAACAGTATAAGTGAGGAGAGTGTGTTCCCCATATGGTTTAATATACACGGGACATGTTGTCAGGTGAACAGTATAAGTGAGGAGAGTGTGTTCCCCTGATTGTTTAATGCACACGGGACATGTTAGCAGGTGAACAGTATAAGTGAGGATAGTGTGTTCCCCTGATGGTTTAATATACACGGGACATGTTACCAGGTGAACAGTATAAGTGAGGAGAGTGTGTTCCCCTGATTGTTTAATACTCTCGGGACATGTTACCAGCTGAACAGTATAAGTGAGGAGAGTGTGTTCCCCTGATGGTTTAACACGCACGGGACATGTTACCAGGTGAACAGTATAAGTGAGGAGAGTGTTTTCCCCTGATTGTTTAATATACCCGGGACATGTCACCAGGTGAACAGTATAAGTGAGGAGAGTGTGTTCCCCTGATGGTTTAATGCACACGGGACATGTTACCAGGTGAACAGTATAAGTGAGGAGAGTGCTTTCCCCTGATGCTTTAATATTCACGGGACATGTTACCAGGTGAACAGTATAAGTGAGGAGAGTGTGTTCCCCTGATGGTTTAATATACCCGGGACATGTTACCAGGTGAACAGTGTAATTGAGGAGAGTGTGATCCCCTGATTGTTTAATATACACGGGACATGTTGCCAGGTGAACTTTATAAGTGAGGAGGGTGTGTTCCCCTGATGGTTTAATATACACGGGACATGTTGCCAGGTGAACAGTATAAGTGAGCAGAGTGTGTTCCCCTGATTGTTAAATATGCACGGGACACGTTACCAGGCGAACAGTATTAGTGAGGAGAGTGTTTTCCGCTGATGGTTTAATACACACGGGACATGTTACCAGGTGAACAGTATAAGTGAGGAGAGTGTGTTCCCCTGATGGTTTAATATACACGGGACATGTTGCCAGGTGAACAGTATAAGTGAGCAGAGTGTGTTCCCCTGATTGTTAAATATGCACGGGACACGTTACCAGGTGAACAGTATAAGTGAGGAGAGTGTGTTCCGCTGATGGTTTAATACACACGGGACATGTTACCAGGTGAACAGTATAAGTGAGGAGAGTGTGTTCCCCTGATGGTTTAATATACACGGGACTTGTTACCAGGTGAACAGTATAAGTGAGGAGAGTGTGTTCCCCTGATGGTTTAATATACACGGGACATGTTACCAGGTGAACAGTATAAGTGAGGAGACTGTATTCCCCTGATTGTTTAATACACACGGGACATGTTACCAGGTGAACAGTATAAGTGAGGAGAATGTGTTCCCCTGATGGTTTAATATACACGGGACATGTTACCAGGTGAACAATATAAGTGAGGAGAATGTTTTCCCCTGATGGTTTAATATACACGGGACATGTTACCAGGTGAACAGTATAAGTGAGGAGAGTGTGTTCCACTGATTGTTTCATACTCACGGGACATGTTTCCAGGTGAACAGTATAAGTGAGGAGACTGTGTTCCCCTGATGCTTTAATACACCTGGGACATGTTACCAGGTGAACAGTATAAGTGAGGAGAGTGTGTTCCCCTGATTGTTTAATACACACGGTACATGTTCCCAGGTGAACAGTATAAGTGAGGAGAGTGTGTTCCCCTGATGGTTTAATATACACAGGGCATATTACCAGGTGAACAGTATAAGTGAGGAGAGTGTGTTCCCCATATGGTTTAATATACACGGGACATGTTGTCAGGTGAACAGTATAAGTGAGGAGAGTGTGTTCCCCTGATTGTTTAATGCACACGGGACATGTTACCAGGTGAACAGTATAAGTAAGGAGAGTGTGTTCCACTGATGGTTTAATATACACGGGACATGTTACCAGGTGAACAGTAGAAGTGAGGAGAGTGTGTTCCCCTGATTGTTTAATACTCACTGGACATGTTTCCAGGTGAACAGTATAAGTGAGGAGACTGTGTTCCCCTGATGCTTTAATACACCTGGGACATGTTACCAGGTGAACAGTATAAGTGAGGAGAGTGTGTTCCCCTGATTGCTTAATACACACGTGACATGTTACCAGGTGAACAGTATAAGTGAGGAGAGATTGTTAACCTGATTGTTTAGTACGCACGAGACATGTCACCAGGTGAACAGTATAAGTGAGGAGAGGGTGTTCCCCGAATGGTTTAACACGCACGGGACATGTTACCAGGTGAACAGTATAAGTGAGGGGAGTGTGTTCCCCTGATTGTTTAACACGCACGGGACATGTTACCAGGTGAACAGAATAAGTGAGGAGAGTGTGTTCCCCTGTTGGTTTAATACGCACGGGACATGATACCAGGTGAACAGTATAAGTGAGGAGAGTGTGTTCCCCTGATGGTTTAATATACACAGGGCATATTACCAGGTGAACAGTAAAAGTGAGGAGAGTGTGTTCCCCCGATGGTTTAATATACACGGGACATGTTGCCAGGTTAACAGCATAAGTGAGGAGAGTGTGATCCAATGATTGCTTAATACACACGTGACATATTACCAGGTGAACAGTATAAGTGAGGAGAGTGTGTTCCCCCGATGGTTTAATATACACGGTACATGTTCCCAGGTGAACAGTATAAGTGAGGAGAGTGTGTTCCCCCGATGGTTTAATATACACAGGGCATATTACCAGGTGAATAGTATAAGTGAGGAGAGTGTGTTCCCCATATGGTTTAATATACACGGGACATGTTGTCAGGTGAACAGTATAAGTGAGGAGAGTGTGTTCCCCTGATTGTTTAATGCACACGGGACATGTTAGCAGGTGAACAGTATAAGTGAGGATAGTGTGTTCCCCTGATGGTTTAATATACACGGGACATGTTACCAGGTGAACAGTATAAGTGAGGAGAGTGTGTTCCCCTGATTGTTTAATACTCTCGGGACATGTTACCAGCTGAACAGTATAAGTGAGGAGAGTGTGTTCCCCTGATGGTTTAACACGCACGGGACATGTTACCAGGTGAACAGTATAAGTGAGGAGAGTGTTTTCCCCTGATTGTTTAATATACCCGGGACATGTCACCAGGTGAACAGTATAAGTGAGGAGAGTGTGTTCCCCTGATGGTTTAATGCACACGGGACATGTTACCAGGTGAACAGTATAAGTGAGGAGAGTGCTTTCCCCTGATGGTTTAATATTCACGGGACATGTTACCAGGTGAACAGTATAAGTGAGGAGAGTGTGTTCCCCTGATGGTTTAATTTTCACAGGACATGTTACCAGGTGAACAGAAAAGTGAGGAGAATGTGTTCCCCTGATGGTTTAATACACCCGGGACATGTTACCAGGTGAACAGTGTAATTGAGGAGAGTGTGATCCCCTGATTGTTTAATATACACGGGAC
This sequence comes from Heterodontus francisci, assembly GCF_036365525.1. NCBI lineage: Eukaryota > Metazoa > Chordata > Chondrichthyes > Heterodontiformes > Heterodontidae > Heterodontus > Heterodontus francisci. The sequence goes on from NW_027140166.1 coordinate 942,979, forward strand.
ATGTTGCAAGGTGAACTTTATAAGTGAGGAGAGTGTGTTCCCCTGATGGTTTAATATACACGGGACATGTTGCCAGGTGAACAGTATAAGTGAGCAGAGTGTGTTCCCCTGATTGTTAAATATGCACGGGACACGTTACCAGGCGAACAGTATAAGTGAGGAGAGTGTGTTCCGCTGATGGTTTAATACACACGGGACATGTTACCAGGTGAACAGTATAAGTGAGGATAGTGTGTTCCCCTGATGGTTTAATATACACGGGACATGTTGCCAGGTGAACAGTATAAGTGAGCAGAGTGTGTTCCCCTGATTGTTAAATATGCACGGGACACGTTACCAGGTGAACAGTATAAGTGAGGAGAGTGTGTTCCGCTGATGGTTTAATACACACGGGACATGTTACCAGGTGAACAGTATAAGTGAGGAGAGTGTGTTCCCCTGATGGTTTAATATACACGGGACTTGTTACCAGGTGAACAGTATAAGTGAGGAGAGTGTGTTCCCCTGATGGTTTAATATACACGGGACATGTTACCAGGTGAACAGTATAAGTGAGGAGACTGTATTCCCCTGATGGTTTAATACACACGGGACATGTTACCAGGTGAACAGTATAAGTGAGGAGAATGTGTTCCCCTGATGGTTTAATATACACGGGACATGTTACCAGGTGAACAGTATAAGTGAGGAGAATGTTTTCCCCTGATGGTTTAATATACACGGGACATGTTACCAGGTGAACAGTATAAGTGAGGAGAGTGTGTTCCACTGATTGTTTAATACTCACGGGACATGTTTCCAGGTGAACAGTATAAGTGAGGAGACTGTGTTCCCCTGATGCTTTAATACACCTGGGACATGTTACCAGGTGAACAGTATAAGTGAGGAGAGTGTGTTCCCCTGATTGTTTAATACACACGGTACATGTTCCCAGGTGAACAGTATAAGTGAGGAGAGTGTGTTCCCCTGATGGTTTAATATACACAGGGCATATTACCAGGTGAACAGTATAAGTGAGGAGAGTGTGTTCCCCATATGGTTTAATATACACGGGACATGTTGTCAGGTGAACAGTATAAGTGAGGAGAGTGTGTTCCCCTGATTGTTTAATGCACACGGGACATGTTACCAGGTGAACAGTATAAGTGAGGAGAGTGTGTTCCCCTGATGGTTTAATATACACGGGACATGTTACCAGGTGAACAGTAGAAGTGAGGAGAGTGTGTTCCCCTGATTGTTTAATACTCACTGGACATGTTTCCAGGTGAACAGTATAAGTGAGGAGACTGTGTTCCCCTGATGCTTTAATACACCTGGGACATGTTACCAGGTGAACAGTATAAGTGAGGAGAGTGTGTTCCCCTGATTGCTTAATACACACGTGACATGTTACCAGGTGAACAGTATAAGTGAGGAGAGTGTGTTCCCCTGATTGTTTAATATACACGGTACATGTTCCCAGGTGAACAGTATAAGTGAGGAGAGTGTGTTCCCCTGATGGTTTAATATACACGGGACATGTTGTCAGGTGAACAGTATAAGTGAGGAGAGTGTGTTCCCCTGATTGTTTAATGCACACGGGACATGTTAGCAGGTGAACAGTATAAGTGAGGAGAGTGTGTTCCCCTGATGGTTTAATATACACGGGACATGTTACCAGGTGAACAGGATAAGTGAGGAGAGTGTGTTCCCCTGATTGTTTAATACTCTCGGGACATGTTACCAGCTGAACAGTATAAGTGAGGAGAGTGTGTTCCCCTGATGTTTTAACACGCACGGGACATGTTACCAGGTGAACAGTATAAGTGAGGAGAGTGTTTTCCCCTGATTGTTTAATATACCCGGGACATGTCACCAGGTGAACAGTATAAGTGAGGAGAGTGTGTTCCCCTGATGGTTTAATGCACACGGGACATGTGACCAGGTGAACAGTATAAGTGAGGAGAGTGCATTCCCCTGATGGTTTAATATTCACGGGACATGTTACCAGGTGAACAGTATAAGTGAGGAGAGTGTGTTCCCCTGATGGTTTAATACACACAGGACATGTTACCAGGTGAACAGTATAAGGGAGGAGAATGTGTTCCCCTGATGGTTTAATTTTCACAGGACATGTTACCAGGTGAACAGAAAAGTCAGGAGAATGTGTTCCCCTGATGGTTTAATATACCCGGGACATGTTACCAGGTGAACAGTGTTTTTGAGGAGAGTGTGATCCCCTGATGGTTTAATATACACGGGACATGTTACCAGGTGAACAGTATAAGTGAGGAGAGTGTGTTCCCTGATTGTTTAATATACAGGGGACATATTACCAGGTGAGCAGTATAAGTGAGGAGAGTGTGTTCCCCTGAAGGTTTAATATACACAGGACATTTTACCAGGTGAACTGTATAAGTGAGGAGAGTGTGTTCCCCTGATTGTTTAATATACATGGGCCTTGTTACCAGGTGAACAGTATAAGTGAGGAGAGTGTGTTCCCCTGATGGTTTAATATACACGGGACATGTTTCCTGGTGAACAGTATAAGTGAGGAGAGAGTGTTCCCCTGATGGTTCAATATACCCGGGACATGTTACCAGGTGAACAGTATAAGTGAGGAGTGTGTGTTCCCCTGATTGTTTAATATGCACGGGACATGTTACCAGGTGAACAGTATAAGGGAGGAGAGTGTTTTCCCCTGATTGTTTAATATACCCGGGACATGTCACCAGGTGAACAGTATAAGTGAGGAGAGTGTGTTCCCCTGATGGTTTAATGCACACGGGACATGTTACCAGGTGAACAGTATAAGTGAGGAGAATGTGTTCCCCTGATGGTTTAATATACACGGGACATGTTACCAGGTGAACAGTATAAGTGAGGAGAATGTTTTCCCCTGATGGTTTAATATACACGGGACATGTTACCAGGTGAACAGTATAAGTGAGGAGAGTGTGTTCCACTGATTGTTTAATACTCACGGGACATGTTTCCAGGTGAACAGTATAAGTGAGGAGACTGTGTTCCCCTGATGCTTTAATACACCTGGGACATGTTACCAGGTGAACAGTATAAGTGAGGAGAGTGTGTTCCCCTGATTGTTTAATACACACGGTACATGTTCCCAGGTGAACAGTATAAGTGAGGAGAGTGTGTTCCCCTGATGGTTTAATATACACAGGGCATATTACCAGGTGAACAGTATAAGTGAGGAGAGTGTGTTCCCCATATGGTTTAATATACACGGGACATGTTGTCAGGTGAACAGTATAAGTGAGGAGAGTGTGTTCCCCTGATTGTTTAATGCACACGGGACATGTTACCAGGTGAACAGTATAAGTGAGGAGAGTGTGTTCCCCTGATGGTTTAATATACACGGGACATGTTACCAGGTGAACAGTAGAAGTGAGGAGAGTGTGTTCCCCTGATTGTTTAATACTCACTGGACATGTTTCCAGGTGAACAGTATAAGTGAGGAGACTGTGTTCCCCTGATGCTTTAATACACCTGGGACATGTTACCAGGTGAACAGTATAAGTGAGGAGAGTGTGTTCCCCTGATTGCTTAATACACACGTGACATGTTACCAGGTGAACAGTATAAGTGAGGAGAGTGTGTTCCCCTGATTGTTTAATATACACGGTACATGTTCCCAGGTGAACAGTATAAGTGAGGAGAGTGTGTTCCCCTGATGGTTTAATATACACAGGGCATATTACCAGGTGAACAGTATAAGTGAGGAGAGTGTGTTCCCCATATGGTTTAATATACACGGGACATGTTGTCAGGTGAACAGTATAAGTGAGGAGAGTGTGTTCCCCTGATTGTTTAATGCACACGGGACATGTTAGCAGGTGAACAGTATAAGTGAGGAGAGTGTGTTCCCCTGATGGTTTAATATACACGGGACATGTTACCAGGTGAACAGGATAAGTGAGGAGAGTGTGTTCCCCTGATTGTTTAATACTCTCGGGACATGTTACCAGCTGAACAGTATAAGTGAGGAGAGTGTGTTCCCCTGATGTTTTAACACGCACAGGACATGTTACCAGGTGAACAGTATAAGTGAGGAGAGTGTTTTCCCCTGATTGTTTAATATACCCGGGACATGTCACCAGGTGAACAGTATAAGTGAGGAGAGTGTGTTCCCCTGATGGTTTAATGCACACGGGACATGTGACCAGGTGAACAGTATAAGTGAGGAGAGTGCATTCCCCTGATGGTTTAATATTCACGGGACATGTTACCAGGTGAACAGTATAAGTGAGGAGAGTGTGTTCCCCTGATGGTTTAATACACACAGGACATGTTACCAGGTGAACAGTATAAGGGAGGAGAATGTGTTCCCCTGATGGTTTAATTTTCACAGGACATGTTACCAGGTGAACAGAAAAGTCAGGAGAATGTGTTCCCCTGATGGTTTAATATACCCGGGACATGTTACCAGGTGAACAGTGTTTTTGAGGAGAGTGTGATCCCCTGATGGTTTAATATACACGGGACATGTTACCAGGTGAACAGTATAAGTGAGGAGAGTGTGTTCCCTGATTGTTTAATATACAGGGGACATATTACCAGGTGAGCAGTATAAGTGAGGAGAGTGTGTTCCCCTGAAGGTTTAATATACACAGGACATTTTACCAGGTGAACTGTATAAGTGAGGAGAGTGTGTTCCCCTGATTGTTTAATATACATGGGCCTTGTTACCAGGTGAACAGTATAAGTGAGGAGAGTGTGTTCCCCTGATGGTTTAATATACACGGGACATGTTTCCTGGTGAACAGTATAAGTGAGGAGAGAGTGTTCCCCTGATGGTTCAATATACCCGGGACATGTTACCAGGTGAACAGTATAAGTGAGGAGTGTGTGTTCCCCTGATTGTTTAATATGCACGGGACATGTTACCAGGTGAACAGTATAAGTGAGGAGAGTGTTTTCCCCTGATTGTTTAATATACCCGGGACATGTCACCAGGTGAACAGTATAAGTGAGGAGAGTGTGTTCCCCTGATGGTTTAATGCACACGGGACATGTTACCAGGTGAACAGTATAAGTGAGGAGAGTGCTTTCCCCTGATGGTTAAATATTCACGGGACATGTTACCAGGTGAACAGTATAAGTGAGGAGAGTGTGTTCCCCTGATGGTTTAATATGCACGGGACATGTAAGCAGGTGAACAGTATAAGTGAGGATTATGTGTTCCCCTGATGGTTTAATATACACGGGACATGTTGCCAGGTGAACAGTATAAGTGAGCAGAGTGTGTTCCCCTGATTGTTAAATATGCACGGGACACGTTACCAGGCGAACAGTATAAGTGAGGAGAGTGTGTTCCCCTGATGGTTTAATACACACGGGACATATTACCAGGTGAACAGTATCAGTGAGGAGAGTGTGTTCCCCTGATGGTTTAATATACACGGGACTTGTTACCAGGTGAACAGTATAAGTGAGGAGAGTGTGTTCCCCTGATGGTTTAATATACACGGGACATGTTACCAGGTGAACAGTATAAGTGAGGAGACTGTATTCCCCTGATTGTTTAATACACACGGGACATGTTACCAGGTGAACAGTATAAGTGAGGAGAATATGTTCCCCTGATGGTTTAATATACACGGGACATGTTACCAGGTGAACAGTATAAGTGAGGAGAATGTTTTCCCCTGATGGTTTAATATACACGGGACATGTTACCAGGTGAACAGTATAAGTGAGGAGAGTGTGTTCCCCTGATTGTTTAATATACACGGGACATGTTAGCAGGTGAACAGTATAAGTGAGGAGAGTGTGTTCCCCTGATTGTTTAATACTCACGGGACATGTTTCCAGGTGAACAGTATAAGTGAGGAGAATGTGTTCCCCTGATGGTTTAATATACATGGGACTTGTTACCAGGTGAACAGTTTAAGTGAGGAGAGTGTGTTCCCCTGATCGTTTAGTATACACGTGACATGTTGCCAGGTGAACAGTATAAGTGAGGAGAGATTGTTACCCTGATTGTTTAATATACACGGGTCTTGTTACCAGGTGAACAGTATAAGTGAGGAGAGTGTGTTCCCCTGATGGTTTAATATACACGGGACATGTTGCCAGGTGAACAGTATAAGTGAGCAGAGTGTGTTCCCCTGATTGTTAAATATGCACGGGACACGTTACCAGGTGAACAGTATAAGTGAGGAGAGTGTGTTCCACTGATGGTTTAATACACACGGGACATGTTACCAGGTGAACAGTATAAGTGAGGAGAGTGTGTTCCCCTGATGGTTTAATATACACGGGACTTGTTACCAGGTGAACAGTATAAGTGAGGAGAGTGTGTTCCCCTGATGGTTTAATATACACGGGACATGTTACCAGGTGAACAGTATAAGTGAGGAGAATGTTTTCCCCTGATGGTTTAATATACACGGGACATGTTGCCAGGTGAACAGTATAAGTGAGGAGAGTGTGTTCCCCTGATTGTTTAATACTCACGGGACATGTTTCCAGGTGAACAGTATAAGTGAGGAGACTGTGTTCCCCTGATGCTTTAATACACCTGGGACATGTTACCAGGTGAACAGTATAAGTGAGGAGAGTGTGTTCCCCTGATTGTTTAATACACACGGTACATGTTCCCAGGTGAACAGTATAAGTGAGGAGAGTGTGTTCCCCTGATGGTTTAATATACACAGGGCATATTACCAGGTGAACAGTATAAGTGAGGAGAGTGTGTTCCCCATATGGTTTAATATACACGGGACATGTTGTCAGGTGAACAGTATAAGTGAGGAGAGTGTGTTCCCCTGATTGTTTAATGCACACGGGACATGTTACCAGGTGAACAGTATAAGTGAGGAGAGTGTGTTCCCCTGATGGTTTAATATACACGGGACATGTTACCAGGTGAACAGTAGAAGTGAGGAGAGTGTGTTCCACTGATTGTTTAATACTCACTGGACATGTTTCCAGGTGAACAGTATAAGTGAGGAGACTGTGTTCCCCTGATTGTTTAATACACACGGTACATGTTCCCAGGTGAACAGTATAAGTGAGGAGAGTGTGTTCCCCTGATGGTTTAATATACACAGGGCATATTACCAGGTGAACAGTATAAGTGAGGAGAGTGTGTTCCCCATATGGTTTAATATACACGGGACATGTTGTCAGGTGAACAGTATAAGTGAGGAGAGTGTGTTCCCCTGATTGTTTAATGCACACGGGACATGTTACCAGGTGAACAGTATAAGTGAGGAGAGTGTGTTCCCCTGATGGTTTAATATACACGGGACATGTTACCAGGTGAACAGTAGAAGTGAGGAGAGTGTGTTCCACAGATTGTTTAATACTCACTGGACATGTTTCCAGGTGAACAGTATAAGTGAGGAGACTGTGTTCCCCTGATGCTTTAATACACCTGGGACATGTTACCAGGTGAACAGCATAAGTGAGGAGAGTGTGTTCCCCTGATGGTTTAATATACACGGGACATGTTACCAGGTGAACAGTATAAGTGAGGAGACTGTATTCCCCTGATTGTTTAATACACACGGGACATGTTACCAGGTGAAGAGTATAAGTGAGGAGAATGTGTTCCCTTGATGGTTTAATATACACGGGACATGTTACCAGGTGAACAGTATAAGTGAGAAGAATGTTTTCCCCTGATGGTTAAATATTCACGGGACATGTTACCAGGTGAACAGTATAAGTGAGGAGAGTGTGTTCCCCTGATGGTTTAATATGCACGGGACATGTAAGCAGGTGAACAGTATAAGTGAGGATTATGTGTTCCCCTGATGGTTTAATATACACGGGACATGTTGCCAGGTGAACAGTATAAGTGAGCAGAGTGTGTTCCCCTGATTGTTAAATATGCACGGGACACGTTACCAGGCGAACAGTATAAGTGAGGAGAGTGTGTTCCCCTGATGGTTTAATACACACGGGACATATTACCAGGTTAACAGTATCAGTGAGGAGAGTGTGTTCCCCTGATGGTTTAATATACACGGGACTTGTTACCAGGTGAACAGTATAAGTGAGGAGAGTGTGTTCCCCTGATGGTTTAATATACACGGGACATGTTACCAGGTGAACAGTATAAGTGAGGAGACTGTATTCCCCTGATTGTTTAATACACACGGGACATGTTACCAGGTGAACAGTATAAGTGAGGAGAATATGTTCCCCTGATGGTTTAATATACACGGGACATGTTACCAGGTGAACAGTATAAGTGAGGAGAATGTTTTCCCCTGATGGTTTAATATACACGGGACATGTTACCAGGTGAACAGTATAAGTGAGGAGAGTGTGTTCCCCTGATTGTTTAATATACACGGGACATGTTAGCAGGTGAACAGTATAAGTGAGGAGAGTGTGTTCCCCTGATTGTTTAATACTCACGGGACATGTTTCCAGGTGAACAGTATAAGTGAGGAGAATGTGTTCCCCTGATGGTTTAATATACATGGGACTTGTTACCAGGTGAACAGTTTAAGTGAGGAGAGTGTGTTCCCCTGATCGTTTAGTATACACGTGACATGTTGCCAGGTGAACAGTATAAGTGAGGAGAGATTGTTACCCTGATTGTTTAATATACACGGGTCTTGTTACCAGGTGAACAGTATAAGTGAGGAGAGTGTGTTCCCCTGATGGTTTAATATACACGGGACATGTTGCCAGGTGAACAGTATAAGTGAGCAGAGTGTGTTCCCCTGATTGTTAAATATGCACGGGACACGTTACCAGGTGAACAGTATAAGTGAGGAGAGTGTGTTCCGCTGATGGTTTAATACACACGGGACATGTTACCAGGTGAACAGTATAAGTGAGGAGAGTGTGTTCCCCTGATGGTTTAATATACACGGGACATGTTACCAGGTGAACAGTATAAGTGAGGAGAATGTTTTCCCCTGATGGTTTAATATACACGGGACATGTTACCAGGTGAACAGTATAAGTGAGGAGAGTGTGTTCCCCTGATTGTTTAATACTCACGGGACATGTTTCCAGGTGAACAGTATAAGTGAGGAGACTGTGTTCCCCTGATGCTTTAATACACCTGGGACATGTTACCAGGTGAACAGTATAAGTGAGGAGAGTGTGTTCCCCTGATTGTTTAATACACACGGTACATGTTCCCAGGTGAACAGTATAAGTGAGGAGAGTGTGTTCCCCTGATGGTTTAATATACACAGGGCATATTACCAGGTGAACAGTATAAGTGAGGAGAGTGTGTTCCCCATATGGTTTAATATACACGGGACATGTTGTCAGGTGAACAGTATAAGTGAGGAGAGTGTGTTCCCCTGATTGTTTAATGCACACGGGACATGTTACCAGGTGAACAGTATAAGTGAGGAGAGTGTGTTCCCCTGATGGTTTAATATACACGGGACATGTTACCAGGTGAACAGTAGAAGTGAGTAGAGTGTGTTCCACTGATTGTTTAATACTCACTGGACATGTTTCCAGGTGAACAGTATAAGTGAGGAGACTGTGTTCCCCTGATTGTTTAATACACACGGTACATGTTCCCAGGTGAACAGTATAAGTGAGGAGAGTGTGTTCCCCTGATGGTTTAATATACACAGGGCATATTACCAGGTGAACAGTATAAGTGAGGAGAGTGTGTTCCCCATATGGTTTAATATACACGGGACATGTTGTCAGGTGAACAGTATAAGTGAGGAGAGTGTGTTCCCCTGATTGTTTAATGCACACGGGACATGTTACCAGGTGAACAGTATAAGTGAGGAGAGTGTGTTCCCCTGATGGTTTAATATACACGGGACATGTTACCAGGTGAACAGTAGAAGTGAGGAGAGTGTGTTCCACAGATTGTTTAATACTCACTGGACATGTTTCCAGGTGAACAGTATAAGTGAGGAGACTGTGTTCCCCTGATGCTTTAATACACCTGGGACATGTTACCAGGTGAACAGCATAAGTGAGGAGAGTGTGTTCCCCTGATGGTTTAATATACACGGGACATGTTACCAGGTGAACAGTATAAGTGAGGAGACTGTATTCCCCTGATTGTTTAATACACACGGGACATGTTACCAGGTGAACAGTATAAGTGAGGAGAATGTGTTCCCCTGATGGTTTAATATACACGGGACATGTTACCAGGTGAACAGTATAAGTGAGAAGAATGTTTTCCCCTGATGGTTTAATATACACGGGACATGTTACCAGGTGAACAGTATAAGTGAGGAGAGTGTGTTCCCCTGATGGTTTAATATACACGGGACATGTTACCAGGTGAACAGTAGAAGTGAGGAGAGTGTGTTCCACTGATTGTTTAATACTCACTGGACATGTTTCCAGGTGAACAGTATAAGTGAGGAGACTGTGTTCCCCTGATGCTTTAATACTCCTGGGACATGTTACCAGGTGAACAGTATAAGTGAGGAGAGTGTGTTCCCCTGATGGTTTAATATACACGGGACATGTTACCAGGTGAACAGTATAAGTGAGGAGACTGTATTCCCCCGATTGTTTAATACACACGGGACATGTTACCAGGTGAACAGTATAAGTGAGGAGAATGTGTTCCCCTGATGGTTTAATATACACGGGACATGTTACCAGGTGAACAGTATAAGTGAGAAGAATGTTTTCCCCTGATGGTTTAATATACACGGGACATGTTACCAGGTGAACAGTATAAGTGAGGAGAGTGTGTTCCCCTGATTGTTTAATACTCACGGGACATGTTTCCAGGTGAACAGTATAAGTGAGGAGACTGTGTTCCCCTGATGCTTTAATACACCTGGGACATGTTACCAGGTGAACAGTATAAGTGAGGAGAGTGTGTTCCCCTGATTGTTTAATACACACGGTACATGTTCCCAGGTGAACAGTATAAGTGAGGAGAGTGTGTTCCCCTGATGGTTTAATATACACAGGGCATATTACCAGGTGAACAGTATAAGTGAGGAGAATGTGTTCCCCATATGGTTTAATATACACGGGACATGTTGTCAGGTGAACAGTATAAGTGAGGAGAGTGTGTTCCCCTGATTGTTTAATGCACACGGGACATGTTACCAGGTGAACAGTATAAGTGAGGAGAGTGTGTTCCCCTGATGGTTTAATATACACGGGACATGTTACCAGGTGAACAGTAGAAGTGAGGAGAGTGTGTTCCCCTGATTGTTTAATACTCACTGGACATGTTTCCAGGTGAACAGTATAAGTGAGGAGACTGTGTTCCCCTGATGCTTTAATACACCTGGGACATGTTACCAGGTGAACAGTATAAGTGAGGAGAGTGTGATCCAATGATTGCTTAATACACACGTGACATGTTACCAGGTGAACAGTATAAGTGAGGAGAGTGTGTTACCCTGATTGTTTAATATACACGGTACATGTTCCCAGGTGAACAGTATAAGTGAGGAGAGTGTGTTCCCCTGATGGTTTAATATACACAGGGCATATTACCAGGTGAACAGTATAAGTGAGGAGAGTGTGTTCCCCATATGGTTTAATATACACGGGACATGTTGTCAGGTGAACAGTATAAGTGAGGAGAGTGTGTTCCCCTGATTGTTTAATGCACACGGGACATGTTAGCAGGTGAACAGTATAAGTGAGGAGAGTGTGTTCCCCTGATGGTTTAATATACATGGGACATGTTACCAGGTGAACAGTATAAGTGAGGAGAGTGTGTTCCCCTGATTGTTTAATACTCTCGGGACATGTTACCAGCTGAACAGTATAAGTGAGCAGAGTGTGTTCCCCTGATGGTTTAACACGCACGCGACATGTTACCAGGTGAACAGTATAAGTGAGGAGAATGTTTTCCCCTGATTGTTTAATATACCCGGGACATGTCACCAGGTGAACAGTATAAGTGAGGAGAGTGTGTTCCCCTGATGGTTTAATGCACACGGGACATGTTACCAGGTGAACAGTATAAGTGAGGAGAGTGCTTTCCCCTGATGGTTTAATATTCACGGGACATGTTACCAGGTGAACAGTATAAGTGAGGAGAGTGTGTTCCCCTGATGGTTTAATACACACAGGACATGTTACCAGGTGAACAGTATAAGTGAGGAGAATGTGTTCCCCTGATGGTTTAATTTTCACAGGACATGTTACCAGGTGAACAGAAAAGTCAGGAGAATGTGTTCCCCTGATGGTTTAATATACCCGGGACATGTTACCAGGTGAACAGTGTAATTGAGGAGAGTGTGATCCCCTGATTGTTTAATACACACGGGACATGTCACCAGGTGAACATTATAAGTGAGGAGAGTGTGTTCCTCTGATGGTTTAATATACACGGGACATGTTACCAGGTGAACAGTATAAGTGAGGAGAGTGTGTTCCCTGATTGTTTAATATACAGGGGACATATTACCAGGTGAGCAGTATAAGTGAGGAGAGTGTGTTCCCCTGAAGGTTTAATATACACAGGACATTTTACCAGGTGAACTGTATAAGTGAGGAGAGTGTGTTCCCCTGATTGTTTAATATACATGGGCCTTGTTACCAGGTGAACAGTATAAGTGAGGAGAGTGTGTTCCCCTGATGCTTTAATACACCTGGGACATGTTACCAGGTGAACAGTATAAGTGAGGAGAGTGTGATCCAATGATTGCTTAATACACACGTGACATGTTACCAGGTGAACAGTATAAGTGAGGAGAGTGTGTTACCCTGATTGTTTAATATACACGGTACATGTTCCCAGGTGAACAGTATAAGTGAGGAGAGTGTGTTCCCCTGATGGTTTAATATACACAGGGCATATTACCAGGTGAACAGTATAAGTGAGGAGAGTGTGTTCCCCATATGGTTTAATATACACGGGACATGTTGTCAGGTGAACAGTATAAGTGAGGAGAGTGTGTTCCCCTGATTGTTTAATGCACACGGGACATGTTAGCAGGTGAACAGTATAAGTGAGGAGAGTGTGTTCCCCTGATGGTTTAATATACATGGGACATGTTACCAGGTGAACAGTATAAGTGAGGAGAGTGTGTTCCCCTGATTGTTTAATACTCTCGGGACATGTTACCAGCTGAACAGTATAAGTGAGCAGAGTGTGTTCCCCTGATGGTTTAACACGCACGCGACATGTTACCAGGTGAACAGTATAAGTGAGGAGAATGTTTTCCCCTGATTGTTTAATATACCCGGGACATGTCACCAGGTGAACAGTATAAGTGAGGAGAGTGTGTTCCCCTGATGGTTTAATGCACACGGGACATGTTACCAGGTGAACAGTATAAGTGAGGAGAGTGCTTTCCCCTGATGGTTTAATATTCACGGGACATGTTACCAGGTGAACAGTATAAGTGAGGAGAGTGTGTTCCCCTGATGGTTTAATACACACAGGACATGTTACCAGGTGAACAGTATAAGTGAGGAGAATGTGTTCCCCTGATGGTTTAATTTTCACAGGACATGTTACCAGGTGAACAGAAAAGTCAGGAGAATGTGTTCCCCTGATGGTTTAATATACCCGGGACATGTTACCAGGTGAACAGTGTAATTGAGGAGAGTGTGATCCCCTGATTGTTTAATACACACGGGACATGTCACCAGGTGAACATTATAAGTGAGGAGAGTGTGTTCCTCTGATGGTTTAATATACACGGGACATGTTACCAGGTGAACAGTATAAGTGAGGAGAGTGTGTTCCCCTGAAGGTTTAATATACACAGGACATTTTACCAGGTGAACTGTATAAGTGAGGAGAGTGTGTTCCCCTGATTGTTTAATATACATGGGCCTTGTTACCAGGTGAACAGTATAAGTGAGGAGAGTGTGTTCCCCTGATGGTTTAATATACACGGGACATGTTTCCAGGTGAACAGTATAAGTGAGGAGAGAGTGTTCCCCTGATGGTTCAATATACCCGGGACATGTTACCAGGTGAACAGTATAAGTGAGGAGTGTGTGTTCCCCTGATTGTTTAATATGCACGGGACATGTTACCAGGTGAACAGTATAAGTGAGGAGAGTGTTTTCCCCTGATTGTTTAATATACCCGGGACATGTCACCAGGTGAACAGTATAAGTGAGGAGAGTGTGTTCCCCTGATGGTTTAATGCACACGGGACATGTTACCAGGTGAACAGTATAAGTGAGGAGAGTGCTTTCCCCTGATGGTTAAATATTCACGGGACATGTTACCAGGTGAACAGTATAAGTGAGGAGAGTGTGTTCCCCAGATGGTTTAATATGCACGGGACATGTAAGCAGGAGAACAGTATAAGTGAGGATTATGTGTTCCCCTGATGGTTTAATATACACGGGACATGTTGCCAGGTGAACAGTATAAGTGAGGGGAGTGTGTTCCCCTGATTGTTCAACACGTACGGGACATGCTACCAGGTGAAGAGTATAAGTGAGGAGAGTGTGTTCCCCTGTTGGTTTAATATACACAGAACATGATACCAGGTGAACAGTATAAGTGAGGAGAGTGCTTTCCCCTGATGATTTAATATACACGGGACATGTTACCAGGTGAACAGTATAAGTGAGGAGACTGTATTCCCCTGATTGTTTAATACACACGGGACATGTTACCAGGTGAACAGTATAAGTGAGGAGAATGTGTTCCCTGATGGTTTAATATACACGGGACATGTAACCAGGTGAACAGTATAAGTGAGGAGAATGTTCTCCCCTGATGGTTTAATATACGCGGACATGTTACCAGGTGAACAGTATAAGTGAGGAGAGTGTATTCCCCTGATTGTTTAATATACACGGGACATGTTACCAGGTGAACAGTATAAGTGATGAGAGTGTGTTCCCCTGATGGTTTAATACACACGGGACATGTTACCAGGTGAACAGTATAAGTGAGGAGAGTGTGTTCCCCTGATGGTTTAATATACACGGGACGTGTTACCAGGTGAACAGTATAAGTGAGGAGACTGTGTTCCCCTGATGCTTTAATACACCTGGGACATGTTACCAGGTGAACAGTATAAGTGAGGAGAGTGTGATCCAATGATTGTTCAATACACACGGGATATGTTAACAGGTGAACAGTATAAGTGAGGAGAGTGTGTTCCCCTGATTGTTTAATATACACGGTACATGTTCCCAGGTGAACAGTGTAAGTGAGGAGAGTGTGTTCCCCTGATGGTTTAATATACACAGGGCATATTACCAGGTGAACAGTATAAGTGAGGAGAGTGTGTTCCCCATATGGTTTAATATACACGGGACATGTTGTCAGGTGAACAGTATAAGTGAGGAGAGTGTGTTCCCCTGATTGTTTAATATACACGGGACATGTTACCAGGTGACCAGTATAAGTGAGGAGAGAGTGTTCCCCTGATGGTTTAATATACACGGGACATGTTACCAGCTGAACAGTATAAGTGAGGAGAGTGTGTTCCCCTGATGGTTTAACACGCACGGGACATGTTACCAGGTGAACAGTATAAGTGAGGTGAGTGTTTTCCCCTGATTGTTTAATACACACGGGACATGTCACCAGGTGAACATTATAAGTGAGGAGAGTGTGTTCCCCTGATGGTTTAATATACACGGGACATGTTACCAGGTGAACTGTATAAGTGAGGAGAGTGTGTTCCCCTGATGGTTTAATATACACGGGACATGATACCAGGTGAACAGTATAAGTGAGGAGAGTGTGTTCCCCTGAAGGTTTAATATACACAGGACATGTTACCAGGTGAACTGTATAAGTGAGGAGAGTGTGTTCCCCTGATTGTTTAATATACATGGGCCTTGTTACCAGGTGAACAGTATAAGTGAGGAGAGTGTGTTCCCCTGATGGTTTAATATACACGGGACATGATACCAGGTGAACAGTATAAGTGAGGAGAGTGTGTTCCCCTGATGGTTTAATATACACGGGACATGATACCAGGTGAACAGTATAAGTGAGGAGAGTGTGTTCCCCTGATGGTTTAATATACACAGGACATGTTACCAGGTGAAATGTATAAGTGAGGAGTGTGTGTTCCCCTGATTGTTTAATATGCACGGGACATGTCACCAGGTGAACAGTATAAGTGAGGAGAGTGTGTTCCCCTGATGGTTTAACACGCACGGGACATGTTACCAGGTGAACAGTATAAGTGAGGAGAGTGTGTTCCCCATATGGTTTAATATACACGGGTCTTGTTACCAGGTGAACAGTATAAGTGAGGAGAGTGCTTTCCCCAGATGGTTTAATATACACGGGACATGTTACCAGGTGAACAGTATAAGTGAGGAGAGTGTGTTCCCCTGATTGTTTAACACACACAGGACATATTACCAGGTGAACAGTATAAGTGAGGAGAGTGCTTTCCCCTGATGGTTTAATATTCACAGGACATGTTACCAGGTGAACAGTATAAGTGAGGAGGATGTGTTCCCCTGATGGTTTAATTTTCACAGGACATGTTACCAGGTGAACAGAAAAGTGAGGAGAATGTGTTCCCCTGATGGTTTAATATACCCGGGACATGTTACCAGGTGAACAGTATAAGTGAGGAGAGTGTGTTCCCCTGATGGTTTAATATACACGGGACATGTTAGCAGGTGAACAGTATAAGTGAGGAGAGTGTGTTCCCCTGATTGTTAACACGCACGGGACATGTTACCAGGTGAACAGTATAAGTGAGGATAGTGTGTTCCCTTGATTGTTAACACGCACGGGACATGTTACCAGGTGAACAGTATAAGTGAGGATAGTGTGTTCCCCTGATCGTTAACACGCACGGGACATGTTACCAGGTGAACAGTATAAGTGAGGAGTGTGTGTTCCCCTGATTGTTTAATATGCACTGGACATGTCACCAGGTGAACAGCTTAAGTGAGGAGAGTGTGTTCCCCTGATGGTTTAACACGCACGGGACATGTTACCAGGTGAACAGTATAAGTGAGGATAGTGTGTTCCCCTGATTGTTAACACGCACGGGATATGTTACCAGGTGAACAGTATAAGTGAGGAGAATGAGTTCCCCTGAATTTTTAATATACCCGGGACATGTGACCAGGTGATCAGTATAAGTGAGGAGAGTGTGTTCCCCTGATGGTTTAATATACACGAGACATGTTACCAGGTGAACAGAATAAGTGAGGAGAGTGCTTTCCCCAGATGGTTTAATATACACGGGACATGTTACCAGGTGAACAGTATAAGTGAGGAGAGTGTGTTCCCCTGATCGTTTAGTATACACGTGACATGTTGCCAGGTGAACAGTATAAGTGAGGAGAGATTGTTACCCTGATTGTTTAGTACGCACGAGACATGTCACCAGGTGAACAGTATAAGTGAGGAGAGGTTGTTCCCCTGATGGTTTAACACGCACGGGACATGTTACCAGGTGAACAGTATAAGTGAGGGGAGCGTGTTCCCCTGATTGTTTAACACGCACGGGACATGTTACCAGGTGAACAGGATAAGTGAGGAGACTGTATTCCCCTGATTGTTTAATACACACGGGACATGTTACCAGGTGAACAGTATAAGTGAGGAGAATGTTTTCCCCTGATGGTTTAATATACACGGGACATGTTACCAGGTGAACAGTATAAGTGAGGAGAGTGTGTTCCCCTGATTGTTTAATATACACGGGACATGTTACCAGGTGAACAGTATAAGTGAGGAGAGTGTGTTCCCCTGATTGTTTAATACTCACGGGACATGTTTCCAGGTGAACAGTATAAGTGAGGAGAATATGTTCCCCTGATGGTTTAATACACACGGGACATGTTACCAGGTGAACAGTATAAGTGAGGAGAATGTGTTCCCCTGATGGTTTAATATACATGGGACTTGTTACCAGGTGAACAGTTTAAGTGAGGAGAGTGTGTTCCCCTGATGGTTTAATATACACGGGACATGTTCCCAGGTGAACAGTATAAGTGAGGAGAGTGTGTTCCCCTGATCGTTTAGTATACACGTGACACGTTGCCAGGTGAACAGTATAAGTGAGGAGAGATTGTTACCATGATTGTTTAGTACGCACGAGACATGTCACCAGGTGAACAGTATAAGTGAGGAGAGGGTGTTCCCCTAATGGTTTAACACGCACGGGACATGTTACCAGGTGAACAGTATAAGTGAGGGGAGTGTGTTCCCCTGATTGTTTAACACGTACGGGACATGCTACCAGGTGAACAGTAGAAGTGAGGAGAGTGTGTTCCCCTGTTGGTTTAATATACACAGAACATGATACCAGGTGAACAGTTTAAGTGAGGAGAATGTTCTCCCCTGATGGTTTAATATACACGGACATGTTACCAGGTGAACAGTATAAGTGAGGAGAGTGTGTTCCCCTGATTGTTTAATATACACGGGACATGTTACCAGGTGAACAGTATAAGTGAGGAGAGTGTGTTCCCCTGATGGTTTAATATACACGGGACATGTTACCAGGTGAACAGTATAAGTGAGGAGACTGTGTTCCCCTGATGCTTTAATACACCTGGGACATGTTACCAGGTGAACAGTATAAGTGAGGAGAGTGTGTTCCCCTGTTGGTTTAATATACACGGTACATGTTCCCAGGTGAACAGTATAAGTGAGGAGAGTGTGTTCCCCTGATGGTTTAATATACACAGGGCATATTACCAGGTGAACAGTATAAGTGAGGAGAGTGTTTTCCCCATATGGTTTAATATACACGGGACATGTTGTCAGGTGAACAGTATAAGTGAGGAGAGTGTGTTCCCCTGATTGTTTAATATACACGGGACATGTTACCAGGTGACCAGTATAAGTGCGGAGAGAGTGTTCCCCTGATGGTTTAATATACACGGGACATGTTACCAGCTGAACAGTATAAGTGAGGAGAGTGTGTTCCCCTGATGGTTTAACACGCACGGGACATGTTACCAGGTGAACAGTATAAGTGAGGTGAGTGTTTTCCCCTGATTGTTTAATACACACGGGACATGTCACCAGGTGAACATTATAAGTGAGGAGAGTGTGTTCCCCTGATGGTTTAATATACACGGGACATGTTACCAGGTGAACTGTATAAGTGAGGAGAGTGTGTTCCCCTGATGGTTTAATATACACGGGACATGATACCAGGTGAACAGTATAAGTGAGGAGCGTGTGTTCCCCTGAAGGTTTAATATACACAGGACATGTTACCAGGTGAACTGTATAAGTGAGGAGAGTGTGTTCCCCTGATTGTTTAATATACATGGGCCTTGTTACCAGGTGAACAGTATAAGTGAGGACAGTGTGTTCCCCTGATGGTTTAATATACACGGGACATGATACCAGGTGAACAGTATAAGTGAGGAGAGTGTGTTCCCCTGATGGTTTAATATACACGGGACATGATACCAGGTGAACAGTATAAGTGAGGAGAGTGTGTTCCCCTGATGGTTTAATATACACAGGACATGTTACCAGGTGAACTATATAAGTGAGGAGTGTGTGTTCCCCTGATTGTTTAATATGCACGGGACATGTCACCAGGTGAACAGTATAAGTGAGGAGAGTGTGTTCCCCTGATGGTTTAACACGCACGGAACATGTTACCAGGTGAACAGTATAAGTGAGGATAGTGTGTTCCACTGATTGTTAACACGCACGGGACATGTTACCAGGTGAACAGTATAAGTGAGGAGAGTGCTTTCCCCAGATGGTTTAATATATACGGGACATGTTACCAGGTGAACAGTAGAAGTGAGGAGAGTGTGTTCCCCTGATTGTTTAATGCACACAGGACATATTACCAGGTGAACAGTATAAGTGAGGAGAGTGTGTTCCCCTGATTGTTTAATAGTCTCGGGACATGTTACCAGCTGAACAGTATAAGTGAGGAGAGTGTGTTCCCCTGATGGTTTAACACGCACGGGACATGTTACCAGGTGAACAGTATAAGTGAGGAGAGTGTGTTCCCCTGATTGTTTAATGCACACGGGACATGTTACCAGGTGAACAGTATAAGTGAGGAGAGTGCTTTCCCCTGATGGTTTAATATTCACAGGACATGTTACCAGGTGAACAGTATAAGTGAGGAGAATGTGTTCCCCTGATGGTTTAATTTTCACAGGACATGTTACCAGGTGAACAGAAAAGTGAGGAGAATGTGTTCCCCTGATGGTTTAATATACCCGGGACATGTTAACAGGTGAACAGTATAAGTGAGGAGAGTGTGTTCCCCTGATTGTTAACACGAACGGGACATGTTACCAGGTGAACAGTATAAGTGAGGATAGTGTGTTCCCCTGATTGTTAACACGCACGGGACATGTTACCAGGTGAATAGTATAAGTGAGGATAGTGTGTTCCCCTGATTGTTAACACGCACGGGACATGTTACCAGGTGAACAGTATAAGTGAGGAGTGTGTGTTCCCCTGATTGTTTAATATGCACGGGACATGTCACCAGGTGAACAGCTTAAGTGAGGAGAGTGTGTTCCCCTGATGGTTTCACACGCACGGGACATGTTACCAGGTGAACAGTATAATTGAGGATAGTGTGTTCCCCTGATTGTTAACACGCACGGGAGATGTTACCAGGTGAACAGTATAAGTGAGGAGAATGAGTTCCCCTGAATTTTTAATATACCCGGGACATGTGACCACGTGATCAGTATAAGTGAGGAGAGTGTGTTCCCCTGATGGTTTAATATACACGAGACATGTTACCAGGTGAACAGTATAAGTGAGGAGAGTGCTTTCCCCTGATCGTTTAGTACGCACGAGACATGTCACCAGGTGAACAGTATAAGTGAGGAGAGGTTGTTCCCCTGATGGTTTAACACGCACGGGACATGTTACCAGGTGAACTGTATAAGTGAGGGGAGCGTGTTCCCCTGATTGTTTAACACGCACGGGACATGTTACCAGGTGAACAGGATAAGTGAGGAGAGTGTGTTCCCCTGTTGGTTTAATATACACAGGACATGTTACCAGGTGAACAGTATAAGTGAGGAGAGTGAGTTCCGCTGATTTTTTAATATACCCTGGACATGTCACCAGGTGAACAGTATAAGTGAGGAGAGTGCTTTCCCCTGATGGTTTAATATACACGGGACATGTTACCAGGTGAACAGTATAAGTGAGGAGACTGTATTCCCCTGATGGTTTAATGTACAAGGGACATGTTACCAGGTGAACAGTATAAGTGAGCAGAGTGTGTTCCCCTGATTGTTAAATATGCACGGGACACGTTACCAGGCGAACAGTATAAGTGAGGAGAGTGTGTTCCCCTGATGGTTTAATCCACACGGGACATGGTACCAGGTGAACAGTATAAGTGAGGAGAGTGTGTTCCCCTGATGGTTTAATATACACGGGACTTGTTACCAGGTGAACAGTATAAGTGAGGAGAGTGTGTTCCCCTGATGGTTTAATATACACGGGACATGTTACCAGGTGAACAGTATAAGTGAGGAGACTGTATTCCCCTGTATGTTTAATACACACGGGAAATGTTACCAGGTGAACAGTATAAGTGAGGAGAATGTGTTCCCCTGATGGTTTAATATACACGGGACATGTTACCAGGTGAACAGTATAAGTGAGGAGAATGTTTTCCCCTGATGGTTTAATATACACGGGACATGTTACCAGGTGAACAGTATAAGTGAGGAGAGTGTGTTCCCCTGATTGTTCAATATACAAAGGACATGTTAGCAGGTGAACAGTATAAGTGAGGAGAGTGTGTTCCACTGATTGTTTAATACTCACGGGACATGTTTCCAGGTGAACAGTATAAGTGAGGAGACTGTGTTCCCCTGATGCTTTAATACACCTGGGACATGTTACCAGGTGAACAGTATAAGTGAGGAGAGTGTGATCCAATGATTGTTTAATACACACGGGACATGTTACCAGGTGAACAGTATAAGTGAGGAGAGTGTGTTCCCCTGATGGTTTAATATACAGGGGACATATTACCAGGTGAACAGTATAAGTGAGGAGAGTGTGTTCCCCTGATTGTTTAATATACACGGTACATGTTCCCAGGTGAACAGTATAAGTGAGGAGAGTGTGTTCCCCTGATGGTTTAATATACACAGGGCATATTACCAGGTGAACAGTATAAGTGAGGAGAGTGTGTTCCCCATATAGTTTAATATACACGGGACATGTTGTCAGGTGAACAGTATAAGTGAGGAGAGTGTGTTCCCCTGATTGTTTAATGCACACGGGACATGTTAGCAGGTGAACAGTATAAGTGAGGAGAGTGTGTTCCCCTGATGGTTTAATATACACGGGACATGTTACCAGGTGAACATTGTAAGTGAGGAGAGTGTATTCCCCTGATTGTTTAATACACACGGGACATGTTACCAGGTGAACATTATAAGTGAGGAGAGTGTGTTCCCCTGATTGTTTAATACTCTCGGGACATGTTACCAGCTGAACAGTAGAAGTGAGGAGAGTGTGTTCCCCTGATGGTTTAACACGCACGGGACATGTTACCAGGTGAACAGTATAAGTGAGGAGAGTGTGTTCCCCTGATGGTTTAATGCACACGGGACATGTTACCAGGTGAACAGTATAAGTGAGGAGAGTGCTTTCCCCTGATGGTTTAATATTCACGGGACATGTTACCAGGTGAACAGTATAAGTGAGGAGAGTGTGTTCCCCTGATGGTTTAATACACGCAGGACATGTTACCAGGTGAACAGTATAAGTGAGGAGAATGTGTTCCCCTGATATTTTAATTTTCACAGGACATGTTACCAGGTGAACAGAAAAGTGAGGAGAATGTGTTCCCCTGATGTTTTAATACACACGGGACATGTCACCAGGTGAACATTATAAGTGAGGAGAGTGTGTTCCCCTGATGGTTTAATATGCAAAGGACATGTTACCAGGTGAACTGTATAAGTGAGGAGAGTGTGTTCCCCTGATGTTTTAATATACCCGGGGCATGTCACCAGGTGAACACTATAAGTGAGGAGAGTGTGTTCCCCTGATGGTTTAATACACACAGGACATGTTACCAGGTGAACAGTATAAGTGAGGAGAGTGTGTTCCCCTGATTGTTTAATACTCACGGGACATGTTACCAGGTGAACAGTATATGTGAGTAGAGTGTGTTCCGCTGATGGTTTAACACGCACGGGACATGTTGCCAGGTGAACAGTATAAGTGAGGAGAGTGTGTTCCCCTGATTGTTTAACACGCACGGGACATGTTACCAGGTGAACAGTATAAGTGAGGAGAGTGTGTTCCCCTGATGGTTTAATATACACGGGACATGTTACCAGGTGAACAGTATAAGTGAGGAGACTGTATTCCCCTGTATGTTTAATACACACGGGAAATGTTACCAGGTGAACAGTATAAGTGAGGAGAATGTGTTCCCCTGATGGTTTAATATACACGGGACATGTTACCAGGTGAACAGTATAAGTGAGGAGAATGTTTTCCCCTGATGGTTTAATATACACGGGACATGTTACCAGGTGAACAGTATAAGTGAGGAGAGTGTGTTCCCCTGATTGTTCAATATACAAAGGACATGTTAGCAGGTGAACAGTATAAGTGAGGAGAGTGTGTTCCACTGATTGTTTAATACTCACGGGACATGTTTCCAGGTGAACAGTATAAGTGAGGAGACTGTGTTCCCCTGATGCTTTAATACACCTGGGACATGTTACCAGGTGAACAGTATAAGTGAGGAGAGTGTGATCCAATGATTGTTTAATACACACGGGACATGTTACCAGGTGAACAGTATAAGTGAGGAGAGTGTGTTCCCCTGATGGTTTAATATACAGGGGACATATTACCAGGTGAACAGTATAAGTGAGGAGAGTGTGTTCCCCTGATTGTTTAATATACACGGTACATGTTCCCAGGTGAACAGTATAAGTGAGGAGAGTGTGTTCCCCTGATGGTTTAATATACACAGGGCATATTACCAGGTGAACAGTATAAGTGAGGAGAGTGTGTTCCCCATATAGTTTAATATACACGGGACATGTTGTCAGGTGAACAGTATAAGTGAGGAGAGTGTGTTCCCCTGATTGTTTAATGCACACGGGACATGTTAGCAGGTGAACAGTATAAGTGAGGAGAGTGTGTTCCCCTGATGGTTTAATATACACGGGACATGTTACCAGGTGAACATTGTAAGTGAGGAGAGTGTATTCCCCTGATTGTTTAATACACACGGGACATGTTACCAGGTGAACATTATAAGTGAGGAGAGTGTGTTCCCCTGATTGTTTAATAGTCTCGGGACATGTTACCAGCTGAACAGTAGAAGTGAGGAGAGTGTGTTCCCCTGATGGTTTAACACGCACGGGACATGTTACCAGGTGAACAGTATAAGTGAGGAGAGTGTTTTCCCCTGATTGTTTAATATACCCGGGACATGTCACCAGGTGAACAGTATAAGTGAGGAGAGTGTGTTCCCCTGATGGTTTAATGCACACGGGACATGTTACCAGGTGAACAGTATAAGTGAGGAGAGTGCTTTCCCCTGATGGTTTAATATTCACGGGACATGTTACCAGGTGAACAGTATAAGTGAGGAGAGTGTGTTCCCCTGATGGTTTAATACACGCAGGACATGTTACCAGGTGAACAGTATAAGTGAGGAGAATGTGTTCCCCTGATATTTTAATTTTCACAGGACATGTTACCAGGTGAACAGAAAAAAGAGGAGAATGTGTTCCCCTGATGTTTTAATACACACGGGACATGTCACCAGGTGAACATTATAAGTGAGGAGAGTGTGTTCCCCTGATGGTTTAATATGCACAGGACATGTTACCAGGTGAACTGTATAAGTGAGGAGAGTGTGTTCCCCTGATCTTTTAATATACCCGGGGCATGTCACCAGGTGAACACTATAAGCGAGGAGAGTGTTTTCCCCTGATGGTTTAATACACACAGGACATGTTACCAGGTGAACAGTATAAGTGAGGAGAGTGTGTTCCCCTGATTGTTTAATACTCACGGGACATGTTACCAGGTGAACAGTATATGTGAGTAGAGTGTGTTCCCCTGATGGTTTAACACGCACGGGACATGTTGCCAGGTGAACAGTATAAGTGAGGAGAGTGTGTTCCCCTGATTGTTTAACACGCACGGGACATGTTACCAGGTGAACAGTATAAGTGAGGAGAGTGTGTTCCCCTGATTGTTTAATACTGACGGGACATGTCACCAGGTGAACAGTGTAAGTGAGGAGAGTGTGTTCCCCTGATGGTTTAATATACATGGTACATGTTACAAGGTGAACAGTATAAGTGAGGAGAGTGCTTTCCAATGATGGTTTAATATTCACGGGACATGTTACCAGGTGAACAGTATAAGTGAGGAGAGTGTGTTCCCCTGATGGTTCAATACACACAGGACATGTTACCAGGTGAACAATATAAGTGAGGAGAATGTGTTCCCCTGATGGTTTAATTTTCACAGGACATGTTACCAGGTGAACAGTATAAGTGAGGAGAGTGTATTCCCCTGATTGTTTAATATACCCGGGAGATGGCACCAGGTGAACAGTATAATTTAGGGGAGTGTGTTCCCCTGAAGGTTTAATATACACAGGACATGTTACCAGGTGAACTGTATAAGTGAGGAGAGTGTGTTCCCCTGATTGTTTAATATACATGGGACTTGTTACCAGGTGAACAGTATAAATGAGGAGAGTGTGTTCCCCTGATCGTATAGCATACACGGGACATGTTACCAGGTGAACAGTATAAGTGAGGAGAGTGTGTTCCCCTGATGGTTTAATATACACGGGACATGTTCCCAGGTGAACAGTACAAGTGAGGAGAGTGCTTTCCCCTGATGGTTTAATATACACGGGACATGTTTCCAGGTGAACAGTATAAGTGAGGACTGAGTGTTCCCCTGATGGTTCAAGATACACGGGACATGTTACCAGGTGAACAGTAAAAGTGAGGATAGTGTGTTCCACTGATTGTTTAATACGCACGGGACATGTTTCCAGGTGAACAGTATAAGTGAGGAGACTGTGTTCCCCTGATGCTTTAATACACCTGGGACATGTTACCAGGTGAACAGTATAAGTGAGGAGAGTGTGTTTCCCTGATGGTTTAATATGCACGGGACATGTTACCAAGTGAACTCTATAAGTGCGGAGAGTGTGTTTCCCTGATGGTTTAATATCCAGGGGACATGTTACCAGGTGAAGAGTATAAGTGAGGAGAGTGTGTTTCCCTGATGGTTTAATATACACGGGACATGTTACCAGATGAACTGTATAAGTGAGGAGAGTGTGTTCCCCTGATGGTTTAATACACGCAGGACATGTTACCAGGTGAACAGTATAAGTGAGGAGAATGTGTTCCCCTGATGGTTTAATTTTCACAGGACATGTTACCAGGTGAACAGAAAAGTGAGGAGAATGTGTTCCCCTGATGTTTTAATACACACGGGACATGTCACCAGGTGAACATTATAAGTGAGGAGAGTGTGTTCCCCTGATGGTTTAATATGCACAGGACATGTTACCAGGTGAACTGTATAAGTGAGGAGAGTGTGTTCCCCTGATGTTTTAATATACCCGGGGCATGTCACCAGGTGAACACTATAAGTGAGGAGAGTGTGTTTCCCTGATGGTTTAATATACACGGGACATGTTACCAGGTGAACATTGTAAGTGAGGAGAGTGTATTCCCCTGATTGTTTAATACACACGGGACATGTTACCAGGTGAACATTATAAGTGAGGAGAGTGTGTTCCCTTAATTGTTTAATACTCTCGGGACATGTTACCAGCTGAACAGTAGAAGTGAGGAGAGTGTGTTCCCCTGATGGTTTAACACGCACGGGACATGTTACCAGGTGAACAGTATAAGTGAGGAGAGTGTTTTCCCCTGATTGTTTAATATACCCGGGACCTGTCACCAGGTGAACAGTATATGTGAGGAGAGTGTGTTCCCCTGATGGTTTAATGCACACGGGACATGTTACCAGGTGAACAGTATAAGTGAGGAGAGTGCTTTCCCCTGATGGTTTAATATTCACGGGACATGTTACCAGGTGAACAGTATAAGTGAGGAGAGTGTGTTCCCCTGATGGTTTAATACACGCAGGACATGTTACCAGGTGAACGGTATAAGTGAGGAGAATGTGTTCCCCTGATGGTTTAATTTTCACAGGACATGTTACCAGGTGAACAGAAAAGTGAGGAGAATGTGTTCCCCTGATGTTTTAATACACACGGGACATGTCACCAGGTGAACTGTATAAGTGAGGAGAGTGTGTTCCCCTGATGTTTTAATATACCCGGGGCATGTCACCAGGTGAACACTATAAGTGAGGAGAGTGTGTTCCCCTGATGGTTTAATACACACAGGACATGTTACCAGGTGAACAGTATAAGTGAGGAGAGTGTGTTCCCCTGATTGTTTAATACTCATGGGACATGTTACCAGGTGAACAGTATATGTGAGTAGAGTGTGTTCCCCTGATGGTTTAACACGCACGGGACATGTTGCCAGGTGAACAGTATAAGTGAGGAGAGTGTCTTCCCCTGATTGTTTAACACGCACGGGACATGTTACCAGGTGAACAGTATAAGTGAGGAGAATGTGTTCCCCTGATTGTTTAATACTGACGGGACATGTCACCAGGTGAACAGTGTAAGTGAGGAGAGTGTGTTCCCCTGATGGTTTAATATACATGGTACATGTTACAAGGTGAACAGTATAAGTGAGGAGAGTGCTTTCCAATGATGGTTTAATATTCACGGGACATGTTACCAGGTGAACAGTATAAGTGAGGAGAGTGTGTTCCCCTGATGGTTCAATACACACAGGACATGTTACCAGGTGAACAATATAAGTGAGGAGAATGTGTTCCCCTGATGGTTTAATTTTCACAGGACATGTTACCAGGTGAACAGTATAAGTGAGGAGAGTGTATTCCCCTGATTGTTTAATATACCCGGGAGATGGCACCAGGTGAACAGTATAATTTAGGGGAGTGTGTTCCCCTGAAGGTTTAATATACACAGGACATGTTACCAGGTGAACTGTATAAGTGAGGAGAGTGTGTTCCCCTGATTGTTTAATATACATGGGACTTGTTACCAGGTGAACAGTATAAATGAGGAGAGTGTGTTCCCCTGATCGTATAGCATACACGGGACATGTTACCAGGTGAACAGTATAAGTGAGGAGAGTGTGTTCCCCTGATGGTTTAATATACACGGGACATGTTCCCAGGTGAACAGTACAAGTGAGGAGAGTGCTTTCCCCTGATGGTTTAATATACACGGGACATGTTTCCAGGTGAACAGTATAAGTGAGGACTGAGTGTTCCCCTGATGGTTCAAGATACACGGGACATGTTACCAGGTGAACAGTAAAAGTGAGGATACTGTGTTCCACTGATTGTTTAATACGCACGGGACATGTTTCCAGGTGAACAGTATAAGTGAAGAGACTGTGTTCCCCTGATGCTTTAATGCACCTGGGACATGTTACCAGGTGAACAGTATAACTGAGGAGAGTGTGTTCCCCTGATTGTTTAATATACACGGTACCTGTTCCCAGGTGAACAGTATAAGTGAGGAGAGTGAAATCCCCTGATGGTTTAATATACACAGGGCATATTACCAGGTGAACAGTATAAGTGAGGAGAGTGTGTTCCCCATATGGTTTAATATACACGGGACATGTTGTCAGGTGAACAGTATAAGTGAGGAGAGTGTGTTCCCCTGATGATTTAATATACACGGTACATGTTCCCAGGTGAACAGTATAAGTGAGGAGAGTGAAATCCCCTGATGGTTTAATGCACACGGGACATGTTACCAGGTGAACAGTATAAGTGAGGAGAGTGTGTTCCCCATATGGTTTATTATACACGGGACATGTTGTCAGGTGAACAGTATAAGTGAGGAGAGTGTATTCCCCTGATTGTTTAATACACACAGGACATATTACCAGGTGAACAGTATAAGTGAGGAGAGTGTGTTCCCCTGATTGTTTAATACTCTCGGGACATGTTACCAGCTGAACAGTATAAGTGAGGAGAGTGTGTTCCCCTGATGGTTTAACACGCACGGGACATGTTACCAGGTGAACAGTATAAGTGAGGAGAGTGTTTTCCCCTGATTGTTCATTATACCCGGGACATGTCACCAGGTGAACAGTATAAGTGAGGAGAGTGTGTTCCCCTGATGGTTTAATATTCACGGGACATGTTACCAGGTGAACAGTATAAGTGAGGAGAGTGTGTTCCCCTGATGGTTTAATACACGCAGGACATGTTACCAGGTGAACAGTATAAGTGAGGAGAATGTGTTCCCCTGATGGTTTAATTTTCACAGGACATGTTACCAGGCGAACAGAAAAGTGAGGAGAATGTGTTCCCCTGATGGTTTAATACACACGGGACATGTCACCAGGTGAACATTATAAGTGAGGAGAGTGTGTTCCCCTGATGGTTTAATATGCACAGGACATGTTACCAGGTGAACAGTATAAGTGAGGAGAGTGTGTTCCCCTGATGTTTTAATATACCCGGGGCATGTCACCAGTTGATCAGTATAAGTGAGGAGAGTGTGTTCCCCTGATGGTTTAATATACACGGGACATGTCACCAGATGAACAGTATAAGTGAGGAGAGTGTGTTCCCCTCATGGTTTAATACACACAGGACATGTTACCAGGTGAACAGTATAAGTGAGGAGAGTGTCTTCCCCTGATTGTTTAATACTCACGGGACATGTTACCAGGTGAACAGTATAAGTGAGGAGAGTGTGTTCCCCTGATTGTTTAATACTCACGGGACATGTTACCAGGTGAACAGTATATGAGAGTAGAGTGTGTTCCCCTGATGGTTTAACACGCACGGGACATGTTGCCAGGTGAACAGTATAAGTGAGGAGAGTGTGTTCCCCTGATTGTTTAACACGCACGGGACATGTTACCAGGTGAACAGTATAAGTGAGGAGAGTGTGTTCCCCTGATTGTTTAATACTGACGGGACATGTCACCAGGTGAACAGTGTAAGTGAGGAGAGTGTGTTCCCCTGATGGTTTAATATACATGGGACATGTTACAAGGTGAACACTATACGTGAGGAGAGTGTGTTCCCCTGATGGTTTAATTTTCACAGGACATGTTACCAGGTGAACAGTATAAGTGAGGAGAGTGTATTCCCCTGATTGTTTAATACTCACGGGACATGTTACCAGGTGAACAGTATAAGTGAGGAGAGTGTTTTCCACTGATTGTTTAATATACCCGCGACATGTCACCAGGTGAATAGTATAAGTGAGGAGAGTGTGTTCCCCTGATGGTTTAATGCACACGGGACATGTTACCAGGTGAACAGTATAAGTGAGGAGAGTGTGTTCCCCTGATGGTTTAATATTCACGGGACATGTTACCAGGTGAACAGTATAAGTGAGGAGAGTGCTTTCCCCTGATGGTTTAATATTCACGGGACATGTTACCAGGTGAACAGTATAAGTGAGGAGAGTGCTTTCCCCTGATGGTTTAATATTCACGGGACATGTTACCAGGTGAACAGTATAAGTGAGGAGAGTGTGTTCCCCTGATGGTTTAATACACACAGGACATGTTACCAGGTGAACAGTATAAGTGAGGAGAATGTGTTCCCCTGATGGTTTAATATACCCGGGGCATGTCACCAGTTGATCAGTATAAGTGAGGAGAGTGTGTTCCCCTGATGGTTTAGCATACAAGGGACATGTTACCAGGTGAACAGTATAAGTGAGGAGAGTGTGTTCCCCTGATGTTTTAATATACCCGGGGCATGTCACCAGTTGATCAGTATAAGTGAGGAGAGTGTGTTCCCCTGATGGTTTAATATACACGGGACATGTCACCAGATGAACAGTATAAGTTAGGAGAGTGTGTTCCCCTGATGGTTTAATACACACAGGACATGTTACCAGGTGAACAGTATAAGTGAGGAGAGTGTGTTCCCCTGATTGTTTAATACTCTCGGGACATGTTACCAGCTGAACAGTATAAGTGAGGAGAGTGTGTTCCCCTGATGGTTTAACACGCACGGGACATGTTACCAGGTGAACAGTGTAAGTGAGGAGAGTGTGTTCCCCTGATGGTTTAATATACATGGGACATGTTACAAGGTGAACAGTATAAGTGAGGAGAGTGTGTTCCCCAGATGGTTTAATTTTCACAGGACATGTTACCAGGTGAACAGTATAAGTGAGGAGAGTGTGTTCCCCTGATTGTTTAATACTCACGGGACATGTTACCAGGTGAACAGTATAAGTGAGGAGAGTGTGTTCCCCTGATTGTTTAATACTCACGGGACATGTTACCAGGTGAACAGTCTATGAGAGTAGAGTGTGTTCCCCTGATGGATTAACACGCACGGGACATGTTGCCAGGTGAACAGTATAAGTGAGGAGAGTGTGTTCCCCTGATTGTTTAACACGCACGGGACATGTTACCAGGTGAACAGTATAAGTGTGGAGAGTGTGTTCCCCTGATTGTTTAATACTGTCGGGACATGTCACCAGGTGAACAGTATAAGTGAGGAGAGTGTGTTCCCCTGATGGTTTAATTTTCACAGGACATGTTACCAGGTGAACAGTATAAGTGAGGAGAGTGTATTCCCCTGATTGTTTAATACTCACGGGACATGTTACCAGGTGAACAGTATAAGTGAGGAGAGTGTTTCCCCCTGATTGTTTAATATACCCGGGACATGTCACCAGGTGAACAGTATAAGTGAGGAGAGAGTGTTCCCCTGATGGTTTAATGCACATGGGACATGTTACCAGGTGAACAGTATAAGTGAGGAGAGTGCTTTCCCCTGATGGTTTAATATTCACGGGACATGTTACCAGGTGAACAGTATAAGTGAGGAGAGTGTGTTCCCCTGATGGTTTAATACACGCAGGACATGTTACCAGGTGAACAGTATAAGTGAGGAGAATGTGTTCCCCTGATGGTTTAATTTTCACAGGACATGTGACCAGGTGAACAGAAAAGTGAGGAGAATGTGTTCCCCTGATGGTTTAATATACCCGGGACATGTTACCAGGTGAACAGTATAAGTGAGGAGAGTGTGTTCCCCTGATGGTTTAATATACACGGGACATGTTCCCAGGTGAACAGTACAAGTGAGGAGAGTGCTTTCCCCTGATGGTTTAATATACACGAGACATGTTTCCAGGTGAACAGTATAAGTGAGGAGAGAGTGTTCCCCTGATGGTTCAATATACACAGGACATGTTACCAGGTGAACAGTATAAGTGAGGAGAATGAGTTCCCCTGAATTTTTAATATACCCGGGACATGTCACCAGGTGATCAGTATAAGTGAGGAGAGTGTGTTCCCCTGATGGTTTAAGATACACGGGACATGTTACCAGGTGAACAGTATAAGTCAGGAGAGTGCTTTCCCCAGATGATTTAATATACACGGGACATGTTACCAGGTGAACAGTATAAGTGAGGAGAGTGTGTTCCCCTGATGGTTTAATACACACAGGACATGTTTCCAGGTGAACAGTATAAGTGAGGAGAAGGTGTTCCCCTGATGGTTTAATATACACACCACATGTTACCAGGTGAACAGTATAAGTGAGGAGAGTGTGTTCCCCTGATTGTTTAATACCCACGGGACATGTTACCAGCTGAACAGTATAGGTGCGGAGAGTGTGTTCCCCTGATGGTTTAACACGCACGGGACATGTTACCAGGTGAACAGTAAAAGTGTGGAGAGTGTTTTACCCTGATTGTTTAATATACCCGGGAGATGGCACCAGGTGAACAGTATAATTTAGGGGAGTGTGTTCCCCTGAAGGTTTAATATACACAGGACATGTTACCAGGTGAACTGTATAAGTGAGGAGAGTGTGTTCCCCTGATTGTTTAATATACATGGGACTTGTTACCAGGTGAACAGTAAAAGTGAGGATAGTGTGTTCCCCTGATTGTTTAATACGCACGGGACATGTTTCCAGGTGAACAGTATAAGTGAGGAGACTGTGTTCCCCTGATGCTTTAATACACCTGGGACATGTTACCAGGTGAACAGTATAAGTGAGGAGAGTGTGATCCAATGATTGTTTCATACACACGGGACATGTTACCAGGTGAACAGTATAAGTGAGGAGAGTGAAATCCCCTCATGGTTTAATATACTCAGGGCATATTACCAGGTGAACAGTATAAGTGAGGAGAGTGTGTTCCCCATATGGTTTAATATACACGGGACATGTTGTCAGGTGAACAGTATAAGTGAGGAGAGTGTGTTCCCCTGATTGTTTAATGCACACGGGACATGTTACCAGGTGAACAGTATAATTGAGGAGAGTGTGTTCCCCTGATTGGTTAATACTCTCGGGACATGTTACCAGCTGAACAGTATAAGTGAGGAGAGTGTGTTCCCCTGATTGTTTAACACGCACGGGACATGTTACCAGGTGAACAGTATAAGTGAGGAGAGTGTTTTCCCCTGATTGTTTAATATACCCGGGACATGTCACCAGGTGAACAGTATAAGTGAGGAGAGTGTGTTCCCCTGATGGTTTAATGCACACGGGACATGTTACCAGGTGAACAGTATAAGTGAGGAGAGTGCTTTCCCCTGATGGTTTAATATTCACGGGACATGTTACCAGGTGAACAGTATAAGTGAGGAGAGTGTGTTCCCCTGATGGTTTAATACACGCAGGACATGTTACCAGGTGAACAGTATAAGTGAGGAGAATGTGTTCCCCTGATGGTTTAATTTCCACAGGACATGTTACCAGGTGAACAGAAAAGTGAGGAGAATGTGTTCCCCTGATGGTTTAATACACACGGGACATGTCACCAGGTGAACATTATATGTGAGGAGAGTGTGTTCCCCTGATGGTTTAATATGCACGGGACATGTTACCAGCTGAACAGTATAAGTGAGGAGAGTGTGTTCCCCTGAAGGTTTAATATACACAGGACATGTTACCAGGTGAACTGTATAAGTGAGGAGAGTGTGTTCCCCTGATTGTTTAATATACATGGGCCTTGTTACCAGGTGAACAGTATAAGTGAGGAGAGTGTGTTCCCCTGATGGTTTAATATACACGGGACATGTTCCCAGGTGAACAGTACAAGTGAGGAGAGTGCTTTCCCCTGATGGTTTAATATACACGGGACATGTTTCCAGGTGAACAGTATAAGTGAGGAGAGAGTGTTCCACTGATGGTTCAATATACACGGGACATGTTACCAGGTGAACAGTATAAGTGAGGAGTGTGTGTTCTCCTGATTGTTTAATATGCACGGGACATGTCAACAGGTGAACAGTATAAGTAAGGAGAGTGTGTTCCCCTGATGGTTTAACACGCACGGGACATGTTACCAGGTGAACAGTATAAGTGAGGAGAGTGTGTTCCCCTGATGGTTTAATGCACACGGGACATGTTACCAGGTGAACAGTATAAGTGAGGAGAGTGCATTCCCCTGATGGTTTAATACACACAGGACATGTTTCCAGGTGAACAGTATAAGTGAGGAGAATGTGTTCCCCTGATGGTTTAATATACACACGACATGTTACCAGGTGAACAGTATAAGTGAGGAGAGTGTGTTCCCCTGATTGTTTAATACACACGGGACATGTTACCAGGTGAACAGTATAAGTGAGGAGAGTGTGTTCCCCTGATAGTTTAACACGCACGGGACATGTTACCAGGTGAACAGTATAAGTGAGGAGAGTGTTTTACCCTGATTGTTTAATATACACAGCACATGTTACCAGGTGAACTGTATAAGTGAGGAGAGTGTGTTCCCCTGATTGTTTAATATACACGGGACATGTTCCCAGGTGAACAGTACAAGTGAGGAGAGTGCTTTCCCCTGATGGTTTAATATACACGGGACATGTTTCCAGGTGAACAGTATAAATGAGGAGAGAGTGTTCCCCTGATCGTTTAGCATACAAGGGACATGTTACCAGGTGAACAGTATAAGTGAGGAGAGTGTGTTCCCCTGATGTTTTAATATACCCGGGACATGTCACCAGTTGATCAGTATAAGTGAGGAGAGTGTGTTCCCCTGATGGTTTAATATACACGGGACATGTTACCAGGTGAACAGTATAAGTGAGGAGAGTGTGTTCCCCTGATGGTTTAATACACACAGGACATGTTACCAGGTGAACAGTATAAGTGAGGAGAGTGTGTTCCCCTGATTGTTTAATACTCACGGGACATGTTACCAGGTGAACAGTATAAGTGAGGAGAGTGTGTTCCCCTGATTGTTTTATATACACGGGACATGTTACCAGGTGAACAGTATAAGTGAGGAGAGTGCATTCCCCTGATGGTTTAATACACACAGGACATGTTTCCAGGTGAACAGTATAAGTGAGGAGAATGTGTTCCCCTGATGGTTTAATATACACACGACATGTTACCAGGTGAACAGTATAAGTGAGGAGAGTGTGTTCCCCTGATTGTTTAATACACACGGGACATGTTACCAGGTGAACAGTATAAGTGAGGAGAGTGTGTTCCCCTGATAGTTTAACACGCACGGGACATGTTACCAGGTGAACAGTATAAGTGAGGAGAGTGTTTTACCCTGATTGTTTAATGTACACAGGACATGTTACCAGGTGAACTGTATAAGTGAGGAGAGTGTGTTCCCCTGATTGTTTAATATACACGGGACATGTTCCCAGGTGAACAGTACAAGTGAGGAGAGTGCTTTCCCCTGATGGTTTAATATACACGGGACATGTTTCCAGGTGAACAGTATAAATGAGGAGAGTGTGTTCCCCTGATCGTTTAGCATACAAGGGACATGTTACCAGGTGAACAGTGTAAGTGAGGAGAGTGTGTTCCCCTGATGTTTTAATATACCCGGGACATGTCACCAGTTGATCAGTATAAGTGAGGAGATTGTGTTCCCCTGATGGTTTAATATACACGGGACATGTTACCAGGTGAACAGTATAAGTGAGGAGAGTGTGTTCCCCTGATGGTTTAATACACACAGGACATGTTACCAGGTGAACAGTATAAGTGAGGAGAGTGTGTTCCCCTGATTGTTTAATACTCACGGGACATGTTACCAGGTGAACAGTAAAAGTGAGGAGAGTGTTTTACCCTGATTGTTTAATATACATGGGACTTGTTACCAGGTGAACAGTATAAGTGAGGGGAGTGTGTTCCCCTGATGGTTTAATATACATGGGCCTTGTTACCAGGTGAACAGTATAAGTGACGAGAGTGTGTTCCCCTGATGGTTTAATATACACGGGACATGTTCCCAGGTGAACAGTACAAGTGAGGAGAGTGCTTTCCCCTGATGGTTTAATATACACGGGACATGTTTCCAGGTGAACATTATAAGTGAGGACAGAGTGTTCCCCTGATGGTTCAAGATACACGGGACATGTTACCAGGTGAACAGTAAAAGTGAGGATAGTGTGTTCCCCTGATTGTTTAATACGCACGGGACATGTTACCAGGTGAAGAGTATAAGTGAGGAGAATGAGTTCCCCTGAATTTTTAATATACCCGGGACATGTCACCAGTTGATCAGTATAAGTGAGGAGAGTG
Source organism: Heterodontus francisci (assembly GCF_036365525.1). Lineage (NCBI taxonomy): Eukaryota > Metazoa > Chordata > Chondrichthyes > Heterodontiformes > Heterodontidae > Heterodontus > Heterodontus francisci. The sequence goes on from NW_027140166.1 coordinate 979,418, forward strand.
TGTTCCCCTGATGGTTTAATATACACGGGACATGTTACCAGGTGAATAGTATAAGTGAGGAGAGTGTGTTCCCCTGACGGTTTAATACACACAGGACATGTTACCAGGTGAACAGTATAAATGAGGAGAGTGTGTTCCCCTGATCGTTTAGCATACAAGGGACATGTTACCAGGTGAACAGTATAAGTGAGGAGAGTGTGTTCCCCTGATGTTTTAATATACCCGGGACATGTCACCAGTTGATCAGTATAAGTGAGGAGAGTGTGTTCCCCTGATGGTTTAATATACACGGGACATGTTACCAGGTGAACAGTATAAGTGAGGAGAGTGTGTTCCCCTGATGGTTTAATACACACAGGACATGTTACCAGGTGAACAGTATAAGTGAGGAGAATGTGTTCCCCTGATGGTTTAATATACACACGACATGTTACCAGGTGAACAGTATAAGTGAGGAGAGTGTGTTCCCCTGATTGTTTAATACCCACGGGACATGTTACCAGCTGAACAGTATAAGTGAGGAGAGTGTGTTCCCCTGATGGTTTAACACTCAAGGGACATGTTACCAGGTGAACAGTAAAAGTGAGGAGAGTGTTTTACCCTGATTGTTTAATATACATGGGACTTGTTACCAGGTGAACAGTATAAGTGAGGAGAGTGTGTTCCCCTGATGGGTTACTATACACAGGACATGTTACCAGGTGAACTGTATAAGTGAGGAGAGTGTGTTCCCCTGATTGTTTAATATACATGGGACTTGTTACCAGGTGAACAGTATAAGTGAGGAGAGTGTGTTCCCCTGATGGTTTAATATACATGGGCCTTGTTACCAGGTGAACAGTATAAGTGAGGAGAGTGTGTTCCCCTGATGGTTTAATATACACGGGACATGTTCCCAGGTGAACAGTACAAGTGAGGAGAGTGCTTTCCCCTGATGGTTTAATATACACGGGACATGTTTCCAGGTGAACATTATAAGTGAGGACAGAGTGTTCCCCTGATGGTTCAAGATACACGGGACATGTTACCAGGTGAACAGTAAAAGTGAGGAGAGTGTGTTCCCCTGATGGTTTAATATACACGGGACATGTTACCAGGTGAACAGTATAAGTGAGGAGAGTGTGTTCCCCTGATGGTTTAATACACACAGGACATGTTACCAGGTGAACAGTATAAGTGAGGAGAGTGTGTTCCCCTGATTGTTTAATATACATGGGACTTGTTACCAGGTGAACAGTATAAGTGAGGAGAGTGTGTTCCCCTGATGGTTTACTATACACAGGACATGTTACCAGGTGAACTGTATAAGTGAGGAGAGTGTGTTCCCCTGATTGTTTAATATACATGGGACTTGTTACCAGGTGAACAGTATAAGTGAGGAGAGTGTGTTCCACTGATTGTTTACTATACACAGGACATGTTACCAGGTGAACTGTATAAGTGAGGAGAGTGTGTTCCCCTGATTGTTTAATATACATGGGACTTGTTACCAGGTGAACAGTATAAGTGAGGAGAGTGTGTTCCCCTGATGGTTTACTATACACAGGACATGTTACCAGGTGAACTGTATAAGTGAGGAGAGTGTGTTCCCCTGATTGTTTAATATACATGGGACTTGTTACCAGGTGAACAGTATAAGTGAGGAGAGTGTGTTCCCCTGATTGTTTAATATACATGGGACTTGTTACCAGGTGAACAGTATAAGTGAGGAGAGTGTGTTCCCCTGATGGTTTAATATACACGGGACATGTTCCCAGGTGAACAGTACAAGTGAGGAGAGTGCTTTCCCCTGATGGTTTAATATACACGGGACATGTTTCCAGGTGAACATTATAAGTGAGGACAGAGTGTTCCCCTGATGGTTCAAGATACACGGGACATGTTACCAGGTGAACAGTAAAAGTGAGGATAGTGTGTTCCCCTGATTGTTTAATACGCACGGGACATGTTACCAGGTGAACAGTATAAGTGAGGAGAGTGTGTTCCCCTGATGTTTTAATATACCCGGGACATGTCACCAGTTGATCAGTATAAGTGAGGAGAGTGTGTTCCCCTGATGGTTTAATATACACGGGACATGTTACCAGGTGAACAGTATAAGTGAGGAGAGTGTGTTCCCCTGATGGTTTAATACACACAGGACATGTTACCAGGTGAACAGTATAAGTGAGGAGAGTGTGTTCCCCTGATTGTTTAACACTCACGGGACATGTTCCCAGGTGAACAGTATAAGTGAGGAGAGTGTGTTCCCCTGATTGTTTAATACTCACGGGACATGTTACCAGGTGAACAGTATATGTGAGTAGAGTGTGTTCCCCTGATGATTTAACACGCACGGGACATGTTGCCAGGTGAACAGTATAAGTGAGGAGAGTGTGTTCCCCTGATTGTTTAACACGCACGGGACATGTTACCAGGTGAACAGTATAAGTGAGGAGAGTGTGTTCCCCTGATAGTTTAATACTGACGGGACATGTCACCAGGTGAACAGTGTAAGTGAGGAGAGTGTGTTCCCCTGATGGTTTAATATACATGGGACATGTTACAAGGTGAACAGTATAAGTGAGGAGAGTGCTTTCCCATGATGGTTTAATATTCACGGGACATGTTACCAGGTGAACAGTATAAGTGAGGAGAGTGTGTTCCCCTGATGGTTCAATACACACAGGACATGTTACCAGGTGAACAGTATAAGTGAGGAGAATGTGTTCCCCTGATGGTTTAATTTTCACAGGACATGTTACCGGTGAACAGTATAAGTGAGGAGAGTGTTTTCCCCTGATTGTTTAATATACCCTGGACATGTCACCAGGTGAACAGTATAAGTGAGGAGAGTGTGTTCCCCTGATGGTTTAATGCAAACGGTACATGTTACCAGGTGAACAGTATAAGTGAGGAGAATGTGTTCCCCTGATGGTTTAATTTTCACAGGACATGTTACCAGGTGAACAGTATAAGTGAGGAGAGTGTTTTCCCCTGATTGTTTAATATACCCTGGACATGTCACCAGGTGAACAGTATAAGTGAGGAGAGTGTGTTCCCCTGATGGTTTAATACACACAGGACATGTTACCAGGTGATCAGTATAAGTGAGGAGAATGTGTTCCCCTGATGGTTTAATTTTCACAGGACATGTTACCAGGTGAACAGAAAAGTGAGGAGAATGTGTTCCCCTGATGGTTTAATATACCCGGGACATGTTACCAGGTGAACCGTGTAATTGAGGAGAGTGTGTTCCCCTGAAGGTTTAATATACACGGGACATGTTACCAGGTGAACAGTATAAGTGAGGAGAGTGTGTTCCCCTGATGGTTTAATATACACGGGACATGTTCCCAGGTGAACAGTACAAGTGAGGAGAGTGCTTTCCCCTGATGGTTTAATATACACGGGACATGTTTCCAGGTGAACAGTATAAGTGAGGAGAGAGTGTTCCTCTGATGGTTCAATATACACGGGACATGTTACCAGGTGAACAGTATAAGTGAGGATATTGTGTTCCCCTGATTGTTTAATACGCATGGGACATGTTACCAGGTGAACAGTATAAGTGAGGAGAATGAGTTCCCCTGAATATTTAATATACCCGGGACATGTCACCAGGTGATCAGTATAAGTGAGGAGAGTGTGTTCCCCTGATGGTTTAATATACACGGGACATGTTACCAGGTGAACAGTATAAGTGAGGAGAGTGCTTTCCCCAGATGGTTTAATATACACGGGACATGTTACCAGGTGAACAGTATAAGTGAGGAGAGTGTGTTCCCCTGATGGTTTAATACACACAGGACATGTTTCCAGGTGAACAGTATAAGTGAGGAGAATGTGTTCCCCTGATGGTTTAATATACACACGACATGTTACCAGGTGAACAGTATAAGTGAGGAGAGTGTGTTCCCATGATTGTTTAATACCCACGGGACATGTTACCAGCTGAACAGTATAGGTGCGGAGAGTGTGTTCCCCTGATGGTTTAACACGCACGGGACATGTTACCAGGTGAACAGTAAAAGTGAGGAGAGTGTTTTACCCTGATTGTTTAATATACCCGGGAGATGGCACCAGGTGAACAGTATAATTTAGGGGAGTGTGTTCCCCTGAAGGTTTAATATACACAGGACATGTTACCAGGTGAACTGTATAAGTGAGGAGAGTGTGTTCCCCTGATTGTTTAATATACATGGGACTTGTTACCAGGTGAACAGTATAAGTGAGGAGAGTGTGTTCCCCTGATGGTTTAATATACACGGGACATGTTCCCAGGTGAACAGTACAAGTGAGGAGATTGCTTTCCCCTGATGGTTTAATATACACGGGACTTGTTTCCAGGTAAACAGTATAAATGATGAGAGTCTGTTCCCCTGATCGTTTAGCATACACGGGACATGTTACCAGGTGAACAGTATAAGTGAGGAGAGTGTGTTCCCCTGATGGTTTAATATACACGGGACATGTTCCCAGATGAACAGTACAAGTGAGGAGAGTGCTTTCCCCTGATGGTTTAATATACACGGGACATGTTTCCAGGTGAACAGTATAAGTGAGGACAAAGTGTTCCCCTGATGGTTTAAGATACACGGGACATGTTACCAGGTGAACAGTAAAAGTGAGGATAGTGTGTTCCCCTGATTGTTTAATATGCACGGGACATGTTACCAGGTGAACAGTATAAGTGAGGAGAATGAGTTCCCCTGAATTTTTAATATACCCGGGACATGTCACCAGGTGATCAGTATAAGTGAGGAGAGTGTGTTCCCCTGATGGATTAATATACACGGTACATGTTACCAGGTGAACAGTATAAGTGAGGAGAGTGCTTTCCCCAGATGGTTTAATATACACGGGACATGTTACCAGGTGAACAGTATAAGTGAGGAGAGTGTGTTCCCCTGATGGTTTAATACACACAGGACATGTTTCCAGGTGAACAGTATAAGTGAGGAGAATGTGTTCCCCTGATGGTTTAATATACACGGGACATGTTACCAGGTGAACAGTATAAGTGAGGAGAGTGTGTTCCCCTGATGGTTTAATACACACAGGACATGTTACCAGGTGAACAGTATAAGTGAGGAGAGTGTTTTACCCGGATTGTTTAATATACCCGGGAGACGGCACCAGGTGAACAGTATAATTTAGGGGAGTGTGTTCCCCTGAAGGTTTAATATACACAGGACATGTTACCAGGTGAACAGTATAAGTGAGGAGAGAGTGTTCCCCTGATGGTTTAATATACACGGGACATGTTCCCAGGTGAACAGTACAAGTGAGGAGAGTGCTTTCCCCTGATGGTTTAATAGACACGGGACATGTTTCCAGGTGAACAGTATAAATGAGGAGAGTGTGTTCCCCTGATCGTTTAGCATACACGGGACATGTTACCAGGTGAACAGTATAAGTGAGGAGAGTGTGTTCCCCTGATGTTTTAATATACCCGGGACATGTCACCACTTGATCAATATAAGTGAGGAGAGTGTGTTCCCCTAATGGTTTAATATACACGGGACATGTTACCAGGTGAACAGTATAAGTGAGGAGAGTGAGTTCCCCTGATTTTTTAATACACCCGGGACATGTCACCAGTTGATCAGTATAAGTGAGGAGAGTGTGTTCCCCTGATGGTTTAATATACACGGGACATGTTACCAGGTGAACAGTATAAGTGAGGAGAGTGTGTCCCCCTGATGGTATAATACACACAGGACATGTTACCAGATGAACAGTATAAGTGAGGAGAGTGTGCTCCCCTGATGGTTTAATACACACGGGACATGTTACCAGATGAACAGTATAAGTGAGGAGAGTGTGTTCCCCTGATGGTTTAATATACACGGGACATGTTACCAGGTGAACAGTATAAATGAGGAGAGTGTGTTCCCCTGATGGTTTAATATACACGGGACATGTTACCAGGTGAACAGTATAAGTGAGGAGAGTGAGTTCCCCTGATTTTTTAATACACCCGGGACATGTCACCAGTTGATCAGTATAAGTGAGGAGAGTGTGTTCCCCTGATGGTTTAATATACACGGGACATGTTACCAGGTGAACAGTATAAGTGAGGAGAGTGTGTTCCCCTGATGGTTTAATATACATGGGACATGTTACCAGGTGAACATTATAAGTGAGGAGAGTGTGTTCCCCTGATGGTTTAATATACAGGGGACATGTTGCCAGGTGAACAGTATAAGTGAGGAGAGTGTGTTCCCCTGATTGTTTAATACACACGGGACATGTCACCAGGTCAACAGTATAAGTGAGGAGAATGTGTTCCCCTGATTGTTTAATCCTCACGGGATATGTTGCCAGGTGAACAGTATAAGTGCGGAGAGTGTGTTCCCCTGATGGTTTAACATGCAAGGGACATGTTACCAGGTGAACAGTATAAGTGAGGAGAGTGTGTTCCGCTGATGGTTTAATATACAGGGGACATGTTACCAGGTGAAATGAATAATTGAGGAGAGTGTGTTCCCCTGATGGTTTAATATTCACGGTACATGTTACCAGGTGAACAGTATAAGTGAGCAGAGTGTGTTCCCCTGATTGTTCAATGCACACGGGACATGTCACCAAGTGAAATGTATAATTGAGCAGAGTGTGTTCCCCTGATGGTTTAATATACACGGTACATGTTACCAGGTGAACAGTATAAGTGAGGAGAGTGTGTTCCCCTGATGGTTTAATATACAGGGGACATGTTACCAGGTGAACCGTATAAGTGAGGAGAGTGTGTTCCCCTGATGGTTTAATATACACAGGGCATATTACCAGGTGAACAGTATAAGTGAGGAGAGTGTGTTCCCCTTATGGTTTAATACACACGGGACATGTTATCAGGTGAACAATATAAGTGAGGAGAGTGATGGTTTAATGCACACGGGACATGTTACCAGGTGAATAGTGTAAGTGAGGAGAGTATTTTCCCCTCATGGTTTAATACACACGGGACATGTTACCAGGTGAACAGTATAAGTGAGGAGAATGTGTTCCCCTGATTGTTTAATACACACGGGACATGTTAGCAGGTGAACAGTATAAGTGAGGAGAGTGTGTTCCCCTGATGGTTTAATATACACGGGACATATTACCAGGTGAACAGTATAAGTGAGGAGAGTGTGTTCCCCTGATGGTTTAATATACACAGGACATGTTACCATGTGAACAGTATAAGTGAGGAGAGTGTGTTCCCCTGATTGTTTAATACTCACGGGACATGTTACCAGGTGAACAGTATATGTGAGTAGAGTGTGTTCCCCTGATGGTTTAACACGCACGGGACATGTTACAAGGTGAACAGTATAATTGAGGAGAGTGTGTTCCCCTGATTGTTTAATACACACGGGACATGTCACGAGGTGAACATTATAAGTGAGGAGAGTGAGTTCCCCAGATTGTTTAATACACACGGGACATGTTACCAGGTGAACAGAAGAAGTGAGGAGAGTGTGTTCCCCTGATGGTTTAATATTCATGGGACATGTTACCAGGTGAACAGTGTAAGTGAGGAGAGTGTGTTCCCCTGATGGTTTAATACTCACGGGACATGTTACCCGGTGAACAGTATATGTGAGGAGAGTGTGTTCCCCTGATGGTTTAACACGCACGGGACATGTTACCAGGTGAACAGTATAATTGAGGAGAGTGTGTTCCCCTGATTGTTTAATACATACGGGACATGTCACGAGGTGAACATTATAAGTGAGGAGAGTGAGTTCCCCTGATTGTTTAATACACACGGGACATGTTACCAGGTGAACAGTATAAGTGAGGAGAGTGTGTTCCCCTGATTGTTTAATACACACGGGACATGTCACCAGGTGAACATTATAAGTGAGGAGAGTGTGTTCCGCTGATGGTTTAATATACACGGGACATGTTACCAGGTGAACAGTATAAGTGAGGAGAGTGTGTTCCCCTGATGGTTTAATATACAGGAGACATGTTACCAGGTGAACCGTATATGTGAGGAGAGTGTGTTCCCCTGATGGTTTAATATACACGGGATATGTTCCCAGGTGAACAGTATAAGTGAGGAGAGAGTGTTCCCCTAATGGTTTAATATACACGGGACAAGTTATCAGGTGAACAGTATAAGTGAGGAGAGTGTGTTCCCCTTATGGTTTAATACACACGGGACAAGTTATCAGGTGAACAGTATAAGTGAGGAGAGTGTGTTCCACTGATTGTTTAATGCACACGGGACATGTTAGCAGGTGAACAGTATAAGTGAGGAGAGTGTGTTCCCCTGATGGTTTAATATACACGGACATGTCACCAGGTGAACAGTATAAGTGAGGAGAGTGTGTTCCCCTGAAGGTTTAATATACACAGGACATGTTACCAGGTGAACAGCATAAGTGAGGAGAATGTGTTCCCCTGATGGTTTAATATACACGGGACATGTTCCCAGGTGAACAGTACAAGTGAGGAGAGTGCTTTCCCCTGATGGTTTAATATACACGGGACATGTTTCCAGGTGAACAGTATAAATGAGGAGAGTGTGTTCCCCTGATGGTTTAATATACACGGGACATGTTTCCAGGTGAACAGTATAAATGAGGAGAGTGTGTTCCCCTGATCGTTTAGCATACACGGGACATGTTACCAGGTGAACAGTATAAGTGAGGAGAGTGTGTTCCCCTGTTGGTTTACTATACACAGGACATGATACCAGGTGAACAGTATAAGTGAGGAGAGTGTGTTCCCCTGATTTTTTAATATACCCGGGACATGTCACCAGGTGATCAGTATAAGTGAGGAGAGTGTGTTCCCCTGATGGTTTAATATACACGGGACATGTTACCAGGTGAACAGTATAAGTGAGGAGAGTGTGTTCCCCTGATGGTTTAATACTCACGGGACATGTTACCCGGTGAACAGTATATGTGAGGAGAGTGTGTTCCCCTGATGGTTTAACACGCACGGGACATGTTACCAGGTGAACAGTATAATTGAGGAGAGTGTGTTCCCCTGATTGTTTAATACATACGGGACATGTCACGAGGTGAACATTATAAGTGAGGAGAGTGAGTTCCCCTGATTGTTTAATACACACGGGACATGTCACCAGGTGAACATTATAAGTGAGGAGAGTGAGATCCCCTGATTGTTTAATACACACGGGACATGTTACCAGGTGAACAGTATAAGTGAGGAGAGTGTGTTCCCCTGATTGTTTAATACACACGGGACATGTCACCAGGTGAACATTATAAGTGAGGAGAGTGTGTTCCGCTGATGGTTTAATATACACGGGACATGTTACCAGGTGAACAGTATAAGTGAGGAGAGTGTGTTCCCCTGATGGTTTAATATACAGGAGACATGTTACCAGGTGAACCGTATATGTGAGGAGAGTGTGTTCCCCTGATGGTTTAATATACACGGGATATGTTCCCAGGTGAACAGTATAAGTGAGGAGAGAGTGTTCCCCTAATGGTTTAATATACACGGGACAAGTTATCAGGTGAACAGTATAAGTGAGGAGAGTGTGTTCCCCTTATGGTTTAATACACACGGGACAAGTTATCAGGTGAACAGTATAAGTGAGGAGAGTGTGTTCCACTGATTGTTTAATGCACACGGGACATGTTAGCAGGTGAACAGTATAAGTGAGGAGAGTGTGTTCGCCTGATGGTTTAATATACACGGACATGTCACCAGGTGAACAGTATAAGTGAGGAGAGTGTGTTCCCCTGAAGGTTTAATATACACAGGACATGTTACCAGGTGAACAGCATAAGTGAGGAGAATGTGTTCCCCTGATGGTTTAATATACACGGGACATGTTCCCAGGTGAACAGTACAAGTGAGGAGAGTGCTTTCCCCTGATGGTTTAATATACACGGGACATGTTTCCAGGTGAACAGTATAAATGAGGAGAGTGTGTTCCCCTGATGGTTTAATATACACGGGACATGTTTCCAGGTGAACAGTATAAATGAGGAGAGTGTGTTCCCCTGATCGTTTAGCATACACGGGACATGTTACCAGGTGAACAGTATAAGTGAGGAGAGTGTGTTCCCCTGTTGGTTTAATATACACAGGACATGATACCAGGTGAACAGTATAAGTGAGGAGAGTGTGTTCCCCTGATTTTTTAATATACCCGGGACATGTCACAAGGTGATCAGTATAAGTGAGGAGAGTGTGTTCCCCTGATGGTTTAATATACACGGGACATGTTACCAGGTGAACAGTATAAGTGAGGAGAGTGTGTTCCCCTGATGGTTTAATACACACAGGACATGTTACCAGGTGAACAGTATAAGTGAGTAGAGTGTTCCCCTGATCGTTTAACACGCACGGGACATGTTACCAGGTGAACAGTATAAGTGAGGAGAGTGCTTTCCCCAGATGGTTTAATATACACGGGACATGTTACCAGGTGAACAGTATAAGTGAGGAGAGTGTGTTCCCCTGATGGTTTAATACACACAGGACATGTTACCAGGTGAACAGTATAAGTGAGTAGAGTGTGTTCCCCTGATCGTTTAACACGCACGGGACATGTTACCAGGTGAACAGTATAAGTGAGGAGAGTGCTTTCCCCAGATGGTTTAATATACACGGGACATGTTACCAGGTGAACAGTATAAGTGAGGAGAGTGTGTTCCCCTGATGGTTTAATACACACAGGACATGTTACCAGGTGAACAGTATAAGTGAGTAGAGTGTGTTCCCCTGATCGTTTAACACGCACGGGACATGTTACCAGGTGAACAGTATAAGTGAGGAGAGTGAGTTCCCCTGATTGTTTAATACTCACGGGACATGTTGCCAGGTGAACAGTATAAGTGAGGAGAGTGTGTTCCCCTGATGGTTTAACACGCACGGGACATGTTACCAGTTGAACAGTATAAGTGAGGAGAGTGTGTTCCCCTGATGGTTTAATATACCCGGGACATGTCAGCAGGTGAACAGTATAAGTGAGGAGAGTGTCTTCCCCTGAGTGTTTAATATACACGGGACTTGTTACCAGGTGTACAGTATAATTGAGGAGAGTGTGTTCCCCTGATGGTTTAATATACACGGGACATGTTCCCAGGTGATCAGTATAAGTGAGGTGAGTGCTTTCCCCTGATGGTTTAATATACACGGGACATGTTGCCAGGTGAACAGTATAAGTGAGGAGAGATTGTTACCCTGATTGTTAAGTACGCACGAGACATGGCACCAGGTGAACAGTATAAGTGAGGAGAGTGTGTTCCCCTGATGGTTTAACACGCACGGGACATGTTACCAGGTGAACAGTATAAGTGAGGAGAGTGTGTTCCCCTGATTGTTTAACACGCACGGGACATGTTACCAGGTGAACTGTATAAGTGAGGAGAGTGTGTTCCCCTGTTGGTTTAATATACACAGGACATGATACCAGGTGAACAGTATAAGTGAGGAGAGTGAGTTCCCCTGATTTTTTAATATACCCGCGACATGTCACCAGGTGAACAGTATAAGTGAGGAGAGTGTGTTCCCCTGATGGTTTAATATACACGGGACATGTTCCCAGGTGAACAGTATAAGTGAGGAGACTGTATTCCCGTGATGGTTTAATATACACGGGACATGTTATCAGGTGAACAGTATAAATGAGCAGAGTATGTTCCCCTGATTGTTAAATATACACGGGACACGTTACCAGGCGAACAGTATAAGTGAGGAGAGTGTGTTCCCCTGATGGTTTAATACACACGGGACATGTTACCAGGTGAACAGTATAATTGAGGAGAGTGTGTTCCGCTGATGGTTTAATATACACGGGACATGTTACCAGGTGAACAGTATAAGTGAGGAGAGTGTGTTCCCCTGATGGTTTAATATACACGGGACATGTTACCAGGCGAACAGTATAAGTGAGGAGAGTGTGTTCCCCTGATGGTTTAATATACACAGGACATGTTACCAGGTGAACAGTATAAGTGAGGAGCGTGTGTTCCCCTGATGGTTTAATACACCCGGGACATGTTACCAGGTGAACAGTATAAGTGAGGAGAGTGTGTTCCCCTGATGGTTTAATATTCACGGGACATGTTACCAGGTGAACAGTATAAGTGAGGAGAGTGTGTTCCCCTGATGGTTTAATATTCACGGGACATGTTACCAGGTGAACAGTATAAGTGAGGAGAGTGTGTTCCCCTGATGGTTTAATATACACAGGACATGTTACCAGGTGAACAGTATAAGTGAGGAGCGTGTGTTCCCCTGATGGTTTAATATTCACGGGACATGTTACCAGGTGAACAGTATAAGTGAGGAGAGTGTGTTCCCCTGATGGTTTAATATACACAGGACATGTTACCAGGTGAACAGTATAAGTGAGGAGCGTGTGTTCCCCTGATGGTTTAATACACCCGGGACATGTTACCAGGTGAACAGTATAAGTGAGGAGAGTGTGTTCCCCTGATTGCTTAATACTGACGGGACGTGTCACCAGGTGAAGAGTATAAGTGAGGAGAGTGTGTTCCACTGATGGTTTAATATACACAGGACATGTTACCAGGTGAACAGTATATGTGAGGAGAGTGTGTTCCCCTGATGGTTTAATATACATGGGACATGTTACCACGTGAACAGTATAAGTGAGGAGAGTGTTTCCCCTGATGGTTTAATATACATGGGACATGTTACCAGGTGAACAGTATAAGTAAGGAGAGTGTGTTCCCCTGATTGTTTAATACGCAAGGGACATGTTACCAGGTGAACAGTATAAGTGAGGAGAGTGTGTTCCGGTGACTGTTTAATACGCACGGGACATGTTACCACGTGAACAGTATAAGTGAGGAGAATGTGTTCCGGTGACTGTTTAATACGCAAGGGACATGTTACCAGGTGAACAGTATAAGTGAGGAGAGTGTGTTCCCCTGATTGTTTAATACGCAAGGGACATGTCTCCAGGTGAACCGTATAAGTGAGGAGAGTGTGTTCCCCTGTTTGTTTAATACACACGGGACATGTTACCAGGTGAACAGTATAAGTGAGGAGAGTGTGTTCCCCTGATTGTTTAATATGCACGGGACATGTTAGCAGGTGAACAGTATAAGTGAGGAGATTGTGTTCCCCTGATGGTTTAACACGCACGGGACATGATACCAGGTGAACAGTATAAATGAGGAGAGTGTGTTCCCCTGATTGTTTAATACTCAAGGGACATGTTACCAGATGAACAGTATAAGTGAGGAGAGAGTGTTCCACTGATGGTTTAATATTCACTGGACATGTGACCAGATGAACAGTCGAAGTGAGGAGAGTGTGTTCCCCTGATGGTTTAATATGCTCACGGGACATTTCAATAAGTGAACTGTATAAGTGAGGAGAGTGTGTTCCCCTGATGATTTAATGCACACAGGACATGTTACCAGGTGAACAGTATAAGTGAGGAGAGAGTGTTCCACTGATGGTTTAATGCACACGGGACATTTCACCGAGTGAACTGGATAAGTGAGGAGAGTGTGTTCCCCTGATGATTTAATGCACACAGGACATGTTACCAGGTGAACAGTATAAGTGAGGAGAGAGTGTTCCAATGATGTTTTAATGCACACGGGACATGTTACCAGGTGAACAGTATAAGTGAGGAGAGTGCTTTCCACTGATGGTTTAATACACACAGGACATGTTACCAGGTGAACAGTATAAGTGAGGAGAATGTGTTCCCCTGATGGTTCAATATACACAGGACATGTTACCAGGTGAACAGTATAAGTGAGGAGAGTGTGTTCACCTTATGATTTAATGCACACAGGACATGTTACCAGGTGAACAGTATAAGTGAGGAGAATGTGTTCCCCTGATGGTTCAATATACACAGGACATGTTAGCAGGTGAACAGTATAAGTGAGGAGAGAGTGTTCCCCTGATGGTTTAATATTCACGGGACATGTTACCAGGTTAACAGCATAAGTGAGGAGAATGTGTTCCCCTGATTGTTTAATACACACGGGACATGTTACCAGGTGAACAGTATAAGTGAGGAGAGTGTGTTCCACTGATAGTTTAATATACATGGGACATGTTACCAGGTGAACAGTATAAGTGAGGAGAGTGACTTCCCCTGATGGTTTAATATACACGGGACATGTTACCAGGTGAACAGTATAAGTGAGGAGAGTGTGTTCCACTGATAGTTTAATATACATGGGACATGTTACCAGGTGAACAGTATAAGTGAGGAGAGTGCTTTCCCCTGATGGTTTAATATACACAGGACATGTCATCAGGTGAACAGTATAAGTGAGGAGAGTGTGTTCCCCTGATTGTTTAATATTCACGGGACATGTTACCAGGTGAACAGTATAAGTGAGGAGAGTGTGTTCCCGTGATTGTTTAATACACACGGGACATGATACCAGGTGAACAGTATAAGTGAGGAGAGCGTGTTCCCCTGATTGTTTAATACACACGGGAGATGTTACCAGGTGAACAGTATAAGTGAGGAGAGTGTTTTCCGCTGATGGTTTAATATTCACGGGAGATGTTACCAGGTGAACAGTATAAGTGAGGAGAGCGTGTTCCCCTGATTGTTTAATACACACGGGAGATGTTACCAGGTGAACAGTATAAGTGAGGAGAGTGTTTTCCGCTGATGGTTTAACACGCACGGGACATGTTACCAGGTGAACAGTATAAGTGAGGAGAGTGTGTTCCGCTGATGGTTTAATATACCCGGGACATGTCAGCAGGTGAACAGTATAATTGAGGAGAGTGTGTTCCCCTGATGGTTTAATACACACAGGACATGTTACCAGGTGAACAGTATAAGTGAGGCGAATGTGTTCCCCAGATGGTTTAATATGCACAGGACATGTTTCCAGGTGAACAGTATAAGTGAGGAGAGTGAGTTCCCCTGATTGTTTAATACTCACGGGACATGTTACCAGGTGAACAGTATAAGTGAGGCGAATGTGTTCCCCAGATGGTTTAATATGCACAGGACATGTTTCCAGGTGAACAGTATAAGTGAGGAGTTTGCGTTCCCCTGATTGTTTAATACTCACGGGACATGTTACCAGGTGAACAGTATAAGTGAGGCGAATGTGTTCCCCAGATGGTTTAATATGCACAGGACATCTTACCAGGTGATCAGTATAAGTGAGGAGAGTGTTTTCCGCTGATGGTTTAATATACACGGGACATGTTACCAGGTGAACAGTATAAGTGAGGAGAGTGTGTTCCGCTGATGATTTAACACGCACGGGACATGTTACCAGGTGAACAGTATAAGTGAGGAGAGTGTGTTCCGCTGATGGTTTAATATACCCGGGACATGTCAGCAGGTGAACAGTATAAGTGAGGAGAGTGTGTTCCCCTGATTATTTAATATACCCGGGACATGTCAGCAGGTGAACAGTATAAGTGAGGAGAGTGTGTTCCCCTGATGGTTTAATATACACGGGACATGTTACCAGGTGAACTGTATAAGTGAGGAGAGTGTTTTCCCCTCATTGTTCAATACACACGGGACATGTTACCAGGTGAACAGTATAAGTGAGGAGAGTGTGTTCCCCTGATGGTTTAATATACACGGGACATGTTACCAGGTGTATAGTATAAGTGAGGAGAGTGTGTTCCCCTGATTGTTTAATACTCACGGGACATGTTACCAGGTGAACAGTATAAGTGAGGAGAGTGTGTTCCCCTGATGGTTTAATATACACGGGACATGTTACCAGGTGTACAGTATAAGTGAGGAGAGTGTGTTCCCCTGATAGTTTAATACTCACGAGACATGTTGCCAGGTGAACAGTATAAGTGAGGAGAGTGTGCTCCCCTGATGGTTTAACACGCACGGGACATGTGACCAGGTGAACAGTATAAGTGAGGAGAGTGTGTTCCCCTGATGGTTTAATATACACAGGACATGTTACCAGGTGAACATTATAAGTGAGGAGAGTGTGTTCCACTGATTGTTTAATACACACAGGACATGTTACCAGGTGAACAGTATAAGTGAGGAGAGTGTGTTCCCCTGATGGTTTAATATAC
Source organism: Heterodontus francisci (assembly GCF_036365525.1). NCBI lineage: Eukaryota > Metazoa > Chordata > Chondrichthyes > Heterodontiformes > Heterodontidae > Heterodontus > Heterodontus francisci. The sequence continues at coordinate 995,399 of NW_027140166.1, forward strand.
ACAGGACATGTTACCAGGTGAACAGTATAAGTGAGGAGAGTGTGTTCCCCTAATGGTTTAATATACACAGGACATGTTACCAGGTGAACAGTATAAGTGAGGAGAGTGTGTTCCCCTAATGGTTTAATATACACAGGACATGTTACCAGGTGAACAGTATAAGTGAGGAGAGTGTGTTCCACTGATTGTTTCATATACACGGGACATGTTACCAGGAGAACAGTATAAGTGAGGGGAGTGCTTTCCCCTGATGGTTTAATATTCACGGGACATGTTAGCAGGTGAACAGTATAAGTGAGGAGAGTGTGTTCCCCTGATGGTTTAATATACACGGGACATGTTACCAGGTGAACAGTATAAGTGAGTAGAGTTTGTTCCCCTGATGGTTTAATACACACAGGACATGTTACCAAGTGAACAGTATAAGTGAGGAGAGTGTGTTCCCCTGATGGTTTAATATACACGGGACATGTTACCAGGTGAACAGTATAAGTGAGGAGAGTGTGTTCCCCTGATGCTTTAATATACCCGGGACATGGCAGCATGTGAACAGTATAATTGAGGAGAGAGTGTTCCCCAGATGGTTTAATATGCACAGGACATGTTTCCAGGTGAACAGCATAAGTGAGGAGAGTGTGTTCCCCTGATTGTTTAATACTTACGGGACATGTTACCAGGTGATCAGTATAGGTGAGGAGAGTGTTTTCCGCTGATGGTTTAATATACACGGGACATGTTTCCAGGTGAACAGTATAAGTGAGGAGAGTGTGTTCCCTTGATGATTTAACACGCACGGGACATGTTACCAGGTGAACAGTATAAGTGAGGCGAATGTGTTCCCCAGATGGTTTAATATGCACAGGACATGTTTCCAGGTGAACAGTATAAGTGAGGAGAGTTTTTTCCGCTGATGGTTTAACACGCACGGGACATGTTACCAGGTGAACAGTATAAGTGAGGACAGTGTGTTCCGCTGATGGTTTAATATACCCGGGACATGTCAGCAGGTGAACAGTATAATTGAGGAGAGTGTGTTCCCCTGATGGTTTAATACACACAGGACATGTTACCAGGTGAACAGTATAAGTGAGGCGAATGTGTTCCCCAGATGGTTTAATATGCACAGGACATGTTTCCAGGTGAACTGTATAAGTGAGGAGAGTGTGTTCCCCTGATGGTTTAATATACACGGGACATGTTACCAGGTGAACAGTATAAGTGAGGAGAGTGTGTTCCCCTGATGGTTTAATATACACGGGACATGTTACCAGGTGAACTGTATAAGTGAGGAGAGTGTGTTCCCCTGATTGTGTGATAATCACTTGACATGTTGCCAGGTGAACAGTATAAGTGAGGAGAGTGTGTTCCCCTGATGGTTTAACACACACGGGACATGTTGCCAGGTGAACAGTATAAGTGAGGAGAGTGTGTTCCCCTGATGGTTTAACACACACGGGATATGTTACCAGGTGAACTGTATAAGTGAGGAGAGTGTGTTCCCCTGATTGTTCAATACACACGGGACATGTTACCAGGTGAACAGCATAAGTGAGGAGAGTGGGTTCCCCTGATGGTTTAATGTACACGGGACATGTTACCAGGTGTACAGTATAAGTGAGGGGAGTGTTTTCCCCTGATGGTTTAATATACACGGGACATCTTCCCAGGTGAACAATATAAGTGAGGAGAGTTTGTTCCCATGATGGTTTAATATACACAGGGCATATTACCAGGTGAACAGTACAAGAGAGGAGAGTGTGTTCCCCTGATTGTTTAATGCACACGGGACATGTTACCAGGTGAATAGTATAACTGAGGAGAGTGTGTTCACCTGATGGTTTCATATACTCGGGACATGTGACCAGGAGAACAGTACCAGTGAGGGGAATGCTTTCCCCTGATGGTTTAATATTCACGGGTCATGTTACCAGGTGAGCAGTATAATTGGGGAGAGTGTGTTCCCCTGATGGTTTAATACACACGGGACATGTCACAAGGTGAACAGTGTAAGTGAGGAGAGTGTGTTCCCCTGATGGTTTAATATACACGGGATATGTTATCAGGTGAACAGTATAAGTGAGGAGAGTGTGTTCCCCTGATGGTTTAACATACACGGGACATGTTCCCAGATGAACAGTATAAGTGAGGAGAGTGTGTTCCCCTGATGGTTTAATATACACGGGATATGTTATCAGGTGAACAGTATAAGTGAGGAGAGTGTGTTCCCCTGAAGGTTTAATATACACGGGACATGTTACCAGGTGAACAGTGTAAGTGAGGAGAGTGTGTTCCCCTGATGGTTTAATATACACAGGACATGTTACCAGGTGAACAGTGTAAGTGAGGAGAGTGTGTTCCGCTGATGATTTAACACGCACGGGACATGTTACCAGGTGAACAGTATAAGTGAGGAGAGTGTGTTCCGCTGATGGTTTAATATACCCGGGACATGTCAGCAGGTGAACAGTATAAGTGAGGAGAGTGTATTCCCCTGATGGTTTAATATACACGGGACATGTTACCAGGTGAGCAGTATGAGTGAGGAGAGTGAGTTGCCCTGATTGTTTAATACTGACGGGACATGTCACCAGGTGAACATTATGAGTGAGGAGAGTGAGTTGCCCTGATTGTTTAATACTGACGGGACATGTTGCCAGGTGAACAGTATAAGTGAGGAGAGTGTGTTCCCCTGATGGTTTAACACGCACGGGACATGTTACCAGGTGAACAGTATAGGTGAGGAGAGTGTGTTCCCCTGATGGTTTAATATGCACGGGACATGTTACCAGGTGAACTGTATAAGTGAGGAGAGTGTGTTCCCCTGATGGTTTAATATACACGGGACATGTTACCAGGTGAACTGTATAAGTGAGGAGAGTGTGTTCCCCTGATTGTTCAATACACACGGGACATGTTACCAGGTGAACAGTATAAGTGAGGAGAGTGTGTTCCCCTGATGGTTTAATATACACGGGACATGTTACCAGGTGAACAGTATAAGTGAGGAGAGTGTGTTCCCCTGATGGTTTAATATACACGGGACATGTTACCAGGTGAACTGTATAAGTGAGGAGAGTGTGTTCCCCTGATTGTGTGATAATCACTTGACATGTTGCCAGGTGAACAGTATAAGTGAGGAGAGTGTGTTCCCCTGTTGGTTTAACACACACGGGACATGTTACCAGGTGAACTGTATAAGTGAGGAGAGTGTGTTCCCCTGATTGTTCAATACACGCGGGACATGTTACCAGGTGAACAGCATAAGTGAGGAGAGTGGGTTCCCCTGATGGTTTAATATACACGGGACATGTTACCAGGTGTACAGTATAAGTGAGGGGAGTGTTTTCCCCTGATGGTTTAATATACACGGGACATCTTCCCAGGTGAACAATATAAGTGAGGAGAGTGTGTTCCCATGATGGTTTAATATACACAGGGCATATTACCAGGTGAACAGTACAAGTGAGGAGAGTGTGTTCCCCTGATTGTTTAATGCACACGGGACATGTTACCAGGTGAATAGTATAAGTGAGGAGAGTGTGTTCACCTGATGGTTTCATATACTCGGGACATGTGACCAGGACAACAGTATCAGTGAGGGGAATGCTTTCCCCTGATGGTTTAATATTCACGGGTCATGTTACCAGGTGAGCAGTATAATTGAGGAGAGTGTGTTCCCCTGATGGTTTAATACACACGGGACATGTCACAAGGTGAACAGTGTAAGTGAGGAGAGTGTGTTCCCCTGATGGTTTAATATACACGGGATATGTTATCAGGTGAACAGTATAAGTGAGGAGAGAGTGTTCCCCTGATGGTTTAACATACACGGGACATGTTCCCAGATGAACAGTATAAGTGAGGAGAGTGTGTTCCCCTGATGGTTTAATATACACGGGATATGTTATCAGGTGAACAGTATAAGTGAGGAGAGTGTGTTCCCCTGAAGGTTTAATGTACACGGGACATGTTACCAGGTGAACAGTGTAAGTGAGGAGAGTGTGTTCCCCTGATGGTTTAATATACACAGGACATGTTACCAGGTGAACAGTGTAAGTGAGGAGAGTGTGTTCCCCTGATGGTTTAATATATACGGGACATGTTACCAGGTGAACAGTATAAGTGAGGAGAGTGTGTTCCCCTGATGGTTTAATATATACGGGACATGTTACCAGGTGAACAGTATAAGTGAGGAGAGTGTGTTCCCCTGATGGTTTAATATACACGGGACATGTTACCAGCTGAACAGTATAAGTGAGGAGAGTGTGTTCCCCTGATGGTTTAATATACACAGGACATGTCAACAGGTGAACAGTATAATTGAGGAGAGTGTGTTCCCCTGATGGTTTAATATACACGGGACATGTTACCAGGTGAACAGTATAAGTGAGGAGAGTGTATTCCCCTGATTGTTTAATACACACAGGACATATTACCAGGTGAACAGTATAAGAGAGGAGAGTGTGTTCCCCTGATGGTTTAATACTCACGGGACATGTTACCAGCTGAACAGTATAAGTGAGGAGAGTGTGTTCCCCTGATGGTTTAAATCGCACGGAACATGTTACCAGGTGAACAGTATAAGTGAGGAGAGTGTGTTCCCCTGATGGTTTAATACACACGGGACATGTCACAAGGTGAACAGTAGAAGTGAGGAGAGTGTGTTCCCCTGATGGTATAATACTGACGGGACATGTTACCAGATGAACAGTATAAGTGAGGAGAGTGTGTTCCCCTGATGATTTAATACACACGGGACATGTCACAAGGTGAACAGTGTAAGTGAGGAGAGTGTGTTCCCCTGATGGTTTAATATACACGGGATATGTTATCAGGTGAACAGTATAAGTGAGGAGAGTGTGTTCCCCTGATGGTTTAATATACACGGGACATGTTACCAGATGAACAGTATAAGTGAGGAGAGTGTGTTCCCCTGATGGTTTAATATACACGGGATATGTTATCAGGTGATCAGTATAAGTGAGGAGAGTGTGTTCCCCTGATGGTTTAATATACACGGGACATGTTACCAGGTGAACAGTGTAAGTGAGGAGAGTGTGTTCCCCTGATGGTTTAATATACACAGGACATGTTACCAGGTGAACAGTGTAAGTGAGGAGAGTGTGTTCCCCTGATGGTTTAATATATACGGGACATGTTACCAGGTGAACAGTATAAGTGAGGAGAGTGTTTTCCCCTGATGGTTTAATATATACGGGACATGTTACCAGGTGAACAGTATAAGTGAGGAGAGTGTGTTCCCCTGATGGTTTAATATACACGGGACATGTTACCAGGTGAACAGTATAAGTGAGGAGGGTGTGTTCCCCTGATGGTTTAATACACACGGGACATGTCACAAGGTGAACAGCAGAAGTGAGGAGAGTGTGTTCCCCTGATGGTATAATACTGACGGGACATGTTACCAGATGAACAGTATAAGTGAGGAGAGTGTGTTCCCCTGATGGTTTAATACACAGGGGACATGTCACAAGGTGAACAGTAGAAGTGAGGAGAGTGTGTTCCCCTGATGGTATAATACTGACGGGACATGTTACCAGATGAACAGTATAAGTGAGGAGAGTGTGTTCCCCTGATGATTTAATACACACGGGACATGTCACAAGGTGAACAGTGTAAGTGAGGAGAGTGTGTTCCCCTGATGGTTTAATATACACGGGATATGTTATCAGGTGAACAGTATAAGTGAGGAGAGTGTGTTCCCCTGATGGTTTAATATACACGGGACATGTTACCAGGTGAACAGTGTAAGTGAGGAGAGTGTGTTCCCCTGATGGTTTAATATACACAGGACATGTTACCAGGTGAACAGTGTAAGTGAGGAGAGTGTGTTCCCCTGATGGTTTAATATATACCGGACATGTTACCAGGTGAACAGTATAAGTGAGGAGAGTGTTTTCCCCTGATGGTTTAATATATACGGGACATGTTACCAGGTGAACAGTATAAGTGAGGAGAGTGTGTTCCCCTGATGGTTTAATATGCACGGGACATGTTACCAGGTGAACAGTATAAGTGAGGAGAGTGTATTCCCCTGATGGTTTAATATACACGGGACATGTTACCAGGTGAGCAGTATGAGTGAGGAGAGTGAGTTGCCCTGATTGTTTAATACTGACGGGACATGTCACCAGGTGAACATTATAAGTGAGGAGAGTGAGTTGCCCTGATTGTTTAATACTGACGGGACATGTCACCAGGTGAACAGTATAAGTGAGGAGAGTGTGTTCCCCTGATGGTTTAACACGCACGGAACATGTTACCAGGTGAACAGTATAGGTGAGGAGAGTGTGTTCCCCTGATGGTTTAATATGCACGGGACATGTTACCAGGTGAACTGTATAAGTGAGGAGAGTGTGTTCCCCTGATGGTTTAATATACACGGGACATGTTACCAGGTGAACTGTATAAGTGAGGAGAGTGTGTTCCCCTGATTGTTCAATACACACGGGACATGTTACCAGGTGAACAGTATAAGTGAGGAGAGTGTGTTCCCCTGATGGTTTAATATACACGGGACATGTTACCAGGTGAACAGTATAAGTGAGGAGAGTGTGTTCCCCTGATGGTTTAATATACACGGGACATGTTACCAGGTGAACTGTATAAGTGAGGAGAGTGTGTTCCCCTGATTGTGTGATAATCACTTGACATGTTGCCAGGTGAACAGTATAAGTGAGGAGAGTGTGTTCCCCTGATGGTTTAACACACACGGGACATGTTGCCAGGTGAACAGTATAAGTGAGGAGAGTGTGTTCCCCTGATGGTTTAACACACACGGGATATGTTACCAGGTGAACTGTATAAGTGAGGAGAGTGTGTTCCCCTGATTGTTCAATACACACGAGACATGTTACCAGGTGAACAGCATAAGTGAGGAGAGTGGGTTCCCCTGATGGTTTAATGTACACGGGACATGTTACCAGGTGTACAGTATAAGTGAGGGGAGTGTTTTCCCCTGATGGTTTAATATACACGGGACATCTTCCCAGGTGAACAATATAAGTGAGGAGAGTGTGTTCCCATGATGGTTTAATATACACAGGGCATATTACCAGGTGAACAGTACAAGAGAGGAGAGTTTGTTCCCCTGATTGTTTAATGCACACGGGACATGTTACCAGGTGAATAGTATAACTGAGGAGAGTGTGTTCACCTGATGGTTTCATATACTCGGGACATGTGACCAGGAGAACAGTACCAGTGAGGGGAATGCTTTCCCCTGATGGTTTAATATTCACGGGTCATGTTACCAGGTGAGCAGTATAATTGGGGAGAGTGTGTTCCCCTGATGGTTTAATACACACGGGACATGTCACAAGGTGAACAGTGTAAGTGAGGAGAGTGTGTTCCCCTGATGGTTTAATATACACGGGATATGTTATCAGGTGAACAGTATAAGTGAGGAGAGTGTGTTCCCCTGATGGTTTAACATACACGGGACATGTTCCCAGATGAACAGTATAAGTGAGGAGAGTGTGTTCCCCTGATGGTTTAATATACACGGGATATGTTATCAGGTGAACAGTATAAGTGAGGAGAGTGTGTTCCCCTGAAGGTTTAATATACACGGGACATGTTACCAGGTGAACAGTGTAAGTGAGGAGAGTGTGTTCCCCTGATGGTTTAATATACACAGGACATGTTACCAGGTGAACAGTGTAAGTGAGGAGAGTGTGTTCCGCTGATGATTTAACACGCACGGGACATGTTACCAGGTGAACAGTATAAGTGAGGAGAGTGTGTTCCGCTGATGGTTTAATATACCCGGGACATGTCAGCAGGTGAACAGTATAAGTGAGGAGAGTGTATTCCCCTGATGGTTTAATATACACGGGACATGTTACCAGGTGAGCAGTATGAGTGAGGAGAGTGAGTTGCCCTGATTGTTTAATACTGACGGGACATGTCACCAGGTGAACATTATGAGTGAGGAGAGTGAGTTGCCCTGATTGTTTAATACTGACGGGACATGTTGCCAGGTGAACAGTATAAGTGAGGAGAGTGTGTTCCCCTGATGGTTTAACACGCACGGGACATGTTACCAGGTGAACAGTATAGGTGAGGAGAGTGTGTTCCCCTGATGGTTTAATATGCACGGGACATGTTACCAGGTGAACTGTATAAGTGAGGAGAGTGTGTTCCCCTGATGGTTTAATATACACGGGACATGTTACCAGGTGAACTGTATAAGTGAGGAGAGTGTGTTCCCCTGATTGTTTAATATACACGGGACATGTTACCAGGTGAACAGTATAAGTGAGGAGAGTGTGTTCCCCTGATGGTTTAATATACACGGGACATGTTACCAGGTGAACTGTATAAGTGAGGAGAGTGTGTTCCCCTGATTGTGTGATAATCACTTGACATGTTGCCAGGTGAACAGTATAAGTGAGGAGAGTGTGTTCCCCTGATGGTTTAACACACACGGGACATGTTGCCAGGTGAACAGTATAAGTGAGGAGAGTGTGTTCCCCTGTTGGTGTAACACACACGGGACATGTTACCAGGTGAACTGTATAAGTGAGGAGAGTGTGTTCCCCTGATTGTTCAATACACGCGGGACATGTTACCAGGTGAACAGCATAAGTGAGGAGAGTGGGTTCCCCTGATGGTTTAATATACACGGGACATGTTACCAGGTGTACAGTATAAGTGAGGGGAGTGTTTTCCCCTGATGGTTTAATATACACGGGACATCTTCCCAGGTGAACAATATAAGTGAGGAGAGTGTGTTCCCATGATGGTTTAATATACACAGGGCATATTACCAGGTGAACAGTACAAGTGAGGAGAGTGTGTTCCCCTGATTGTTTAATGCACACGGGACATGTTACCAGGTGAATAGTATAAGTGAGGAGAGTGTGTTCACCTGATGGTTTCATATACTCGGGACATGTGACCAGGAGAACAGTATCAGTGAGGGGAATGCTTTCCCCTGATGGTTTAATATTCACGGGTCATGTTACCAGGTGAGCAGTATAATTGAGGAGAGTGTGTTCCCCTGATGGTTTAATACACACGGGACATGTCACAAGGTGAACAGTGTAAGTGAGGAGAGTGTGTTCCCCTGATGGTTTAATATACACGGGATATGTTATCAGGTGAACAGTATAAGTGAGGAGAGAGTGTTCCCCTGATGGTTTAACATACACGGGACATGTTCCCAGATGAACAGTATAAGTGAGGAGAGTGTGTTCCCCTGATGGTTTAATATACACGGGATATGTTATCAGGTGAACAGTATAAGTGAGGAGAGTGTGTTCCCCTGAAGGTTTAATGTACACGGGACATGTTACCAGGTGAACAGTGTAAGTGAGGAGAGTGTGTTCCCCTGATGGTTTAATATACACAGGACATGTTACCAGGTGAACAGTGTAAGTGAGGAGAGTGTGTTCCCCTGATGGTTTAATATATACGGGACATGTTACCAGGTGAACAGTATAAGTGAGGAGAGTGTGTTCCCCTGATGGTTTAATATATACGGGACATGTTACCAGGTGAACAGTATAAGTGAGGAGAGTGTGTTCCCCTGATGGTTTAATATACACGGGACATGTTACCAGCTGAACAGTATAAGTGAGGAGAGTGTGTTCCCCTGATGGTTTAATATACACAGGACATGTCAACAGGTGAACAGTATAATTGAGGAGAGTGTGTTCCCCTGATGGTTTAATATACACGGGACATGTTACCAGGTGAACAGTATAAGTGAGGAGAGTGTATTCCCCTGATTGTTTAATACACACAGGACATATTACCAGGTGAACAGTATAAGAGAGGAGAGTGTGTTCCCCTGATGGTTTAATACTCACGGGACATGTTACCAGCTGAACAGTATAAGTGAGGAGAGTGTGTTCCCCTGATGGTTTAAATCGCACGGAACATGTTACCAGGTGAACAGTATAAGTGAGGAGAGTGTGTTCCCCTGATGGTTTAATACACACGGGACATGTCACAAGGTGAACAGTAGAAGTGAGGAGAGTGTGTTCCCCTGATGGTATAATACTGACGGGACATGTTACCAGATGAACAGTATAAGTGAGGAGAGTGTGTTCCCCTGATGATTTAATACACACGGGACATGTCACAAGGTGAACAGTGTAAGTGAGGAGAGTGTGTTCCCCTGATGGTTTAATATACACGGGATATGTTATCAGGTGAACAGTATAAGTGAGGAGAGTGTGTTCCCCTGATGGTTTAATATACACGGGACATGTTACCAGATGAACAGTATAAGTGAGGAGAGTGTGTTCCCCTGATGGTTTAATATACACGGGATATGTTATCAGGTGAACAGTATAAGTGAGGAGAGTGTGTTCCCCTGATGGTTTAATATACACGGGACATGTTACCAGGTGAACAGTGTAAGTGAGGAGAGTGTGTTCCCCTGATGGTTTAATATACACAGGACATGTTACCAGGTGAACAGTGTAAGTGAGGAGAGTGTGTTCCCCTGATGGTTTAATATATACGGGACATGTTACCAGGTGAACAGTATAAGTGAGGAGAGTGTTTTCCCCTGATGGTTTAATATATATGGGACATGTTACCAGGTGAACAGTATAAGTGAGGAGAGTGTGTTCCCCTGATGGTTTAATATACACGGGACATGTTACCAGGTGAACAGTATAAGTGAGGAGGGTGTGTTCCCCTGATGGTTTAATACACACGGGACATGTCACAAGGTGAACAGCAGAAGTGAGGAGAGTGTGTTCCCCTGATGGTATAATACTGACGGGACATGTTACCAGATGAACAGTATAAGTGAGGAGAGTGTGTTCCCCTGATGGTTTAATACACAGGGGACATGTCACAAGGTGAACAGTAGAAGTGAGGAGAGTGTGTTCCCCTGATGGTATAATACTGACGGGACATGTTACCAGATGAACAGTATAAGTGAGGAGAGTGTGTTCCCCTGATGATTTAATACACACGGGACATGTCACAAGGTGAACAGTGTAAGTGAGGAGAGTGTGTTCCCCTGATGGTTTAATATACACGGGATATGTTATCAGGTGAACAGTATAAGTGAGGAGAGTGTGTTCCCCTGATGGTTTAATATACACGGGACATGTTACCAGGTGAACAGTGTAAGTGAGGAGAGTGTGTTCCCCTGATGGTTTAATATACACAGGACATGTTACCAGGTGAACAGTGTAAGTGAGGAGAGTGTGTTCCCCTGATGGTTTAATATATACCGGACATGTTACCAGGTGAACAGTATAAGTGAGGAGAGTGTTTTCCCCTGATGGTTTAATATATACGGGACATGTTACCAGGTGAACAGTATAAGTGAGGAGAGTGTGTTCCCCTGATGGTTTAATATGCACGGGACATGTTACCAGGTGAACAGTATAAGTGAGGAGAGTGTGTTCCCCTGATTGTTTAATATACACGGGATATGTTACCAGTTGAGCAGTATAAGTGAGGAGGGTGTGTTCCCCTGATGGTTTAATATATACGGGACATGTTACCAGGTGAACAGTATAACTGAGGAGAGTGTGTTCCCCTGATGGTTTAATATACACAGGACATGTCAACAGGTGAACAGTATAAGTGAGGAGAATGTGTTCCCCTGATGGTTTAATATACACAGGACATGTCAACAGGTGAACAGTAAAACTGAGGAGAGTGTGTTCCCCTGATGGTTTAATATACACAGGACATGTCAACAGGTGAACAGTATAACTGAGGAGAGTGTGTTCCCCTGATGGTTTAATATACACAGGACTTGTCAACAGGTGAACAGTATAAGTGAGGAGAGTGTGTTCCCCTGAGGGTTTAATATACACGGGACATGTTACCAGGTGAACAGTATAAGTGAGGAGAGTGTGTTCCCCTGATGGTTTAATATACACGGGACATGTTGCCAGGTGAACAGTATAAGTGAGGAGAGTGTGTTCCCCTGTGGGTTTAATATACACGGGACATGTTACCAGGTGAACAGTATAAGTGAGGAGAGTGTGTTCCCCTGATGGTTTAATATACACGGGACATGTTACCAGGTGAACAGTATAAGTGAGGAGAGTGTGTTCCCCTGATGGTTTAATATACACGGGACATGTTACCAGGTGAACAGTATAAGTGAGGAGAGTGTGTTCCCCTGAGGGTTTAATATACACGGGATATGTTACCAGTTTGTTTGGCTGTATGTCAGTGATGCCATTGATTCCCTAGCCAGCGGAAAAGCCCCTGGGAAGGACAGCATTACCCCTGAAATAATCAAGAGTGCCAAGCCTGCTATACTCTCAGCACTACATGAACTGCTATGCCTGTGCTGGGACGAGGGAGCAGTACCCCAGGACATGCGCGATGCCAACATCATCACCCTCTATAAAAACAAAGGTGACCGCGGTGACTGCAACAACTACCGTGGAATCTCCCTGCTCAGCATAGTGGGGAAAGTCTTTGCTCGAGTCGCTCTGAACAGGCTCCAGAAGCTGGCCGAGCGCGTCTACCCTGAGGCACAGTGTGGCTTTCGTGCAGAGAGATCGACTATTGACATGCTGTTCTCCCTTCGTCAGATACAGGAGAAATGCCGTGAACAACAGATGCCCCTCTACATTGCTTTCATTGATCTCACCAAAGCCTTTGACCTCGTCAGCAGAAGTGGTCTCTTCAGACTACTAGAAAAGATCGGATGTCCACCAAAGCTACTAAGTATCATCACCTCATTCCATGACAATATGAAAGGCACAATTCAACATGGTGGCTCCTCATCAGAGCCCTTTCCTATCCTGAGTGGTGTGAAACAGGGCTGTGTTCTCGCACCCACACTTTTTGGGATTTTCTTCTCCCTGCTGCTTTCACATGCGTTCAAATCCTCTGAAGAAGGAATTTTCCTCCACACAAGATCAGGGGGCAGGTTGTTCAACCTTGCCCGTCTAAGAGCCAAGTCCAAAGTACGGAAAGTCCTCATCAGAGAACTCCTCTTTGCTGACGATGCTGCTTTAACATCTCACACTGAAGAATGCCTGCAGAGCCTCATCGACAGGTTTGCGTCTGCCTGCAATGAATTTGGTCTAACCATCAGCCTCAAGAAAACGAACATCATGGGGCAGGATGTCAGAAATGCTCCATCCATCAATATTGGCGACCACGCTCTGGAAGTGGTTCAAGAGTTCACCTACCTAGGCTCAACTATCACCAGTAACCTGTCTCTAGATGCAGAAATCAACAAGCGCATGGGTAAGGCTTCCACTGCTATGTCCAGACTGACCAAGAGAGTGTGGGAAAATGGCGCACTGACACGGAACACAAAAGTCCGAGTGTATCAGGCCTGTGTCCTCAGTACCTTGCTCTACGGCAGCGAGGCCTGGACAACGTATGCCAGCCAAGAGCAACGTCTCAATTCATTCCATCTTCGCTGCCTTCGGAAAATACTTGGCATCAGTTGGCAGGACTATATCTCCAACACAGAAGTCCTTGAAGCGGCCAACACCCCCAGCTTATACACACTACTGAGTCAGCGGCGCTTGAGATGGCTTGGCCATGTGAGCCGCATGGAAGATGGCAGGATCCCCAAAGACACATTGTACAGCGAGCTCGCCACTGGTATCAGACCCACCGGCCGTCCATGTCTCCGTTATAAAGACGTCTGCAAACGCGACATGAAATCGTGTGACATTGATCACAAGTCGTGGGAGTCAGTTGCCAGCATTCGCCAGAGCTGGCGGGCAGCCATAAAGACAGGGCTAAATTGTGGCGAGTCGAAGAGACTTAGTAGTTGGCAGGAAAAAAGACAGAGGCGCAAGGGGAGAGCCAACTGTGCAACAGCCCCAACAAACACATTTCTCTGCAGCACCTGTGGAAGAGCCTGTCACTCCAGAATTGGCCTTTATAGCCACTCCAGGCGCTGCTTCACAAACCACTGACCACCTCCAGGCGCGTATCCATTGTCTCTCGAGATAAGGAGGCCCAAAAGAAAAAAAAAAGAAAGATGTTACCAGGTGAACAGTATAACTGAGGAGAGTGTGTTCCCCTGATGGTTTAATATACACAGGACATGTCAACAGGTGAACAGTATAAGTGAGGAGAATGTGTTCCCCTGATGGTTTAATATACACGGGACATGTCATCAGGTGAACAGTATAAGTGAGGAGAGTGTGTTCCCCTGATGGTTTAATATACACAGGGCATGTTACCAGGTAAACAGTATAAGTAAGGAGATTGTGTTCCCCTGATTGTTTAATATGCACGGGACATGTTAACAGGTGAACAGAAAAAGTGAGGAGAATGTGTTCCCCTGTTTGTTTAATACACACTGGACATGTTACCAGGTGAACAGTATAAGTGAGGAGAGTGTGTTCCCCTGAGGGTTTAATATATACGGGATATGTTACCAGGTGAACAGTACAACTGAGGAGAGTGTGTTCCCCTGATGGTTTAATATACACAGGACATGTCAACTGGTGAACAGTATAAGTGAGGAGAATGTGTTCCCCTGATGGTTTAATATACACGGGACATGTCAACAGGTGAACAGTATAAGTGAGGAGAGTGTGTTCCCCTGATGGTTGAATATACACGGGACATGCGATTAGGTTAACAGTATAAGTGAGGAGAGTGTGTTCCCCTGAAGGTTTAATATACACGGGACATGTTACCAGGTAAACATTAAAAGTGAGGAGAGTGTGTTCCCCTGATGGTTTAATATGCACGGGACATGTTACCAGGTGAACAGTATAAGTGAGGAGAATGTGTTCCCCTGTTTGTATAATACACACGGGACATGTTACCAGGTGAACAGGAGAAGTGAGGAGAATGTGTTCCCCTGTTTGTTTAATGCGCACGGGACATGTTACCAGGTGAACAGTATAAGTGAGGAGAATGTGTTCCCCTGTTTGTTTAATACACACGGGACATGTTACCAGGTGAACAGTAGAAGTGAGGAGAATGTGTTCCCCTGTTTGTTTAATAAGCAAGGGACATGTGACCAAGTGAACAGTATAAGTGAGGAGAGTGTGTTCCCCTGATGGTTTAATATGCACGGGACATTTCACCAAGTGAACTGCATAAGTGAGGAGAGTGTGCACCCCTGATGGTTTAATATTCACGGGACATGTTGCCAGATGAACAGTATAAGTGAGGAGAGTGTGTTCCCCTGATCGTTTAAAACGCACGGGACATGTTACCAGGTGAACTATGTAAGTGAGGAGAGTGTGTTCCCCTGATGGTTTAATATGCACGGGACATGTTACCAGATGAACAGTATAAGTGAGGAGAGTGTGTTCCCCTGATGGTTTAATATGCACAGGACATGTTACCAGGTGAACAGTATAAGTGAGGAGAGTGTGTTCCCCTGATGGTTTAATATGCACGGGACATGTTACCAGATGAACAGTATAAGTGAGGAGAGTGTGTTTCCCTGATGATTTAATATGCACAGGACATGTTACCAGGTGAACAGTATAAGTGAGGAGAGTGTGTTCCCTGATGGTTTAATATGCACAGGACATGTTACCAGGTGAACAGTATAAGTGAGGAGAGTGCTGTCCCCTGATGGTTTAATATTCACCGGACATGTTACCAGGTGAGCAGGATAAGTGAGGAGAGTGTGTTCCCCTGATGGTTTAATATACACAGGGCATGTTGCCAGGTGAACAGTATAAGTGAGGAGATTGTGTTCCCCTGATTGTTTAATATGCACGGGACATGTTACCAGGTGAACAGTATAAGTGAGGAGAATGTGTTCCCCTGTTTGTTTAATACACACTGGACATGTTACCAGGTGAACAGTATAAGTGAGGAGAGTGTGTTCCCCTGAGGGTTTAATATACACGGGATATGTTACCAGGTGAACAGTACAACTGAGGAGAGTGTGTTCCCCTGATGGTTTAATATACACAGGACATGTCAACTGGTGAACAGTATAAGTGAGGAGAATGTGTTCCCCTGATGGTTTAATATACACAGGACATGTCAACAGGTGAACAGTATAAGTGAGGAGAGTGTGTTCCCCTGATGGTTGAATATACACGGGACATGCGATTAGGTTAACAGTATAAGTGAGGAGAGTGTGTTCCCCTGAAGGTTTAATATACACGGGACATGTTACCAGGTAAACATTAAAAGTGAGGAGAGTGTGTTCCCCTGATGGTTTAATATGCACGGGACATGTTACCAGGTGAACAGTATAAGTGAGGAGAATGTGTTCTCCTGTTTGTTTAATACACACGGGACATGTTACCAGGTGAACAGTATAAGTGAGGAGAATGTGTTCCCCTGTTTGTTTAATACGCAAGGGACATGTGACCAAGTGAACAGTATAAGTGAGGAGAGTGTGTTCCCCTGATGGTTTAATATGCACGGGACATTTCACCAAGTGAACTGCATAAGTGAGGAGAGTGTGTTCCCCTGATGGTTTAATATTCACGGGACATGTTGCCAGATGAACAGTATAAGTGAGGAGAGTGTGTTCCCCTGATCGTTTAAAACGCACGGGACATGTTACCAGGTGAACAATGTAAGTGAGGAGAGTGTGTTCCCCTGATGGTTTAATATGCACGGGACATGTTACCAGATGAACAGTATAAGTGAGGAGAGTGTGTTCCCCTGATGGTTTAATATGCACAGGACATGTTACCAGGTGAACAGTATAAGTGAGGAGAGTGTGTTCCCCTGATGGTTTAATATGCACGGGACATGTTACCAGATGAACAGTATAAGTGAGGAGAGTGTGTTTCCCTGATGGTTTAATACACACTGGACATGTTACCAAGTGAACAGTACAAGTGAGGAGATTGTGTTCCCCTGATGGTTTAATATACACGGGACATGTTACCAGGTGAACAGTACAAGTGAGGAGATTGTGTTCCCCTGATGGTTTTATATACACGGGACATGTTACCAGGTAAACAGTATAAGTGAGGACAGTGTGTTCCCCTGATGGTTTAATATACACAGGGCATGTTACCAAGTGAACAGTATAAGTGAGGAGAGTGTGTTCCCCTGATGGTTTAATATGCACGGGACATTTCACCAAGTGAACTGCATAAGTGAGGAGAGTGTGTTCCCCTGATGGTTTAATATTCACGGGACATGTTGCCAGATGAACAGAAGAAGTGAGGAGAGTGTGTTCCCCTGATCGTTTAAAACGCACGGGACATGTTACCAGGTGAACAATGTAAGTGAGGAGAGTGTGTTCCCCTGATGGTTTAATATGCACGGGACATGTTACCAGGTGAACAGTATAAGTGAGGAGAGTGTGTTCCCCTGATGGTTTAATATGCACGGGACATGTTACCAGATGAACAGTATAAGTGAGGAGAGTGTGTTTCCCTGATGGTTTAATACACACGGGACATGTTACCAAGTGAACAGTACAAGTGAGGAGATTGTGTTCCCCTGATGGTTTAATATACACGGGACATGTTACCAGGTGAACAGTACAAGTGAGGAGATTGTGTTCCCCTGATGGTTTTATATACACGGGACATGTTACCAGGTAAACAGTATAAGTGAGGAGAGTGTGTTCCCCTGATGGTTTAATATACACAGGGCATGTTACCAAGTGAACAGTATAAGTGAGGAGAGTGTGTTCCCCTGATGGTTGAATATACACGGGACATGCGATTAGGTTAACAGTATAAGTGAGGAGAGTGTGTTCCCCTGAAGGTTTAATATACACGGGACATGTTACCAGGTAAACATTAAAAGTGAGGAGAGTGTGTTCCCCTGATGGTTTAATATGCACGGGACATGTTACCAGGTGAACAGTATAAGTGAGGAGAGTGTGTTCCCCTGAGGGTTTAATATACACGGGATATGTTACCAGGTGAACAGTACAACTGAGGAGAGTGTGTTCCCCTGATGGTTTAATATACACAGGACATGTCAACTGGTGAACAGTATAAGTGAGGAGAATGTGTTCCCCTGATGGTTTAATATGCACGGGACATGTTACCAGATGAACAGTATAAGTGAGGAGAGTGTGTTCCCCTGATGGTTTAATATGCACAGGACATGTTACCAGGTGAACAGTATAAGTGAGGAGAGTGTGTTCCCCTGATGGTTTAATATGCACGGGACATGTTACCAGATGAACAGTATAAGTGAGGAGAGTGTGTTTCCCTGATGATTTAATATGCACAGGACATGTTACCAGGTGAACAGTATAAGTGAGGAGAGTGTGTTCCCTGATGGTTTAATATGCACAGGACATGTTACCAGGTGAACAGTATAAGTGAGGAGAGTGCTGTCCCCTGATGGTTTAATATTCACCGGACATGTTACCAGGTGAACAGGATAAGTGAGGAGAGTGTGTTCCCCTGATGGTTTAATATACACAGGGCATGTTACCAGGTGAACAGTATAAGTGAGGAGATTGTGTTCCCCTGATTGTTTAATATGCACGGGACATGTTACCAGGTGAACAGTATAAGTGAGGAGAATGTGTTCCCCTGTTTGTTTAATACACACTGGACATGTTACCAGGTGAACAGTATAAGTGAGGAGAGTGTGTTCCCCTGAGGGTTTAATATACACGGGATATGTTACCAGGTGAACAGTACAACTGAGGAGAGTGTGTTCCCCTGATGGTTTAATATACACAGGACATGTCAACTGGTGAACAGTATAAGTGAGGAGAATGTGTTCCCCTGATGGTTTAATATACACAGGACATGTCAACAGGTGAACAGTATAAGTGAGGAGAGTGTGTTCCCCTGATGGTTGAATATACACGGGACATGCGATTAGGTTAACAGTATAAGTGAGGAGAGTGTGTTCCCCTGAAGGTTTAATATACACGGGACATGTTACCAGGTAAACATTAAAAGTGAGGAGAGTGTGTTCCCCTGATGGTTTAATATGCACGGGACATGTTACCAGGTGAACAGTATAAGTGAGGAGAATGTGTTCCCCTGTTTGTTTAATACACACGGGACATGTTACCAGGTGAACAGTATAAGTGAGGAGAATGTGTTCCCCTGTTTGTTTAATACGCAAGGGACATGTGACCAAGTGAACAGTATAAGTGAGGAGAGTGTGTTCCCCTGATGGTTTAATATGCACGGGACATTTCACCAAGTGAACTGCATAAGTGAGGAGAGTGTGTTCCCCTGATGGTTTAATATTCACGGGACATGTTGCCAGATGAACAGTATAAGTGAGGAGAGTGTGTTCCCCTGATCGTTTAAAACGCACGGGACATGTTACCAGGTGAACAATGTAAGTGAGGAGAGTGTGTTCCCCTGATGGTTTAATATGCACGGGACATGTTACCAGATGAACAGTATAAGTGAGGAGAGTGTGTTCCCCTGATGGTTTAATATGCACAGGACATGTTACCAGGTGAACAGTATAAGTGAGGAGAGTGTGTTCCCCTGATGGTTTAATATGCACGGGACATCTTACCAGATGAACAGTATAAGTGAGGAGAGTGTGTTTCCCTGATGGTTTAATACACATGGGACATGTTACCAAGTGAACAGTACAAGTGAGGAGATTGTGTTCCCCTGATGGTTTAATATACACGGGACATGTTACCAGGTGAACAGTACAAGTGAGGAGATTGTGTTCCCCTGATGGTTTTATATACACGGGACATGTTACCAGGTAAACAGTATAAGTGAGGACAGTGTGTTCCCCTGATGGTTTAATATACACAGGGCATGTTACCAAGTGAACAGTATAAGTGAGGAGAGTGTGTTCCCCTGATGGTTTAATATGCACGGGACATTTCACCAAGTGAACTGCATAAGTGAGGAGAGTGTGTTCCCCTGATGGTTTAATATTCACGGGACATGTTGCCAGATGAACAGAAGAAGTGAGGAGAGTGTGTTCCCCTGATCGTTTAAAACGCACGGGACATGTTACCAGGTGAACAATGTAAGTGAGGAGAGTGTGTTCCCCTGATGGTTTAATATGCACGGGACATGTTACCAGGTGAACAGTATAAGTGAGGAGAGTGTGTTCCCCTGATGGTTTAATATGCACGGGACATGTTACCAGATGAACAGTATAAGTGAGGAGAGTGTGTTTCCCTGATGGTTTAATACACACGGGACATGTTACCAAGTGAACAGTACAAGTGAGGAGATTGTGTTCCCCTGATGGTTTAATATACACGGGACATGTTACCAGGTGAACAGTACAAGTGAGGAGATTGTGTTCCCCTGATGGTTTTATATACACGGGACATGTTACCAGGTAAACAGTATAAGTGAGGAGAGTGTGTTCCCCTGATGGTTTAATATACACAGGGCATGTTACCAAGTGAACAGTATAAGTGAGGAGAGTGTGTTCCCCTGATGGTTGAATATACACGGGACATGCGATTAGGTTAACAGTATAAGTGAGGAGAGTGTGTTCCCCTGAAGGTTTAATATACACGGGACATGTTACCAGGTAAACATTAAAAGTGAGGAGAGTGTGTTCCCCTGATGGTTTAATATGCACGGGACATGTTACCAGGTGAACAGTATAAGTGAGGAGAGTGTGTTCCCCTGAGGGTTTAATATACACGGGATATGTTACCAGGTGAACAGTACAACTGAGGAGAGTGTGTTCCCCTGATGGTTTAATATACACAGGACATGTCAACTGGTGAACAGTATAAGTGAGGAGAATGTGTTCCCCTGATGGTTTAATATGCACGGGACATGTTACCAGATGAACAGTATAAGTGAGGAGAGTGTCTTCCCCTGATGGTTTAATATGCACAGGACATGTTACCAGGTGAACAGTATAAGTGAGGAGAGTGTGTTCCCCTGATGGTTTAATATGCACGGGACATGTTACCAGATGAACAGTATAAGTGAGGAGAGTGTGTTTCCCTGATGATTTAATATGCACAGGACATGTTACCAGGTGAACAGTATAAGTGAGGAGAGTGTGTTCCCTGATGGTTTAATATGCACAGGACATGTTACCAGGTGAACAGTATAAGTGAGGAGAGTGCTGTCCCCTGATGGTTTAATATTCACCGGACATGTTACCAGGTGAACAGTATAAGTGAGGAGAGTGTGTTCCCCTGATGGTTTAATATACACAGGGCATGTTACCAGGTGAACAGTATAAGTGAGGAGATTGTGTTCCCCTGATTGTTTAATATGCACGGGACATGTTACCAGGTGAACAGTATAAGTGAGGAGAATGTGTTCCCCTGTTTGTTTAATACACACTGGACATGTTACCAGGTGAACAGTATAAGTGAGGAGAGTGTGTTCCCCTGAGGGTTTAATATACACGGGATATGTTACCAGGTGAACAGTACAACTGAGGAGAGTGTGTTCCCCTGATGGTTTAATATACACAGGACATGTCAACTGGTGAACAGTATAAGTGAGGAGAATGTGTTCCCCTGATGGTTTAATATACACAGGACATGTCAACAGGTGAACAGTATAAGTGAGGAGAGTGTGTTCCCCTGATGGTTGAATATACACGGGACATGCGATTAGGTTAACAGTATAAGTGAGGAGAGTGTGTTCCCCTGAAGGTTTAATATACACGGGACATGTTACCAGGTAAACATTAAAAGTGAGGAGAGTGTGTTCCCCTGATGGTTTAATATGCACGGGACATGTTACCAGGTGAACAGTATAAGTGAGGAGAATGTGTTCCCCTGTTTGTTTAATACACACGGGACATGTTACCAGGTGAACAGTATAAGTGAGGAGAATGTGTTCCCCTGTTTGTTTAATACGCAAGGGACATGTGACCAAGTGAACAGTATAAGTGAGGAGAGTGTGTTCCCCTGATGGTTTAATATGCACGGGACATTTCACCAAGTGAACTGCATAAGTGAGGAGAGTGTGTTCCCCTGATGGTTTAATATTCACGGGACATGTTGCCAGATGAACAGTATAAGTGAGGAGAGTGTGTTCCCCTGATCGTTTAAAACGCACGGGACATGTTACCAGGTGAACAATGTAAGTGAGGAGAGTGTGTTCCCCTGATGGTTTAATATGCACAGGACATGTTACCAGGTGAACAGTATAAGTGAGGAGAGTGTGTTCCCCTGATGGTTTAATATGCACGGGACATCTTACCAGATGAACAGTATAAGTGAGGAGAGTGTGTTTCCCTGATGGTTTAATACACATGGGACATGTTACCAAGTGAACAGTACAAGTGAGGAGATTGTGTTCCCCTGATGGTTTAATATACACGGGACATGTTACCAGGTGAACAGTACAAGTGAGGAGATTGTGTTCCCCTGATGGTTTTATATACACGGGACATATTACCAGGTAAACAGTATAAGTGAGGACAGTGTGTTCCCCTGATGGTTTAATATACACAGGGCATGTTACCAAGTGAACAGTATAAGTGAGGAGAGTGTGTTCCCCTGATGGTTTAATATGCACGGGACATTTCACCAAGTGAACTGCATAAGTGAGGAGAGTGTGTTCCCCTGATGGTTTAATATTCACGGGACATGTTGCCAGATGAACAGTATAAGTGAGGAGAGTGTGTTCCCCTGATCGTTTAAAACGCACGGGACATGTTACCAGGTGAACAATGTAAGTGAGGAGAGTGTGTTCCCCTGATGGTTTAATATGCACGGGACATGTTACCAGGTGAACAGTATAAGTGAGGAGAGTGTGTTCCCCTGATGGTTTAATATGCACGGGACATGTTACCAGATGAACAGTATAAGTGAGGAGAGTGTGTTTCCCTGATGGTTTAATACACACGGGACATGTTACCAAGTGAACAGTGCAAGTGAGGAGATTGTGTTCCCCTGATGGTTTAATATACACGGGACATGTTACCAGGTGAACAGTACAAGTGAGGAGATTGTGTTCCCCTGATGGTTTTATATACACGGGACATGTTACCAGGTAAACAGTATAAGTGAGGAGAGTGTGTTCCCCTGATGGTTTAATATACACAGGGCATGTTACCAAGTGAACAGTATAAGTGAGGAGAGTGTGTTCCCCTGATGGTTGAATATACACGGGACATGCGATTAGGTTAACAGTATAAGTGAGGAGAGTGTGTTCCCCTGAAGGTTTAATATACGCGGGACATGTTACCAGGTAAACATTAAAAGTGAGGAGAGTGTGTTCCCCTGATGGTTTAATATGCACGGGACATGTTACCAGGTGAACAGTATAAGTGAGGAGAATGTGTTCCCCTGTTTGTATAATACACACGGGACATGTTACCAGGTGAACAGTAGAAGTGAGGAGAATGTGTTCCCCTGTTTGTTTAATACGCACGGGACATGTTACCAGGTGAACAGTATAAGTGAGGAGAATGTGTTCCCCTGTTTGTTTAATACACACGGGACATGTTACCAGGTGAACAGTATAAGTGAGGAGAATGTGTTCCCCTGTTTGTTTAATACGCAAGGGACATGTGACCAAGTGAACAGTATAAGTGAGGAGAGTGTGTTCCCCTGATGGTTTAATATGCACGGGACATTTCACCAAGTGAACTGCATAAGTGAGGAGAGTGTGTACCCCTGATGGTTTAATATTCACGGGACATGTTGCCAGATGAACAGTATAAGTGAGGAGAGTGTGTTCCCCTGATCGTTTAAAACGCACGGGACATGTTACCAGGTGAACAATGTAAGTGAGGAGAGTGTGTTCCCCTGATGGTTTAATATGCACGGGACATGTTACCAGATGAACAGTATAAGTGAGGAGAGTGTGTTCCCCTGATGGTTTAATATGCACAGGACATGTTACCAGGTGAACAGTATAAGTGAGGAGAGTGTGTTCCCCTGATGGTTTAATATGCACGGGACATGTTACCAGATGAACAGTATAAGTGAGGAGAGTGTGTTTCCCTGATGATTTAATATGCACAGGACATGTTACCAGGTGAACAGTATAAGTGAGGAGAGTGTGTTCCCTGATGGTTTAATATGCACAGGACATGTTACCAGGTGAACAGTATAAGTGAGGAGAGTGCTGTCCCCTGATGGTTTAATATTCACCGGACATGTTACCAGGTGAACAGGATAAGTGAGGAGAGTGTGTTCCCCTGATGGTTTAATATACACAGGGCATGTTACCAGGTGAACAGTATAAGTGAGGAGATTGTGTTCCCCTGATTGTTTAATATGCACGGGACATGTTACCAGGTGAACAGTATAAGTGAGGAGAATGTGTTCCCCTGTTTGTTTAATACACACTGGACATGTTACCAGGTGAACAGTATAAGTGAGGAGAGTGTGTTCCCCTGAGGGTTTAATATACACGGGATATGTTACCAGGTGAACAGTACAACTGAGGAGAGTGTGTTCCCCTGATGGTTTAATATACACAGGACATGTCAACTGGTGAACAGTATAAGTGAGGAGAATGTGTTCCCCTGATGGTTTAATATACACAGGACATGTCAACAGGTGAACAGTATAAGTGAGGAGAGTGTGTTCCCCTGATGGTTGAATATACACGGGACATGCGATTAGGTTAACAGTATAAGTAAGGAGAGTGTGTTCCCCTGAAGGTTTAATATACACGGGACATGTTACCAGGTAAACATTAAAAGTGAGGAGAGTGTGTTCCCCTGATGGTTTAATATGCACGGGACATGTTACCAGGTGAACAGTATAAGTGAGGAGAATGTGTTCCCCTGTTTGTATAATACACACGGGACATGTTACCAGGTGAACAGTAGAAGTGAGGAGAATGTGTTCCCCTGTTTGTTTAATACGCACGGGACATGTTACCAGGTGTACAGCATAAGTGAGGAGAATGTGTTCCCCTGTTTGTTTAATACACACGGGACATGTTACCAGTGAACAGTATAAGTGAGGAGAATGTGTTCCCCTGTTTGTTTAATACGCAAGGGACATGTGACCAAGTGAACAGTATAAGTGAGGAGAGTGTGTTCCCCTGATGGTTTAATATGCACGGGACATTTCACCAAGTGAACTGCATAAGTGAGGAGAGTGTGTTCCCCTGATGGTTTAATATTCACGGGACATGTTGCCAGATGAACAGTATAAGTGAGGAGAGTGTGTTCCCCTGATCGTTTAAAACGCACGGGACATGTTACCAGGTGAACAATGTAAGTGAGGAGAGTGTGTTCCCCTGATGGTTTAATATGCACGGGACATGTTACCAGATGAACAGTATAAGTGAGGAGAGTGTGTTCCCCTGATGGTTTAATATGCACAGGACATGTTACCAGGTGAACAGTATAAGTGAGGAGAGTGTGTTCCCCTGATGGTTTAATATGCACGGGACATGTTACCAGATGAACAGTATAAGTGAGGAGAGTGTGTTTCCCTGATGGTTTAATACACATGGGACATGTTACCAAGTGAACAGTACAAGTGAGGAGATTGTGTTCCCCTGATGGTTTAATATACACGGGACATGTTAACAGGTGAACAGTACAAGTGAGGAGATTGTGTTCCCCTGATGGTTTTATATACACGGGACATGTTACCAGGTAAACAGTATAAGTGAGGAGAGTGTGTTCCCCTGATGGTTTAATATACACAGGGCATGTTACCAAGTGAACAGTATAAGTAAGGAGAGTGTGTTCCCCTGATGGTTTAATATGCACGGGACATTTCACCAAGTGAACTGCATAAGTGAGGAGAGTGTGTTCCCCTGATGGTTTAATATTCACGGGACATGTTGCCAGATGAACAGTATAAGTGAGGAGAGTGTGTTCCCCTGAGGGTTTAATATACACGGGATATGTTACCAGGTGAACAGTACAACTGAGGAGAGTGTGTTCCCCTGATGGTTTAATATACACAGGACATGTCAACTGGTGAACAGTATAAGTGAGGAGAATGTGTTCCCCTGATGGTTTAATATACACAGGACATGTCAACAGGTGAACAGTATAAGTGAGGAGAGTGTGTTCCCCTGATGGTTGAATATACACGGGACATGCGATTAGGTTAACAGTATAAGTAAGGAGAGTGTGTTCCCCTGAAGGTTTAATATACACGGGACATGTTACCAGGTAAACATTAAAAGTGAGGAGAGTGTGTTCCCCTGATGGTTTAATATGCACGGGACATGTTACCAGGTGAACAGTATAAGTGAGGAGAATGTGTTCCCCTGTTTGTATAATACACACGGGACATGTTACCAGGTGAACAGTAGAAGTGAGGAGAATGTGTTCCCCTGTTTGTTTAATACGCACGGGACATGTTACCAGGTGTACAGCATAAGTGAGGAGAATGTGTTCCCCTGTTTGTTTAATACACACGGGACATGTTACCAGTGAACAGTATAAGTGAGGAGAATGTGTTCCCCTGTTTGTTTAATACGCAAGGGACATGTGACCAAGTGAACAGTATAAGTGAGGAGAGTGTGTTCCCCTGATGGTTTAATATGCACGGGACATTTCACCAAGTGAACTGCATAAGTGAGGAGAGTGTGTTCCCCTGATGGTTTAATATTCACGGGACATGTTGCCAGATGAACAGTATAAGTGAGGAGAGTGTGTTCCCCTGATCGTTTAAAACGCACGGGACATGTTACCAGGTGAACAATGTAAGTGAGGAGAGTGTGTTCCCCTGATGGTTTAATATGCACGGGACATGTTACCAGATGAACAGTATAAGTGAGGAGAGTGTGTTCCCCTGATGGTTTAATATGCACAGGACATGTTACCAGGTGAACAGTATAAGTGAGGAGAGTGTGTTCCCCTGATGGTTTAATATGCACGGGACATGTTACCAGATGAACAGTATAAGTGAGGAGAGTGTGTTTCCCTGATGGTTTAATACACATGGGACATGTTACCAAGTGAACAGTACAAGTGAGGAGATTGTGTTCCCCTGATGGTTTAATATACACGGGACATGTTAACAGGTGAACAGTACAAGTGAGGAGATTGTGTTCCCCTGATGGTTTTATATACACGGGACATGTTACCAGGTAAACAGTATAAGTGAGGAGAGTGTGTTCCCCTGATGGTTTAATATACACAGGGCATGTTACCAAGTGAACAGTATAAGTGAGGAGAGTGTGTTCCCCTGATGGTTTAATATGCACGGGACATTTCACCAAGTGAACTGCATAAGTGAGGAGAGTGTGTTCCCCTGATGGTTTAATATTCACGGGACATGTTGCCAGATGAACAGTATAAGTGAGGAGAGTGTGTTCCCCTGATCGTTTAAAACGCAAGGGACATGTTACCAGGTGAACAATGTAAGTGAGGAGAGTGTGTTCCCCTGATGGTTTAATATGCACGGGTCATGTTACCAGGTGAACAGTATAAGTGAGGAGAGTGTGTTCCCCTGATGGTTTAATATGCACGGGACATGTTACCAGATGAACAGTATAAGTGAGGAGAGTGTGTTTCCCTGATGGTTTAATACACACGGGACATGTTACCAAGTGAACAGTACAAGTGAGGAGATTGTGTTCCCCTGATGGTTTAATATACACGGGACATGTTGCCAGGTGAACAGTACTAGTGAGGAGATTGTGTTCCCCTGATGGTTTTATATACACGGGACATGTTACCAGGTAAACAGTATAAGTGAGGAGAGTGTGTTCCCCTGATGGTTTAATATACACAGGGCATGTTACCAAGTGAACAGTATAAGTGAGGAGAATGTGTTCCATTGATGGTTTAATACGCACGGGACATGTTACCAGGTGAACGGTAGAAGTGAGTAGAATGTGTTCCCCTGTTTGTTTAATACGCACGGGACATGTTACCAAGTGAACAGTATAAGTGAGGAGAATGTGTTCCCCTGATTGTTTAATACACACGGGACATGTTTCCATGTGAACAGTATAAGTGAGGAGAATGTGTTCCCCTGTTTGTTTAATACGCACGGGAAATGTTACCAAGTGAACAGTATAAGTGAGGAGAATGTGTTTCCCTGATTGTTTAATACACAAGGGACATGTTACCAGGTGAACAGTATAAGTGAGGAGAATGTGTTTCCCTGAATGTTTAATACACACGGGACATGTTACCAGTTGAACAGTATAAGTGAGGAGAATGTGTTCCCCTGTTGGTTTAATACGCACGGGACATGTTACAAGGTGAACAGTATAAGTGAGGAGATTGTGTTCCATTGATGGTTTAATATACACAGGACATGTTACCAGGTGAACAGTATTAGTGAGGAGAGTGTGTTCCCCTGATTGTTTAATACGCACGGGACATGTTACCAGGTGAACGGTAGAAGTGAGGAGAATGTGTTCCCCTGTTTGTTTAATACGCACGGGACATGATACCAGGTGAACATTATAAGTGAGGAGAATGTGTTCCCCTTATGGTTTAATATTCACTGGACATGTTACCAGATGAACAGTATAAGTGAGGAGAGTGTGTTCCCCTGATGGTTTAATATGCACGGCACATGTTTCCAGGTGAACAGTATAAGTGAGGAGAGCGTGTTCCCCTGATGATTTAATGCACACAGGACATGTTACCAGGTGAACAGTATAAGTGAGGAGAGTGTGTTCCCCTGATGATTTAATGCACACGGGACATGTTACCAGGTGAACAGTATAAGTGAGGAGAGAGTGTTCCACTGATGGTTTAATGCACACGGGACATGTTACCAGGTGAACAGTATAAGTGAGGAGAGAGTGTTCCACTGATGGTTTAATGCACACGGGACATGTCACCAGGTGAACAGTATAAGTGAGGGGAGTGTGTTCCGCTGATGGTTTAACATGCACGGGACATGTTACCAGGTGAACAGTATATGTGAGGAGAGTGTGTTCCCCTGATGGTTTAATATACCCGGGACATGTCAGCAGGTGAACAGTATAATTGAGGAGAGTGAGTTCCCCTGATTGTTTAATACACACAGGACATGTCACCAGGAGAACAGTATAAGTGAGGAGAGTGTGTAACCCTGATGGTTTAACACGCACGGGACATGTTACCAGGTGAACAGTATAAGTGAGGAGAGTGTGTTCCCCTGATGGTTTAATACACACAGGACATGTCACCAGGTGAACAGTATAAGTGAGTACAAAAACAAGAAATGCTGGATTCACTCAGCAGGTCTGGCAGCATCTGTAGAAAGAGAAGCAGAGTTAACGTTTCGGGTCAGTGACCCTTCTTCGGAACTGACAAATATTAGAAAAGTCACAGATTATAAACAAGTGAGGTGGGGGTTGGGCAAGAGATAACAAAGGAGAAGGTGCAGATTGGACCAGGCCACATAGCTGACCAAAAGGTCACGGAGCAAAGGCAAACAATATGTTAATGGTGTTTTGAAAGACAAAGCATTAGTACAGATTAGGTGTAAATACACTGAATATTGAACATCAGCAAGTGCAAACCTGAAGAAAAACAACCTGAAAAAAACAGTGGGTAAGCAAACTGAACAAACTAAGATGAAATGAAATAAATGCAAAAAATGTAAAAAGGAATGCAAAAAAAAGGAAGAAAAAATAACTAAAAATGACTAAAAATGAAAGTAAAGTGGGGGGCTGTCATGCTCTGAAATTATTGAACTCAATGTTCAGTCCGGCAGGCTGTAGTGTGCCTAATCGGTAGATGAGATGCTGTTCCTCGAGCTTGCGTTGATGTTCACTGGAACACTGCAGCAATCCCAGGACAGAGATGTGAGCATGAGAGCAGGGGGGAGTGTTGAAATGGCAAGCAACCGGAAGCTCAGGGTCCTGCTTGCGGACTGAGCGGAGATGTTCCGCAAAGCGGTCACCCAGTCTGCGCTTGGTCTCCCCAATGTAGAGGAGACCACACTGTGAGCAGCGAATACAGTATACTACATTGAAAGAAGTACAAGTAAATCTCTGCTTCACCTGAAAGGAGTGTTTGGGGCCTGGGATAGTGAGGAGAGAGGAGGTAATTGGGCAGGTATTACACCTCCTGCGATTGCAAGGGAAGGTGCCCTGGGACGGGGACGTGGTGGTGGGGGTAATGGAGGAGTGGACCAGGGTGTCGCGGAGGGAACGATCCCTTCGGAATGCTGACAGGGGAAGGGAGGGGAAGATGTGACTGGTAGTGGCATCACGCTGGAGGTGGCGAAAATGGCGGAGGATGATCCTTTGGATATGGAGGCTGGTGGGATGAAAGTTGAGGACAAGGGGAACCCTGTCACGGTTCTGGGAGGGAGGGGAAGGGGTGAGGGTAGAGGTGCGGGGAATGGGTCGGACACGGTTGAGGGCCCTGTCAACCACAGTGGGGGGAAATCCTCGGTTGAGGAAAAAGGAGGTCATATCAGAAGCACCGTCATGGAAGGTAGCATCATCAGAGCAGATGCGTCGGAGACGGAGAAACTGGGAGAATGGAATGGAATCCTTACAGGAGGTAGGGTGTGAAGAAGTGTAGTCGAGGTAGCTGTGGGAGTCAGTGGGCTTATAATGGATATTAGTAGACAACCTATCCCCAGAGATGGAGACAGAGAAGTCGAGGAAGGGAAGGGAAGTGTCAGAGATGGACCATGTAAAGGTGAGAGAAGGGTGGAAATTGGAAGCAAAGTTGATAAAGTTTTCGAGTTCGGGGCGGGAGCAGGAAACGGCACCGATACAGTCATCAATGTACCGGAAAAAGAGTTGGGGGAGGGGGCCTGAGTAGGACTGGAACAAAGAATGCTCGACATATCCCACAAAAAGACAGGCATAACTAGGACCCATGCGGGTACCCATAGCGACACCTTTTACTTGAAGGAAGTGAGTGGAGTTGAAGGAGAAGTTGTTCAATGTGAGAACAAGTTCAGCCAGGCGGAGGAGGGTGTTGGTGGATGGGGACTGGATGGGCCTCTGTTTCAGGAAGAAGCGGAGAGCCCTCAAACCATCCTGGTGGGGGATGGAGGTGTAGAGCGATTGGACGTCCATAGTGAAGAGGAGGCGGTTGGGACCAGGAAACTGGAAATTGTCAAAATGACGTAGGGCGTCAGAAGAGTCACGGATGTAGGTGGGAAGAGACTGCACCAGCGGAGAAAAGATAGAGTCTAGATAGGAAGAAATAAGTTCAGTTGGGCAGGAGCAGGCTGACACAATGGGTCTGCCGGGACAGTCCCGTTTGTGGATTTTGGGAAGGAGACAGAAGCGGGCTGTCCGGGGTTGCGGGACTATGAGGTTGGAAGCTGTAGAGGGAAGATCTCCAGAGGAGATGAGGTCAGTGACAGTCCTTTGGACGGTGGCTTGATGTTCGGTGGTGGGGTCATGGTCCAGAGGGAGGTAGGAAGAGATGTCTATGAGTTGGCGTTGAGCTTCTGCAAGGCAAAGTATAAGTGAGTAGAGTGTTTTCCGCTGATGGTTTAACACGCACAGGACATGTTACCAGGTGAACAGTGTAAGTGAGGAGAGTGTGTTCCCCTGATGGTTTAATATACACGGGACATGTTACCAGATGAACAGTATAAGTGAGGAGAGTGTGTTCCCCTGATGGTTTAATACTGACGGGACATGTTACCAGATGAACAGTATAAGTGAGGAGATTGTGTTCCATTGATGGTTTAATATACACAGGACATGTTACCAGGTGAACAGTATTAGTGAGGAGAGTGTGTTCCCCTGATTGTTTAATACGCACGGGACATGATACCAGGTGAACAGTATAAGTGAGGAGAATGTGTTCCCCTGTTTGTTTAATACACACGGGACATGTTTCCAGGTGAACAGTATAAGTGAGGAGAATGAGTTCCCCTGTTTGTTTAATACGCACGGGACATGTTACCAAGTGAACAGTATAAGTGAGGAGAATGGGTTTCCCTGATTGTTTAATACACACGGGACATGTTACCAGCTGAACAGTGTAAGTGAGGAGAATGTGTTCCCCTGTTGGTTTAATACGCACGGGACATGTTACCAAGTGAACAGTATAAGTGAGGAGAATGCGTTCCCCTGTTTGTTTAATACACACGGCACATGTTTACAGGTGAACAGTATAAGTGAGGAGAATGTGTTCCCCTGTTTGTTTAATACGCAAGGGACATGTTACCAAGTGAACAGTATAAGTGAGGAGAATGTGTTTCCCTGATTGTTTAATACACACGGGACATGTTACCAGCTGAACAGTATAAGTGAGGAGAATGTGTTCCCCTGTTGGTTTAATACGCACGGGACATGTTACCAAGTGAACAGTAGAAGTGAGGAGAATGTGTTCCCCTGATGGTTAAATACACACGGGACATGTTACCAGCTGAACAGTATAAGTGAGGAGAGTGTGTTCCCCTGATTGTTTAATACGCACGGGACATGTTACCATGTGAGCAGTACAAGTGAGGAGAGTGTGTTCCCCTGATGGTTTAATATACACGGGACATGTTACCAGGTGAACAGTATAAGTGAGGAGAGTGTGTTCCCCTGATGGTTTAATATACACCGGGCATATTACCAGGTGAACAGTATAAGTGAGGAGAGTGTGTTCCCCTGATTGTTTAATATACACGGGACATGTTACCAGGTGAACAGTATAAGTGAGGAGAGAGTGTTCCCCTTATGGTTTAATACACACGGGACATGTTATCAGGTGAACAGTATAAGTGAGGAGAGTGTGTTCCACTGATGGTTTAATACACACGGGACATGTTATCAGGTGAACAGTATAAGTGAGGAGAGTGTGTTCCACTGATGGTTTAATATACATGGGACATGTTACCAGGTGAACATTATAAAGAAGGAGAGTGTGTTCCCCTGATGGTTTAATATACACCGGGCATATTACCAGGTGAACAGTATAAGTGAGGAGAGTGTGTTCCCTTGATGGTTTAATATACATGGGACATGTTACCAGGTGAACTAGATAAGTGAGGAGAGTGTCTTCCCCTGATGGTTTAATACAAACGGGACATGTTACCAGGTGAACAGTATATGTGAAGAGAGTGTGTTCCCCTGATTGTTTAATACACACGGGACATGTCACCAGGTGAACAGTATAAGTGAGCAGAAGGTTTTCCCCTGATGGTTAAATATGCAAAGGACATGTCTCCAGGTGAACAGTATAAGTGAGGAGAGTGTGTTCGCCTGATGGTTTAATACTGACGGGACATGTTACCAGATGTACAGTATAAGTGAGGAGAGTGTGTTCCCCTGATTGTTTAATACACAAGGGACATGACACCAGGTAAACAGTTTAAGTGAGCAGAATGTTTTCCCCTGATGGTTAAATATGCAAAGGACATGTCACCCGGTGAACAGTATAAGTGAGGAGAATGTGTTCCCCTGATTGTTTAATACGCACGGGACATGTTACCAGATGAACAGTATAAGTGAGGAGAGTGTGTTCACCTGATGCTTTAATACGCACGGGACATGTCACCAAGTGAACTGTATAAGTCAGGAGAGTGTGTTGCCCTGATGGTTTAATATACACGGGACATGTTACCAGGTGAACTGTATAAGTGAGGAGAGTGTTTTCCCCTGATGGTTTAATGCACACAGGACATGTTACCAGGTGAACAGTATAAGTGAGGAGAGTGTGTTCCCCTGATGGTTTAATGCACACAGGACATGTTACCAGGTGAACAGTATAAGTGAGGAGAGTGTGTTCCCCTGATGGTTTAATGCACACAGGACATTTTACCAGGTGAACAGTATAAGTGAGGCGAGTGTGTTCACCTGATGGTTTAATACGCACGGGACATGTCACCAAGTGAACTGTATAAGTCAGGAGAGTGTGTTCCCCTGAAGGTTTAATGCACACAGGACATTTTACCAGGTGAACAGTGTAAGTGAGGACAGTGTGTTCCCCTGATGGTTTAATATACACCGGATATGTTACCAGGTGAACAGTATAACTGAGGAGAGTGTGTTCCCCTGATTGTTTAATACACACAGGACATGTCACCAGGTGAGCAGTATAAGTGAGGAGAGTGTGTTCCCCTGATGGTTTAATACACACGGGACATGTTACCAGGTGAACAGTGTAAGTGAGGAGAGTGAGTTCCCTTGATGCTTTAATACAGTCAGGACATTTCCCCAGGTGAACAGTATAAGTGAGGAGAGTGTGTTCCCCTGATTGTTTAATACTGACAGGACATGTCACCATGTGACCAGTTTAAGGGAGGAGAGTGTGTTCCCCTGATGGTTTAATACGCATGGGACATGTTACCAGGTGCACAGTATAAGTGTGGAGAGTGAGTTCCCCTGATGGTTTAATACACACAGGACATGTCAACAGGTGAACAGCATAAGTGAAGAGAGTGTGTTCCCTGATGGTTTAATACTGATGAGACATTTCCCCAGGTGAACAGTATAAGTGAGGGGAGAGTGTTCCCCTCATGCTTTAACACGCACAGGACATGTTACCAAATGAACAGTGTAAGTGAGGACAGTGTGATCCCCTGGTGGTTTAATATACACCGGATATGTTACCAGGTGAACAGTATAACTGAGGAGAGTGTGTTTCCCTGATTGTTTAATACACACAGGACATGTCACCAGGTGAGCAGTATAAGTGAGGAGAGTGTGTTCCCCTGATGGTCTAATACACACGGGACATGTTACCAGGTGAACAGTGTAAGTGAGGAGAGTGAGTTCCCTTGATGCTTTAATACAGTCAGGACATTTCCCCAGGTGAACAGTATAAGTGAGGAGAGTGTGTTCCCCTGATTGTTTAATACTGACGGGACATGTCACCATGTGACCAGTTTAAGGGAGGAGAGTGTGTTCCCCTGATGGTTTAATACGCATGGGACATGTTACCAGGTGCACAGTATAAGTGTGGAGAGTGAGTTCCCCTGATGGTTTAATACACACAGGACATGTCAACAGGTGAACAGCATAAGTGAAGAGAGTGTGTTCCCTGATGGTTTAATACTGATGAGACATTTCCCCAGGTGAACAGAAGAAGTGAGGGGAGAGTGTTCCCCTCATGGTTTAACACGCACAGGACATGTTACCAAATGAACAGTGTAAGTGAGGAGAGTGAGTTCCCCTGATGGTTTAATACAAACAGGACATGTCACCAGGTGAACAGTATAAGTGAGGGGAGAGTGTTCCCCTCATGGTTTAACACGCACGGGACATGTTACCAGGTGAACAGTATAAGTGAGGAGAGTGTGTTCCCTTGATTCTTTAATACACACGGGACATGTCACCAGGTGAACAGTATAAGTGAGGAGAGAGTGTTCCCCTGATTGTTTAATACTCACGGGACATTTTACCAGATGAACAGTATAAGTGAGGAGATTGTGTTCCCCTGATGGTTTAATATACACAGGACATGATACCAGGTGAACAGCATAAGTGAGGAGAATGTGTTCCCCTGATGGTTTAATATACACGGGACATGTTACCAGGTGAACAGTATATGTGAAGAGAGTGTGTTCCCCTGATGGTTTAATATACATGGGACATGTTACCAGGTGAACAGTATAAGTGAAGAGAGCGTGTTCCCCTGATTGGTTAATATACACGGGACATGTTACCAGGTGAACAGTATAAGTGAAGAGTGCGTGTTCCCCTGATTGGTTAATATACATGGGACATGTTACCATGTGAACAGTTTAATTGAGGAGATTGTGTTCCCCTGATTGTTTAATATACATGGGACATGTTACCATGTGAACAGTTTAATTGAGGAGAGTATGTTCCCCTGATGGTTTAATACACACGGGACATGTCACCAGGTGAACAGTATAAGTGAGGAGAGTGTGTTCCCCTGATGGTTTAATATACACGCGACATGTTACCAGGTGAACAGTAGAAGTGAGGAGAGTGAGTTCCCCTGATTGTTTAATACACACGGGACATGTCATCTGGTGAACAGTCTAAGTGAGGAGAGTGTGTTCCCCTGATGGTTTAATACGCACGGGGCATCTTACCAGGTGAACAGTGTAATGAGGAGAGTGTGTTCCCCTGATGGTTTAACACGCACGGGACCTGTTACCAGGTGAACAGTATAAGTGAGGAGAGAGTGTTCCCCTCATGGTTTAACACGCACGGGACATGTTACCAGGTGAACAGTATAAGTGAGGAGAGTGTGTTCCCCTGATGGTTTAACACGCACGAGACATGTTACCAGTTGAACAGTATAAGTGTGGAGAGTGAGTTCCCCTGATGCTTTAATACACACAGGACATGTCAACAGGTGAACAGTATAAGTGAGGAGAGTGTGTTCCCCTGATTGTTTAATACGCACGGGACATGTACCCAACTGAACAGTATATGTGAGGAGAGTGTGTTCCCCTGATGGTTTAATACTGACGAGACATTTCCCCAGGTGAACATTATAAGTGAGGAGAGTGTGTTCCCCTGATGGATTAAAACACACGAGATGTCAACAGGTGAACAGTGTAAGTGAGGAGAGTATGTTCCCCTGATGGTTTAATATACACAGGACATGATACCAGGTGAACTGTATAAGTGAGGAGAATGTGTTCCCCTGATGGTTTAAAATACACGGGACATGTTACCAGGTGAAATGTATAAGTGAGGAGAGTGTGTTCCCCTGATGGTTAAACACGCACTGGACGTGTCACCAGTTTAACAGTATAAGTGAGGAGAGTGTGTTCCCCTGATGGTTTAATATACATGGGACATGTTACCAGGTGAACAGTAGACGTGAAGAGAGCGTGTTCCCCTGATTGCTTAATATACATGGGACATGTTACCATGTAAACAGTATAAGTGAGGAGAGTGTGTTCCCCTGATGGTTTAATATACATGGGACATGTTACCAGGTGAACAGTGTAAGTGAGGAGCGTGTGTTCCACAGATGGTTTAATATACACGGGACATGTTACCAGGTGAACAGGATAAGTGAGGAGAGTGTGTTCCCCTGATGGTATAATATACACGGGACATGTTCCCAGGTGAACAGTATAAGTGAGGAGAGTGCTTTGCCCTGATGGTTTAATATACACGGGACATGTTACCAGGTGAACAGGATAAGTGAGGAGAGTGTGTTCCCCTGATGGTATAATATACACGGGACATGTTACCAGGTGAACAGTATAAGTGAGGAGAAGGCTTTACCTGATGGTTTAATATACACGGGACATGAAACCAGGTGAACAGTATAAGTGAGGAGAGAGTGTTCCCCTGATGGTCTCATTTTCACAGGACATGTTACCAGGTGAACAGTATAAGTGAAGAGAGTGTGTTCCCCTGATGGTTTAATATACATGGGACATGTTACCAGCTGAACAGTATAAGTGAGTAGAGTGTGTTCCCCTGATTGTTTAATACCCACGGGACATGTTACCAGTAAACAGTATAAGTGAGGAGAGTGTGTTCCCCAGATTGTTTAATGCTGACGGGACAAGTCACCATGTGAACAGATTAAGTGAGGAGAGTGTGTTCCCCTGATGGTTTAATACACACAGGGCATGTCAACAGGTAAACAGTATAAGTGAGGAGAGTGTGTTCCCCTGATTGTTTAATACTGACGGGACATGTCACCATGTGAACAGTTTAAGGGAGGAGATTGTGTTCCCCTGATGGTTTAATACGCACGGGACATGTTACCAGGTGAACTGTATAAGTGAGGAGAGTGTGTTCCCCCTGATGGTTTAATACACACAGGACATGTCAACAGGTGAACAGTATAAGTCAGGTGAGTGTCTTCCCCGGATTGTTTAATACAAACGGGACATGTTACGAGGTGAACAGAAAAGGGAGTAGAGTGTCTTCCCCTGATGGTTTAATACTGACGGGACAAGTCACCAGGTGAAGAGTATAAATGAGGACAGTGAGTTCCCCTAATGATTTAATACTGTCGGGACATTTCCCCAGGAGAACAGTATAAGTGAGGAGAGTGTGTTCCCCTGATGGTTTAATACACACAGGACATGTCTACAGGTTAACAGTATAAGTGAAGAGAGTGAGTTCCACTGATTGTTTTATACACACGGGACATGTTACCAGGTGAACAGTATAAGTGAGGAGAGTGTGTTCCCCTGATTGTTTTTTACTGACGGGACATGTCACCATGTGAACAGTTTAAGGGAGGAGAGTGTGTTCCCCTGATGGTTTAATACGCACGGGACATGTTACCAGGTGAACAGTATATGTGAGGAGAGTGTGTTCCACTGATTCTTTAATACACACAGGACATGTTACCAGGTGAACAGGATAAGTGAAGAGTGTGTGTTCCCCTGATTGTTTAATACTGACGGGACATGTCACCATGTGACCAGTTTAAGGGAGGAGAGTGTGTTCCCCTGATGGTTTAATATACACGGGACATGTAACCAACTGAACAGTATATGTGAGGAGAGTGAGTTCCCCTGATGGTTTAATACTGACGGGACATTTCCCCAGGTGAACATTATGAGTGAGCAGAGTGTGTTCCCCTGATGGTTTAACACGCACGGGACGTGTCACCAGGTGAAGAGTAGAAGTGAGGAGAGTGTGTTCCCCTGATGGTCTAATATACACGGGACATGTTACCAGGTGAACAGTATATGTGAAGAGAGTGTGTTCCCCTGATGGTCTAATACACACGGGACATGTTACCAGGTAAACAGTATAAGTGAGGAGAGTGTGTTCCCCTGATTGTTTAATACTGACGGGACATGTCACCATGTGAACAGTTTAAGGGAGGAGAGTGTGTTCCCCTGATGGTTTAATACGCACGGGACATGTTACCAGGTGAACAGTGTAAGTGAGGAGAGCGAATTCCCCTGATGGTTTAACACGCACGGGACGTGTCACCAGGTGAAGAGCAGAAGTGAGGACAGTGTGTTCCCCTGATTGTTTAATATACACGGACATGTTGTCAGGTGAACAGTATAAGTGAGGAGAGTGTGTTCCCCTGATGGTTTAATACGCACGGGACATGTCACCAAGTGAACAGTATAAGTGAAGAGAGTGTGTTTCCCTGATTGTTTAATACGCACGGGACATGTTACCAGGTGAACAGTATAAGTGAGGAGACTGTGTTCCACTGATGGTTTAATATACATGGGACATGTTACCAGGTGAACAGTATAAGTGAGGAGAGTGTGTTCCCCTGATGCTTTAATACACACGGGACATGTTACCAGGTGAACAGTATAAGTGAGGAGAGTGTGTTCACCTGATGGTTTAATACGCACGGGACATTTCACCAAGTGAACAGTATAAGTGAGGAGAGTGTGTTCACCTGATGGTTTAACACTGTCGGGACATTTCCCCAGGTGAACAGTATAAGTGAGGAGAGTGTAGGGCGGCACAGTGGCGCAGTGGTTAGCACTGCAGCCTCACAGCTCCAGGGACCCGGGTTCGATTCTGGGTACTGCCTGTGTGGAGTTTGCAAGTTCTCCCTGTGTCTGCGTGGGTTTTCTCCGGGTGCTCCGGTTTCCTCCCACAAGCCAAAAGACTTGCAGGTTGATAGGTAAATTGGCCATTATAAATTGTCACTAGTATAGGTAGGTGGTAGGGAAAT
Organism: Heterodontus francisci; assembly: GCF_036365525.1. NCBI lineage: Eukaryota > Metazoa > Chordata > Chondrichthyes > Heterodontiformes > Heterodontidae > Heterodontus > Heterodontus francisci. Next base: position 1,034,612 of record NW_027140166.1, read on the forward strand.
ATAGGGACAGGTGGGGATGTTTGGTAGGAATATGGGATTAGTGTAGGATTAGTATAAATGGGTGGTTGATGGTCGGCACAGACCCGGTGGGCCGAAGGGCCTGTTTCAGTGCTGTATCTCTAATCTAATCTAAAAAAGTGTGTTCACCTGATGGTTTAACACTGTCGGGACATTTCCCCAGGTGAACAGTATAAGTGAGGAGAGTGTGTTCCCCTGATTGTTTAATATACATGGGACATGTTACCAGGTGAACAGTATAAGTGAGGAGAGTGTGTTCACCTGATGGTTTAACACTGTCGGGACATTTCCCCAGGTGAACAGTGTAAGTGAAGAGAGTTTGTTCCTCTGATTCTTTAAAACTGACGGGACATGTCACCATGTGACCACTTTAAGGGAGGAGAGTGTGTTCCCCTGACTGTTTAATACGCACGGGACCTGTTACCAGGTGAACAGTATAAGTGAGGAGAGTGTGTTTCCCTGATTGTTTAATACGCACAGGACATGTTACCAGGTGAACAGTGTCAGTGAGGAGACTGTGTTCCACTGATGGTTTAATATACATGGGACATGTCACCAGCTGAACAGTATAAGTGAGGAGAGTGAGTTCCCCTGATGGTTTAATACGCACGGGACATGTTACCAGGTGAACAGTGTAAGTGAGGAGAGTGAGATCCCCTGATGGTTAAATACAAACAGGAGATGTCAACAGGTGAACAGTATAAGAGAGGAGAGTGTGTTCCCCTGATTGTTTAATATACCCGGGACATGTCATCAGGTGAACAGTATAAGTGAGGAGAGTTTGTTCCCCTGATGGTTTAATATACGCGGGACATGTTACCAGGTGAACAGTATAAGTGATGAGAGTTTTTTCCCCTGATGGTTTAATATACACGGGACATGTTACCAGGTGAACAGTATAAGTGAGGAGAGTGTGTTCCCCTGATGGTTTAATATACACGGGACATGTTCCCAGGTGAACAGTATAAGTGAGGAGAGTGCTTTGCCCTGATGGTTTAATATACACGGGACATGTTACCAGGTGAACAGGATAAGTGAGGAGAGTGTGTTCCCCTGATGGTATAATATACACGGGACATGTTCCCAGGTGAACAGTATAAGTGAGGAGAGTGCTTTGCCCTGATGGTTTAATATACACGGGACATGTTACCAGGTGAACAGGATAAGTGAGGAGAGTGTGTTCCCCTGATGGTATAATATACACGGGACATGTTACCAGGTGAACAGTATAAGTGAGGAGAAGGCTTTACCTGATGGTTTAATATACACGGGACATGAAACCAGGTGAACAGTATAAGTGAGGAGAGAGTGTTCCCCTGATGGTCTCATTTTCACAGGACATGTTACCAGGTGAACAGTATAAGTGAAGAGAGTGTGTTCCCCTGATGGTTTAATATACATGGGACATGTTACCAGCTGAACAGTATAAGTGAGTAGAGTGTGTTCCCCTGATTGTTTAATACCCACGGGACATGTTACCAGTAAACAGTATAAGTGAGGAGAGTGTGTTCCCCAGATTGTTTAATGCTGACGGGACAAGTCACCATGTGAACAGATTAAGTGAGGAGAGTGTGTTCCCCTGATGGTTTAATACACACAGGGCATGTCAACAGGTAAACAGTATAAGTGAGGAGAGTGTGTTCCCCTGATTGTTTAATACTGACGGGACATGTCACCATGTGAACAGTTTAAGGGAGGAGATTGTGTTCCCCTGATGGTTTAATACGCACGGGACATGTTACCAGGTGAACTGTATAAGTGAGGAGAGTGTGTTCCCCCTGATGGTTTAATACACACAGGACATGTCAACAGGTGAACAGTATAAGTCAGGTGAGTGTCTTCCCCGGATTGTTTAATACAAACGGGACATGTTACGAGGTGAACAGAAAAGGGAGTAGAGTGTCTTCCCCTGATGGTTTAATACTGACGGGACAAGTCACCAGGTGAAGAGTATAAATGAGGACAGTGAGTTCCCCTAATGATTTAATACTGTCGGGACATTTCCCCAGGAGAACAGTATAAGTGAGGAGAGTGTGTTCCCCTGATTGTTTAATATACATGGGACATGTTACCAGGTGAACAGTATAAGTGAGGAGAGTGTGTTCACCTGATGGTTTAACACTGTCGGGACATTTCCCCAGGTGAACAGTGTAAGTGAAGAGAGTTTGTTCCTCTGATTCTTTAATACTGACGGGACATGTCACCATGTGACCACTTTAAGGGAGGAGAGTGTGTTCCCCTGACTGTTTAATACGCACGGGACCTGTTACCAGGTGAACAGTATAAGTGAGGAGAGTGTGTTTCCCTGATTGTTTAATACGCACAGGACATGTTACCAGGTGAACAGTGTCAGTGAGGAGACTGTGTTCCACTGATGGTTTAATATACATGGGACATGTCACCAGCTGAACAGTATAAGTGAGGAGAGTGAGTTCCCCTGATGGTTTAATACGCACGGGACATGTTACCAGGTGAACAGTGTAAGTGAGGAGAGTGAGATCCCCTGATGGTTAAATACAAACAGGAGATGTCAACAGGTGAACAGTATAAGAGAGGAGAGTGTGTTCCCCTGATTGTTTAATATACCCGGGACATGTCATCAGGTGAACAGTATAAGTGAGGAGAGTTTGTTCCCCTGATGGTTTAATATACGCGGGACATGTTACCAGGTGAACAGTATAAGTGATGAGAGTTTTTTCCCCTGATGGTTTAATATACACGGGACATGTTACCAGGTGAACAGTATAAGTGAGGAGAGTGTGTTCCCCTGATGGTTTAATATACACGGGACATGTTCCCAGGTGAACAGTATAAGTGAGGAGAGTGCTTTGCCCTGATGGTTTAATATACACGGGACATGTTACCAGGTGAACAGGATAAGTGAGGAGAGTGTGTTCCCCTGATGGTATAATATACACGGGACATGTTCCCAGGTGAACAGTATAAGTGAGGAGAGTGCTTTGCCCTGATGGTTTAATATACACGGGACATGTTACCAGGTGAACAGGATAAGTGAGGAGAGTGTGTTCCCCTGATGGTATAATATACACGGGACATGTTACCAGGTGAACAGTATAAGTGAGGAGAAGGCTTTACCTGATGGTTTAATATACACGGGACATGAAACCAGGTGAACAGTATAAGTGAGGAGAGAGTGTTCCCCTGATGGTCTCATTTTCACAGGACATGTTACCAGGTGAACAGTATAAGTGAAGAGAGTGTGTTCCCCTGATGGTTTAATATACATGGGACATGTTACCAGCTGAACAGTATAAGTGAGTAGAGTGTGTTCCCCTGATTGTTTAATACCCACGGGACATGTTACCAGTAAACAGTATAAGTGAGGAGAGTGTGTTCCCCAGATTGTTTAATGCTGACGGGACAAGTCACCATGTGAACAGATTAAGTGAGGAGAGTGTGTTCCCCTGATGGTTTAATACACACAGGGCATGTCAACAGGTAAACAGTATAAGTGAGGAGAGTGTGTTCCCCTGATTGTTTAATACTGACGGGACATGTCACCATGTGAACAGTTTAAGGGAGGAGATTGTGTTCCCCTGATGGTTTAATACGCACGGGACATGTTACCAGGTGAACTGTATAAGTGAGGAGAGTGTGTTCCCCCTGATGGTTTAATACACACAGGACATGTCAACAGGTGAACAGTATAAGTCAGGTGAGTGTCTTCCCCGGATTGTTTAATACAAACGGGACATGTTACGAGGTGAACAGAAAAGGGAGTAGAGTGTCTTCCCCTGATGGTTTAATACTGACGGGACAAGTCACCAGGTGAAGAGTATAAATGAGGACAGTGAGTTCCCCTAATGATTTAATACTGTCGGGACATTTCCCCAGGAGAACAGTATAAGTGAGGAGAGTGTGTTCCCCTGATGGTTTAATACACACAGGACATGTCTACAGGTTAACAGTATAAGTGAAGAGAGTGAGTTCCACTGATTGTTTTATACACACGGGACATGTTACCAGGTGAACAGTATAAGTGAGGAGAGTGTGTTCCCCTGATTGTTTTTTACTGACGGGACATGTCACCATGTGAACAGTTTAAGGGAGGAGAGTGTGTTCCCCTGATGGTTTAATACGCACGGGACATGTTACCAGGTGAACAGTATATGTGAGGAGAGTGTGTTCCACTGATTCTTTAATACACACAGGACATGTTACCAGGTGAACAGGATAAGTGAAGAGTGTGTGTTCCCCTGATTGTTTAATACTGACGGGACATGTCACCATGTGACCAGTTTAAGGGAGGAGAGTGTGTTCCCCTGATGGTTTAATATACACGGGACATGTAACCAACTGAACAGTATATGTGAGGAGAGTGAGTTCCCCTGATGGTTTAATACTGACGGGACATTTCCCCAGGTGAACATTATGAGTGAGCAGAGTGTGTTCCCCTGATGGTTTAACACGCACGGGACGTGTCACCAGGTGAAGAGTAGAAGTGAGGAGAGTGTGTTCCCCTGATGGTCTAATATACACGGGACATGTTACCAGGTGAACAGTATATGTGAAGAGAGTGTGTTCCCCTGATGGTCTAATACACACGGGACATGTTACCAGGTAAACAGTATAAGTGAGGAGAGTGTGTTCCCCTGATTGTTTAATACTGACGGGACATGTCACCATGTGAACAGTTTAAGGGAGGAGAGTGTGTTCCCCTGATGGTTTAATACGCACGGGACATGTTACCAGGTGAACAGTGTAAGTGAGGAGAGCGAATTCCCCTGATGGTTTAACACGCACGGGACGTGTCACCAGGTGAAGAGCAGAAGTGAGGACAGTGTGTTCCCCTGATTGTTTAATATACACGGACATGTTGTCAGGTGAACAGTATAAGTGAGGAGAGTGTGTTCCCCTGATGGTTTAATACGCACGGGACATGTCACCAAGTGAACAGTATAAGTGAAGAGAGTGTGTTTCCCTGATTGTTTAATACGCACGGGACATGTTACCAGGTGAACAGTATAAGTGAGGAGACTGTGTTCCACTGATGGTTTAATATACATGGGACATGTTACCAGGTGAACAGTATAAGTGAGGAGAGTGTGTTCCCCTGATGCTTTAATACACACGGGACATGTTACCAGGTGAACAGTATAAGTGAGGAGAGTGTGTTCACCTGATGGTTTAATACGCACGGGACATTTCACCAAGTGAACAGTATAAGTGAGGAGAGTGTGTTCACCTGATGGTTTAACACTGTCGGGACATTTCCCCAGGTGAACAGTATAAGTGAGGAGAGTGTAGGGCGGCACAGTGGCGCAGTGGTTAGCACTGCAGCCTCACAGCTCCAGGGACCCGGGTTCGATTCTGGGTACTGCCTGTGTGGAGTTTGCAAGTTCTCCCTGTGTCTGCGTGGGTTTTCTCCGGGTGCTCCGGTTTCCTCCCACAAGCCAAAAGACTTGCAGGTTGATAGGTAAATTGGCCATTATAAATTGTCACTAGTATAGGTAGGTGGTAGGGAAATATAGGGACAGGTGGGGATGTTTGGTAGGAATATGGGATTAGTGTAGGATTAGTATAAATGGGTGGTTGATGGTCGGCACAGACCCGGTGGGCCGAAGGGCCTGTTTCAGTGCTGTATCTCTAATCTAATCTAAAAAAGTGTGTTCACCTGATGGTTTAACACTGTCGGGACATTTCCCCAGGTGAACAGTATAAGTGAGGAGAGTGTGTTCCCCTGATTGTTTAATATACATGGGACATGTTACCAGGTGAACAGTATAAGTGAGGAGAGTGTGTTCACCTGATGGTTTAACACTGTCGGGACATTTCCCCAGGTGAACAGTGTAAGTGAAGAGAGTTTGTTCCTCTGATTCTTTAATACTGACGGGACATGTCACCATGTGACCACTTTAAGGGAGGAGAGTGTGTTCCCCTGACTGTTTAATACGCACGGGACCTGTTACCAGGTGAACAGTATAAGTGAGGAGAGTGTGTTTCCCTGATTGTTTAATACGCACAGGACATGTTACCAGGTGAACAGTGTAAGTGAGGAGACTGTGTTCCACTGATGGTTTAATATACATGGGACATGTCACCAGCTGAACAGTATAAGTGAGGAGAGTGAGTTCCCCTGATGGTTTAATACGCACGGGACATGTTACCAGGTGAACAGTGTAAGTGAGGAGAGTGAGATCCCCTGATGGTTAAATACAAACAGGAGATGTCAACAGGTGAACAGTATAAGAGAGGAGAGTGTGTTCCCCTGATTGTTTAATATACCCGGGACATGTCATCAGGTGAACAGTATAAGTGAGGAGAGTTTGTTCCCCTGATGGTTTAATATACGCGGGACATGTTACCAGGTGAACAGTATAAGTGATGAGAGTTTTTTCCCCTGATGGTTTAATATACACGGGACATGTTACCAGGTGAACAGTATAAGTGAGGAGAGTGTGTTCCCCTGATGGTTTAATATACACGGGACGTGTTACCAGGTGAACAGTATAAGTGAGGAGAGTGCTTTCCCCTGATGGTTTAATATACACGGGACATGTTACCAAGTGAACAGTATAAGTGAGGAGAGTGTGTTCCCCTGATGGTTTAATATACACGGGACGTGTTACCAGGTGAACAGTATAAGTGAGGAGAGTGCTTTCCCCTGATGGTTTAATATACACGGGACATGTTACCAGGTGAGCAGTATAAGTGAGGAGAGTGTGTTCCCCTGATGGTTTAATATAGACGGGACATATTACCAGGTGAACAGTACAAGTGAGGAGACTGTATTCCCCTGATGGTTCAATATACACGGGACATGTTACCAGGTGAGCAGTATAAGTGAGGAGAGTGTGTTCCCCTGATGGTTTAATGTACACGGGACATGTTAGCAGGTGAACAGTATAAGTGAGGAGATTGTGTTCCCCAGATGGTTTAATATACAAGGGACATGTTACCAGGTGAACAGTATATGTGAAGAGAGTGAAATCCCCTGATGGTTTAACACGCACGGGACGTGTCACCAGGTGAAGAGTAGAAGTGAGGAGAGTGTGTTCACCTGATTGTTTAATACTCACGGGAGATGTTACCAGGTGAGCAGTATAACTGAGGAGAGTGTGTTCCCCTGATGGTTTAGCACGCACGGGACGTGTCACCAGGTGAAGAGTAGAAGTGAGGAGAGTGTGTTCCCCTGATTGTTTAGTACACACGGGACATGTTACCAGGTGAACAGTATATGTGAAGAGAGTGAATTCCCCTGATGGTTTAACATGCACGGGACGTGTCACCAGGTGAAGAGTAGAAGTGAGGAGAGTGTGTTCCCCTCATTGTTTAATATACACGGGACATGTTAGCAGGTGAACAGTATCAGTGAGGAGAATGTGTTCCCCTGATGGTTTAATATACACGGGACATGTAAACGGGTGAACAGTATAATTGAGGAGAGTGTGTTCCCCTGATTGTTAAATATACACGGGACATGTTACCAGGTGAACAGTATAAGTGAGGAGAGTGTGTTCCCCTGATGGTTTAAAATACATGGGACATGTTGCCAGGTGAACAGTATAAGTGAGGAGAGTGTGTTCCCCTGATGGTTTAATATACACGGGACTTATTACCAGGTGAACAGTTTAAGTGAGGAGAGTGTGTTCCCCTGATGGTTTAATATACACAGGACATGATACCAGGTGAACAGTATAAGTGAGGAGAGTGTGTTCCCCTGATGGTATAATATACACGGGACTTGTTACCAGCTGAACAGTGTAATTGAGGAGAGGGCTTTCCCCTGATGGTTTAATATACACGGGACATGTTACCAGGTGAACAGTATAAGTGAGGACAGTGTGTTCCCCTGATTGTTTAATAATCACGGGACATGTTACCAGGTGAGCATTAGAAGTGAGGAGAATGTGTTCCCCTGATGGTTTAACATGCACGGGACGTGTCACCAGGTGAAGAGTAGAAGCGAGGAGATTGTGTTCCCCTGATGGTCTAATATACACGGGACATGTTACCAGGTGAACAGTATATGTGAAGAGAGTGTGTTCCCCTGATGGTTTAATATACATGGGACATGTTACCAGCAGAACAGTATAAGTGAAGAGAGCGTGTTCCCCTGATTGTTAAATATACACGGGACATGTTACCAGGTGAACAGTATATGTGAAGAGAGTGTGTTCCCCTGATGGTTTAATATACATGGGACATGTTACCAGGTGAACAGTATAAGTGAGGAGAGTGTGCTCCCCTCATTGTTTAATATACACGGGACATGTTAGCATGTGAACAGTATCAGTGAGGAGAATGTGTTCCCCTGATGGTTTAATATACACGGGACATGTTCCCAGGTGAACAGCATAAGTGAGGAGAGTGTGTTCCCCTGATGGTATAATATACACGGGACATGTTACCAGGTGAACAGTATAAGTGAGGAGAGTGTGTTCCCCTGATGGTATAATATACACGGGACATGTTACCAGCTGAAAAGTATAAGTGAGGAGAGGGCTTTCCCCCGATGTTTTAATATACACGGAACATGTTACCAGGTGAACAGTATAAGTGAGGAGAGTGTGTTCCCCTGATGGTTTAATATACACGGGACATGTTACCAGGTGAACAGTATAAGTGAGGAGAATGTGTTCCCCTGATGGTTTAATATACACGGGGCATGTTACCAGGCGAAGAGTATAAGTGAGGAGAGTGTGTTCCCCTGATTGTTTAATATACACAGGACATGTTACCAGGTGAACATTATAAGTGAGGAGAATGTGTTCCCCTGATGGTTTAACATGCACGGGACGTGTCACCAGGTGAAGAGTAGAAGTGAGGAGATTGTGTTCCCCTGATGGTCTAATATACACGGGACTTGTTACCAGGTGAACAGTATATGTGAAGAGAGTGTGTTCCCCTGATGGTTTAATATACATGGGACATGTTACCAGGTGAACAGTATAAGTGAAGAGAGTGTGTTCCCCTGATTGTTAAATATACACGGGACATGTTACCAGGTGAACAGTATATGTGAAGAGAGTGTGTTCCCCTGACGTTTTAATATACATGGGACATGTTACCAGCTGAACAGTATATGTGAAGAGAGTGTGTTCCCCTGACGGTTTAATATACACGGGACATGTTAGCAGGTGAACAGTATCAGTGAGGAGAATGTGTTCCCCTGATGGTTTAATATACACGGGACATGTTCCCAGGTGAACAGCATAAGTGAGGAGAGTGTGTTCCCCTGATGGTATAATATACACGGGACATGTTACCAGGTGAACAGTATAAGTGAGGAGAGTGTGTTCCCCTGATGGTATAATATACACGGGACATGTTACCAGCTGAACATTATAAGTGAGGAGAGGGCTTTCCCCCGATGGTTTAATATACACGGAACATGTTACCAGGTGAACAATATAAGTGAGGAGAGTGTGTTCCCCTGATGGTTTAATATACACGGGACATGTTACCAGGTGAACAGTATAAGTGAGGAGAATGTGTTCCCCTGATTGTTTAATACTCACGGGACATGTTACCAGGTGAGCAGTATAAGTGAAGAGAATGTGTTCCCCTGATGGTTTAATATACACGGGGCATGTTACCAGGTGAACAGAATAAGTGAGGAGAGTGTGTTCCCCTGATGGTTTAATATACATGGGACATGTTTCCAGGTGAACAGTATAAGTGAAGAGAGCGGGTTCCCCTGATTGCTTGATATACTTTGGACATGTTACCAGGTGACGAGTATAAGTGAGGAGAGTGTGTTCCCCTCATTGTTTAATATACACGGGACATGTTATCAGGTGAACAGTATCAGTGAGGAGAATGTGTACCCCTGATGGTTTAATATACACGGGACATGTTACCAGGTGAACAGTATAAGTGAGGAGAGTGTGTTCCCCTGATTGTTAAATATAAACGGGACATGTTAACAGGTGAACAGTATAAGTGAGGAGATTGTGTTCTGCTGATGGTTTAATATACACAGGACATGTTACCAGGTGAACAGTATAAGTGAGGAGAGTGTGTTCCCCTGATGGTTTAATATACACGGGACATGTTACCAGGTGAACAGTATAATTGAGGAGAGTGTGTTGCCCTGATGGTTTAATATACACAGGACATGTTACAACGTGAACAGTATACGTGAGGAGAGTGTGTTCCCCTGATTGTTTAATACTCACGGGACATGTTACCAGGTGAGCAGCATAAGTGAGGAGAGTGTGTTCCCCTGATGGTTTAATACACACGGGACATGTTACCTGGTGAACAGTATAAGTGAGGAAAATGTGTCCCCTGATTGTTTCATACATAAGGGACATGTTACCAGGTGAACAGTATAAGTGAGGAGAGTGTGTTCCCCTGATTGTTTAATACTCACGGTACATGTTACAAGTTGACGATTATAAGTGAGGAGAGTGTTTTCCCCTCATTGTTTAATATACACGGGACATGTTAGCAGGTGAACATTATGAGTGAGCAGAGTGTGTTCCCCTGATGGTTTAACACGCACGGGACGTGTCACCAGGTGAAGAGTAGAAGTGAGGAGAGTGTGTTCCCCTGATGGTCTAATATACACGGGACATGTTACCAGGTGAACAGTATATGTGAAGAGAGTGTGTTCCCCTGATGGTCTAATACACACGGGACATGTTACCAGGTAAACAGTATAAGTGAGGAGAGTGTGTTCCCCTGATTGTTTAATACTGACGGGACATGTCACCATGTGAACAGTTTAAGGGAGGAGAGTGTGTTCCCCTGATGGTTTAATACGCACGGGACATGTTACCAGGTGAACAGTGTAAGTGAGGAGAGCGAATTCCCCTGATGGTTTAACACGCACGGGACGTGTCACCAGGTGAAGAGCAGAAGTGAGGACAGTGTGTTCCCCTGATTGTTTAATATACACGGACATGTTGCCAGGTGAACAGTATAAGTGAGGAGAGTGTGTTCCCCTGATGGTTTAATACGCACGGGACATGTCACCAAGTGAACAGTATAAGTGAAGAGAGTGTGTTTCCCTGATTGTTTAATACGCACGGGACATGTTACCAGGTGAACAGTATAAGTGAGGAGACTGTGTTCCACTGATGGTTTAATATACATGGGACATGTTACCAGGTGAACAGTATAAGTGAGGAGAGTGTGTTCCCCTGATGCTTTAATACACACGGGACATGTTACCAGGTGAACAGTATAAGTGAGGAGAGTGTGTTCACCTGATGGTTTAATACGCACGGGACATTTCACCAAGTGAACAGTATAAGTGAGGAGAGTGTGTTCACCTGATGGTTTAACACTGTCGGGACATTTCCCCAGGTGAACAGTATAAGTGAGGAGAGTGTAGGGCGGCACAGTGGCGCAGTGGTTAGCACTGCAGCCTCACAGCTCCAGGGACCCGGGTTCGATTCTGGGTACTGCCTGTGTGGAGTTTGCAAGTTCTCCCTGTGTCTGCGTGGGTTTTCTCCGGGTGCTCCGGTTTCCTCCCACAAGCCAAAAGACTTGCAGGTTGATAGGTAAATTGGCCATTATAAATTGTCACTAGTATAGGTAGGTGGTAGGGAAATATAGGGACAGGTGGGGATGTTTGGTAGGAATATGGGATTAGTGTAGGATTAGTATAAATGGGTGGTTGATGGTCGGCACAGACCCGGTGGGCCGAAGGGCCTGTTTCAGTGCTGTATCTCTAATCTAATCTAAAAAAGTGTGTTCACCTGATGGTTTAACACTGTCGGGACATTTCCCCAGGTGAACAGTATAAGTGAGGAGAGTGTGTTCCCCTGATTGTTTAATATACATGGGACATGTTACCAGGTGAACAGTATAAGTGAGGAGAGTGTGTTCACCTGATGGTTTAACACTGTCGGGACATTTCCCCAGGTGAACAGTGTAAGTGAAGAGAGTTTGTTCCTCTGATTCTTTAATACTGACGGGACATGTCACCATGTGACCACTTTAAGGGAGGAGAGTGTGTTCCCCTGACTGTTTAATACGCACGGGACCTGTTACCAGGTGAACAGTATAAGTGAGGAGAGTGTGTTTCCCTGATTGTTTAATACGCACAGGACATGTTACCAGGTGAACAGTGTAAGTGAGGAGACTGTGTTCCACTGATGGTTTAATATACATGGGACATGTCACCAGCTGAACAGTATAAGTGAGGAGAGTGAGTTCCCCTGATGGTTTAATACGCACGGGACATGTTACCAGGTGAACAGTGTAAGTGAGGAGAGTGAGATCCCCTGATGGTTAAATACAAACAGGAGATGTCAACAGGTGAACAGTATAAGAGAGGAGAGTGTGTTCCCCTGATTGTTTAATATACCCGGGACATGTCATCAGGTGAACAGTATAAGTGAGGAGAGTTTGTTCCCCTGATGGTTTAATATACACGGGACATGTTACCAGGTGAACAGTATAAGTGAGGAGAGTGTGTTCCCCTGATGGTTTAATATACACGGGACGTGTTACCAGGTGAACAGTATAAGTGAGGAGAGTGCTTTCCCCTGATGGTTTAATATACACGGGACATGTTACCAAGTGAACAGTATAAGTGAGGAGAGTGTGTTCCCCTGATGGTTTAATATACACGGGACGTGTTACCAGGTGAACAGTATAAGTGAGGAGAGTGCTTTCCCCTGATGGTTTAATATACACGGGACATGTTACCAGGTGAGCAGTATAAGTGAGGAGAGTGTGTTCCCCTGATGGTTTAATATAGACGGGACATATTACCAGGTGAACAGTACAAGTGAGGAGACTGTATTCCCCTGATGGTTCAATATACACGGGACATGTTACCAGGTGAGCAGTATAAGTGAGGAGAGTGTGTTCCCCTGATGGTTTAATGTACACGGGACATGTTAGCAGGTGAACAGTATAAGTGAGGAGATTGTGTTCCCCAGATGGTTTAATATACAAGGGACATGTTACCAGGTGAACAGTATATGTGAAGAGAGTGAAATCCCCTGATGGTTTAACACGCACGGGACGTGTCACCAGGTGAAGAGTAGAAGTGAGGAGAGTGTGTTCCCCTGATTGTTTAATACTCACGGGAGATGTTACCAGGTGAGCAGTATAACTGAGGAGAGTGTGTTCCCCTGATGGTTTAGCACGCACGGGACGTGTCACCAGGTGAAGAGTAGAAGTGAGGAGAGTGTGTTCCCTTGATTGTTTAGTACACACGGGACATGTTACCAGGTGAACAGTATATGTGAAGAGAGTGAATTCCCCTGATGGTTTAACATGCACAGGACGTGTCACCAGGTGAAGAGTAGAAGTGAGGAGAGTGTGTTCCCCTCATTGTTTAATATACACGGGACATGTTAGCAGGTGAACAGTATCAGTGAGGAGAATGTGTTCCCCTGATGGTTTAATATACACGGGACATGTAAACGGGTGAACAGTATAATTGAGGAGAGTGTGTTCCCCTGATTGTTAAATATACACGGGACATGTTACCAGGTGAACAGTATAAGTGAGGAGAGTGTGTTCCCCTGATGGTTTAAAATACATGGGACATGTTGCCAGGTGAACAGTATAAGTGAGGAGAGTGTGTTCCCCTGATTGTTTAATATACATGGGACATGTTACCAGGTGAACAGTATAAGTGAGGAGAGTGTGTTCACCTGATGGTTTAACACTGTCGGGACATTTCCCCAGGTGAACAGTGTAAGTGAAGAGAGTTTGTTCCTCTGATTCTTTAATACTGACGGGACATGTCACCATGTGACCACTTTAAGGGAGGAGAGTGTGTTCCCCTGACTGTTTAATACGCACGGGACCTGTTACCAGGTGAACAGTATAAGTGAGGAGAGTGTGTTTCCCTGATTGTTTAATACGCACAGGACATGTTACCAGGTGAACAGTGTAAGTGAGGAGACTGTGTTCCACTGATGGTTTAATATACATGGGACATGTCACCAGCTGAACAGTATAAGTGAGGAGAGTGAGTTCCCCTGATGGTTTAATACGCACGGGACATGTTACCAGGTGAACAGTGTAAGTGAGGAGAGTGAGATCCCCTGATGGTTAAATACAAACAGGAGATGTCAACAGGTGAACAGTATAAGAGAGGAGAGTGTGTTCCCCTGATTGTTTAATATACCCGGGACATGTCATCAGGTGAACAGTATAAGTGAGGAGAGTTTGTTCCCCTGATGGTTTAATATACACGGGACATGTTACCAGGTGAACAGTATAAGTGAGGAGAGTGTGTTCCCCTGATGGTTTAATATACACGGGACGTGTTACCAGGTGAACAGTATAAGTGAGGAGAGTGCTTTCCCCTGATGGTTTAATATACACGGGACATGTTACCAAGTGAACAGTATAAGTGAGGAGAGTGTGTTCCCCTGATGGTTTAATATACACGGGACGTGTTACCAGGTGAACAGTATAAGTGAGGAGAGTGCTTTCCCCTGATGGTTTAATATACACGGGACATGTTACCAGGTGAGCAGTATAAGTGAGGAGAGTGTGTTCCCCTGATGGTTTAATATAGACGGGACATATTACCAGGTGAACAGTACAAGTGAGGAGACTGTATTCCCCTGATGGTTCAATATACACGGGACATGTTACCAGGTGAGCAGTATAAGTGAGGAGAGTGTGTTCCCCTGATGGTTTAATGTACACGGGACATGTTAGCAGGTGAACAGTATAAGTGAGGAGATTGTGTTCCCCAGATGGTTTAATATACAAGGGACATGTTACCAGGTGAACAGTATATGTGAAGAGAGTGAAATCCCCTGATGGTTTAACACGCACGGGACGTGTCACCAGGTGAAGAGTAGAAGTGAGGAGAGTGTGTTCCCCTGATTGTTTAATACTCACGGGAGATGTTACCAGGTGAGCAGTATAACTGAGGAGAGTGTGTTCCCCTGATGGTTTAGCACGCACGGGACGTGTCACCAGGTGAAGAGTAGAAGTGAGGAGAGTGTGTTCCCTTGATTGTTTAGTACACACGGGACATGTTACCAGGTGAACAGTATATGTGAAGAGAGTGAATTCCCCTGATGGTTTAACATGCACGGGACGTGTCACCAGGTGAAGAGTAGAAGTGAGGAGAGTGTGTTCCCCTCATTGTTGAAAAACACGGGACATGTTAGCAGGTGAACAGTATCAGTGAGGAGAATGTGTTCCCCTGATGGTTTAATATACACGGGACATGTAAACGGGTGAACAGTATAATTGAGGAGAGTGTGTTCCCCTGATTGTTAAATATACACGGGACATGTTACCAGGTGAACAGTATAAGTGAGGAGAGTGTGTTCCCCTGATGGTTTAAAATACATGGGACATGTTGCCAGGTGAACAGTATAAGTGAGGAGAGTGTGTTCCCCTGATGGTTTAATATATACGGGACTTATTACCAGGTGAACAGTTTAAGTGAGGAGAGGGTGTTCCCCTGATGGTTTAATATACACAGGACATGATACCAGGTGAACAGTATAAGTGAGGAGAGTGTGTTCCCCTGATGCTTTAATACACACGGGACATGTTACCAGGTGAACAGTATAAGTGAGGAGAGTGTGTTCACCTGATGGTTTAATACGCACGGGACATTTCACCAAGTGAACAGTATAAGTGAGGAGAGTGTGTTCACCTGATGGTTTAACACTGTCGGGACATTTCCCCAGGTGAACAGTATAAGTGAGGAGAGTGTGTTCACCTGGTGGTTTAACACTGTCGGGACATTTCCCCAGGTGAACAGTATAAGTGAGGAGAGTGTGTTCCCCTGATTGTTTAATATACATGGGACATGTTACCAGGTGAACAGTATAAGTGAGGAGAGTGTGTTCACCTGATGGTTTAACACTGTCGGGACATTTCCCCAGGTGAACAGTGTAAGTGAAGAGAGTTTGTTCCTCTGATTCTTTAATACTGACGGGACATGTCACCATGTGACCACTTTAAGGGAGGAGAGTGTGTTCCCCTGACTGTTTAATACGCACGGGACCTGTTACCAGGTGAACAGTATAAGTGAGGAGAGTGTGTTTCCCTGATTGTTTAATACGCACAGGACATGTTACCAGGTGAACAGTGTAAGTGAGGAGACTGTGTTCCACTGATGGTTTAATATACATGGGACATGTCACCAGCTGAACAGTATAAGTGAGGAGAGTGAGTTCCCCTGATGGTTTAATACGCACGGGACATGTTACCAGGTGAACAGTGTAAGTGAGGAGAGTGAGATCCCCTGATGGTTAAATACAAACAGGAGATGTCAACAGGTGAACAGTATAAGAGAGGAGAGTGTGTTCCCCTGATTGTTTAATATACCCGGGACATGTCATCAGGTGAACAGTATAAGTGAGGAGAGTTTGTTCCCCTGATGGTTTAATATACGCGGGACATGTTACCAGGTGAACAGTATAAGTGATGAGAGTTTTTTCCCCTGATGGTTTAATATACACGGGACATGTTACCAGGTGAACAGTATAAGTGAGGAGAGTGTGTTCCCCTGATGGTTTAATATACACGGGACGTGTTACCAGGTGAACAGTATAAGTGAGGAGAGTGCTTTCCCCTGATGGTTTAATATACACGGGACATGTTACCAAGTGAACAGTATAAGTGAGGAGAGTGTGTTCCCCTGATGGTTTAATATACACGGGACGTGTTACCAGGTGAACAGTATAAGTGAGGAGAGTGCTTTCCCCTGATGGTTTAATATACACGGGACATGTTACCAGGTGAGCAGTATAAGTGAGGAGAGTGTGTTCCCCTGATGGTTTAATATAGACGGGACATATTACCAGGTGAACAGTACAAGTGAGGAGACTGTATTCCCCTGATGGTTCAATATACACGGGACATGTTACCAGGTGAGCAGTATAAGTGAGGAGAGTGTGTTCCCCTGATGGTTTAATGTACACGGGACATGTTAGCAGGTGAACAGTATAAGTGAGGAGATTGTGTTCCCCAGATGGTTTAATATACAAGGGACATGTTACCAGGTGAACAGTATATGTGAAGAGAGTGAAATCCCCTGATGGTTTAACACGCACGGGACGTGTCACCAGGTGAAGAGTAGAAGTGAGGAGAGTGTGTTCACCTGATTGTTTAATACTCACGGGAGATGTTACCAGGTGAGCAGTATAACTGAGGAGAGTGTGTTCCCCTGATGGTTTAGCACGCACGGGACGTGTCACCAGGTGAAGAGTAGAAGTGAGGAGAGTGTGTTCCCCTGATTGTTTAGTACACACGGGACATGTTACCAGGTGAACAGTATATGTGAAGAGAGTGTGTTCCCCTGATGGTTTAGCACGCACGGGACGTGTCACCAGGTGAAGAGTAGAAGTGAGGAGAGTGTGTTCCCTTGATTGTTTAGTACACACGGGACATGTTACCAGGTGAACAGTATATGTGAAGAGAGTGAATTCCCCTGATGGTTTAACATGCACGGGACGTGTCACCAGGTGAAGAGTAGAAGTGAGGAGAGTGTGTTCCCCTCATTGTTTAATATACACGGGACATGTTAGCAGGTGAACAGTATCAGTGAGGAGAATGTGTTCCCCTGATGGTTTAATATACACGGGACATGTAAACGGGTGAACAGTATAATTGAGGAGAGTGTGTTCCCCTGATTGTTAAATATACACGGGACATGTTACCAGGTGAACAGTATAAGTGAGGAGAGTGTGTTCCCCTGATGGTTTAAAATACATGGGACATGTTGCCAGGTGAACAGTATAAGTGAGGAGAGTGTGTTCCCCTGATGGTTTAATATACACGGGACTTATTACCAGGTGAACAGTTTAAGTGAGGAGAGGGTGTTCCCCTGATGGTTTAATATACACAGGACATGATACCAGGTGAACAGTATAAGTGAGGAGAGTGTGTTCCCCTGATGCTTTAATACACACGGGACATGTTACCAGGTGAACAGTATAAGTGAGGAGAGTGTGTTCACCTGATGGTTTAATACGCACGGGACATTTCACCAAGTGAACAGTATAAGTGAGGAGAGTGTGTTCACCTGATGGTTTAACACTGTCGGGACATTTCCCCAGGTGAACAGTATAAGTGAGGAGAGTGTGTTCACCTGATGGTTTAACACTGTCGGGACATTTCCCCAGGTGAACAGTATAAGTGAGGAGAGTGTGTTCCCCTGATTGTTTAATATACATGGGACATGTTACCAGGTGAACAGTATAAGTGAGGAGAGTGTGTTCACCTGATGGTTTAACACTGTCGGGACATTTCCCCAGGTGAACAGTGTAAGTGAAGAGAGTTTGTTCCTCTGATTCTTTAATACTGACGGGACATGTCACCATGTGACCACTTTAAGGGAGGAGAGTGTGTTCCCCTGACTGTTTAATACGCACGGGACCTGTTACCAGGTGAACAGTATAAGTGAGGAGAGTGTGTTTCCCTGATTGTTTAATACGCACGGGACATGTTACCAGGTGAACAGTGTAAGTGAGGAGACTGTGTTCCACTGATGGTTTAATATACATGGGACATGTCACCAGCTGAACAGTATAAGTGAGGAGAGTGAGTTCCCCTGATGGTTTAATACGCACGGGACATGTTACCAGGTGAACAGTGTAAGTGAGGAGAGTGAGATCCCCTGATGGTTAAATACAAACAGGAGATGTCAACAGGTGAACAGTATAAGAGAGGAGAGTGTGTTCCCCTGATTGTTTAATATACCCGGGACATGTCATCAGGTGAACAGTATAAGTGAGGAGAGTTTGTTCCCCTGATGGTTTAATATACACGGGACATGTTACCAGGTGAACAGTATAAGTGAGGAGAGTGTGTTCCCCTGATGGTTTAATATACACGGGACGTGTTACCAGGTGAACAGTATAAGTGAGGAGAGTGCTTTCCCCTGATGGTTTAATATACACGGGACATGTTACCAAGTGAACAGTATAAGTGAGGAGAGTGTGTTCCCCTGATGGTTTAATATACACGGGACGTGTTACCAGGTGAACAGTATAAGTGAGGAGAGTGCTTTCCCCTGATGGTTTAATATACACGGGACATGTTACCAGGTGAGCAGTATAAGTGAGGAGAGTGTGTTCCCCTGATGGTTTAATATAGACGGGACATATTACCAGGTGAACAGTACAAGTGAGGAGACTGTATTCCCCTGATGGTTCAATATACACGGGACATGTTACCAGGTGAGCAGTATAAGTGAGGAGAGTGTGTTCCCCTGATGGTTTAATGTACACGGGACATGTTAGCAGGTGAACAGTATAAGTGAGGAGATTGTGTTCCCCAGATGGTTTAATATACAAGGGACATGTTACCAGGTGAACAGTATATGTGAAGAGAGTGAAATCCCCTGATGGTTTAACACGCACGGGACGTGTCACCAGGTGAAGAGTAGAAGTGAGGAGAGTGTGTTCCCCTGATTGTTTAATACTCACGGGAGATGTTACCAGGTGAGCAGTATAACTGAGGAGAGTGTGTTCCCCTGATGGTTTAGCACGCACGGGACGTGTCACCAGGTGAAGAGTAGAAGTGAGGAGAGTGTGTTCCCTTGATTGTTTAGTACACACGGGACATGTTACCAGGTGAACAGTATATGTGAAGAGAGTGAATTCCCCTGATGGTTTAACATGCACGGGACGTGTCACCAGGTGAAGAGTAGAAGTGAGGAGAGTGTGTTCCCCTCATTGTTTAATATACACGGGACATGTTAGCAGGTGAACAGTATCAGTGAGGAGAATGTGTTCCCCTGATGGTTTAATATACACGGGACATGTAAACGGGTGAACAGTATAATTGAGGAGAGTGTGTTCCCCTGATTGTTAAATATACACGGGACATGTTACCAGGTGAACAGTATAAGTGAGGAGAGTGTGTTCCCCTGATGGTTTAAAATACATGGGACATGTTGCCAGGTGAACAGTATAAGTGAGGAGAGTGTGTTCCCCTGATGGTTTAATATACACGGGACTTATTACCAGGTGAACAGTTTAAGTGAGGAGAGGGTGTTCCCCTGATGGTTTAATATACACAGGACATGATACCAGGTGAACAGTATAAGTGAGGAGAGTGTGTTCCCCTGATGCTTTAATACACACGGGACATGTTACCAGGTGAACAGTATAAGTGAGGAGAGTGTGTTCACCTGATGGTTTAATACGCACGGGACATTTCACCAAGTGAACAGTATAAGTGAGGAGAGTGTGTTCACCTGATGGTTTAACACTGTCGGGACATTTCCCCAGGTGAACAGTATAAGTGAGGAGAGTGTGTTCACCTGATGGTTTAACACTGTCGGGACATTTCCCCAGGTGAACAGTATAAGTGAGGAGAGTGTGTTCCCCTGATTGTTTAATATACATGGGACATGTTACCAGGTGAACAGTATAAGTGAGGAGAGTGTGTTCACCTGATGGTTTAACACTGTCGGGACATTTCCCCAGGTGAACAGTGTAAGTGAAGAGAGTTTGTTCCTCTGATTCTTTAATACTGACGGGACATGTCACCATGTGACCACTTTAAGGGAGGAGAGTGTGTTCCCCTGACTGTTTAATACGCACGGGACCTGTTACCAGGTGAACAGTATAAGTGAGGAGAGTGTGTTTCCCTGATTGTTTAATACGCACAGGACATGTTACCAGGTGAACAGTGTAAGTGAGGAGACTGTGTTCCACTGATGGTTTAATATACATGGGACATGTCACCAGCTGAACAGTATAAGTGAGGAGAGTGAGTTCCCCTGATGGTTTAATACGCACGGGACATGTTACCAGGTGAACAGTGTAAGTGAGGAGAGTGAGATCCCCTGATGGTTAAATACAAACAGGAGATGTCAACAGGTGAACAGTATAAGAGAGGAGAGTGTGTTCCCCTGATTGTTTAATATACCCGGGACATGTCATCAGGTGAACAGTATAAGTGAGGAGAGTTTGTTCCCCTGATGGTTTAATATACGCGGGACATGTTACCAGGTGAACAGTATAAGTGATGAGAGTTTTTTCCCCTGATGGTTTAATATACACGGGACATGTTACCAGGTGAACAGTATAAGTGAGGAGAGTGTGTTCCCCTGATGGTTTAATATACACGGGACGTGTTACCAGGTGAACAGTATAAGTGAGGAGAGTGCTTTCCCCTGATGGTTTAATATACACGGGACATGTTACCAAGTGAACAGTATAAGTGAGGAGAGTGTGTTCCCCTGATGGTTTAATATACACGGGACGTGTTACCAGGTGAACAGTATAAGTGAGGAGAGTGCTTTCCCCTGATGGTTTAATATACACGGGACATGTTACCAGGTGAGCAGTATAAGTGAGGAGAGTGTGTTCCCCTGATGGTTTAATATAGACGGGACATATTACCAGGTGAACAGTACAAGTGAGGAGACTGTATTCCCCTGATGGTTCAATATACACGGGACATGTTACCAGGTGAGCAGTATAAGTGAGGAGAGTGTGTTCCCCTGATGGTTTAATGTACACGGGACATGTTAGCAGGTGAACAGTATAAGTGAGGAGATTGTGTTCCCCAGATGGTTTAATATACAAGGGACATGTTACCAGGTGAACAGTATATGTGAAGAGAGTGAAATCCCCTGATGGTTTAACACGCACGGGACGTGTCACCAGGTGAAGAGTAGAAGTGAGGAGAGTGTGTTCACCTGATTGTTTAATACTCACGGGAGATGTTACCAGGTGAGCAGTATAACTGAGGAGAGTGTGTTCCCCTGATGGTTTAGCACGCACGGGACGTGTCACCAGGTGAAGAGTAGAAGTGAGGAGAGTGTGTTCCCCTGATTGTTTAGTACACACGGGACATGTTACCAGGTGAACAGTATATGTGAAGAGAGTGTGTTCCCCTGATGGTTTAGCACGCACGGGACGTGTCACCAGGTGAAGAGTAGAAGTGAGGAGAGTGTGTTCCCTTGATTGTTTAGTACACACGGGACATGTTACCAGGTGAACAGTATATGTGAAGAGAGTGAATTCCCCTGATGGTTTAACATGCACGGGACGTGTCACCAGGTGAAGAGTAGAAGTGAGGAGAGTGTGTTCCCCTCATTGTTTAATATACACGGGACATGTTAGCAGGTGAACAGTATCAGTGAGGAGAATGTGTTCCCCTGATGGTTTAATATACACGGGACATGTAAACGGGTGAACAGTATAATTGAGGAGAGTGTGTTCCCCTGATTGTTAAATATACACGGGACATGTTACCAGGTGAACAGTATAAGTGAGGAGAGTGTGTTCCCCTGATGGTTTAAAATACATGGGACATGTTGCCAGGTGAACAGTATAAGTGAGGAGAGTGTGTTCCCCTGATGGTTTAATATACACGGGACTTATTACCAGGTGAACAGTTTAAGTGAGGAGAGGGTGTTCCCCTGATGGTTTAATATACACAGGACATGATACCAGGTGAACAGTATAAGTGAGGAGAGTGTGTTCCCCTGATGCTTTAATACACACGGGACATGTTACCAGGTGAACAGTATAAGTGAGGAGAGTGTGTTCACCTGATGGTTTAATACGCACGGGACATTTCACCAAGTGAACAGTATAAGTGAGGAGAGTGTGTTCACCTGATGGTTTAACACTGTCGGGACATTTCCCCAGGTGAACAGTATAAGTGAGGAGAGTGTGTTCACCTGATGGTTTAACACTGTCGGGACATTTCCCCAGGTGAACAGTATAAGTGAGGAGAGTGTGTTCCCCTGATTGTTTAATATACATGGGACATGTTACCAGGTGAACAGTATAAGTGAGGAGAGTGTGTTCACCTGATGGTTTAACACTGTCGGGACATTTCCCCAGGTGAACAGTGTAAGTGAAGAGAGTTTGTTCCTCTGATTCTTTAATACTGACGGGACATGTCACCATGTGACCACTTTAAGGGAGGAGAGTGTGTTCCCCTGACTGTTTAATACGCACGGGACCTGTTACCAGGTGAACAGTATAAGTGAGGAGAGTGTGTTTCCCTGATTGTTTAATACGCACAGGACATGTTACCAGGTGAACAGTGTAAGTGAGGAGACTGTGTTCCACTGATGGTTTAATATACATGGGACATGTCACCAGCTGAACAGTATAAGTGAGGAGAGTGAGTTCCCCTGATGGTTTAATACGCACGGGACATGTTACCAGGTGAACAGTGTAAGTGAGGAGAGTGAGATCCCCTGATGGTTAAATACAAACAGGAGATGTCAACAGGTGAACAGTATAAGAGAGGAGAGTGTGTTCCCCTGATTGTTTAATATACCCGGGACATGTCATCAGGTGAACAGTATAAGTGAGGAGAGTTTGTTCCCCTGATGGTTTAATATACGCGGGACATGTTACCAGGTGAACAGTATAAGTGATGAGAGTTTTTTCCCCTGATGGTTTAATATACACGGGACATGTTACCAGGTGAACAGTATAAGTGAGGAGAGTGTGTTCCCCTGATGGTTTAATATACACGGGACGTGTTACCAGGTGAACAGTATAAGTGAGGAGAGTGCTTTCCCCTGATGGTTTAATATACACGGGACATGTTACCAAGTGAACAGTATAAGTGAGGAGAGTGTGTTCCCCTGATGGTTTAATATACACGGGACGTGTTACCAGGTGAACAGTATAAGTGAGGAGAGTGCTTTCCCCTGATGGTTTAATATACACGGGACATGTTACCAGGTGAGCAGTATAAGTGAGGAGAGTGTGTTCCCCTGATGGTTTAATATAGACGGGACATATTACCAGGTGAACAGTACAAGTGAGGAGACTGTATTCCCCTGATGGTTCAATATACACGGGACATGTTACCAGGTGAGCAGTATAAGTGAGGAGAGTGTGTTCCCCTGATGGTTTAATGTACACGGGACATGTTAGCAGGTGAACAGTATAAGTGAGGAGATTGTGTTCCCCAGATGGTTTAATATACAAGGGACATGTTACCAGGTGAACAGTATATGTGAAGAGAGTGAAATCCCCTGATGGTTTAACACGCACGGGACGTGTCACCAGGTGAAGAGTAGAAGTGAGGAGAGTGTGTTCACCTGATTGTTTAATACTCACGGGAGATGTTACCAGGTGAGCAGTATAACTGAGGAGAGTGTGTTCCCCTGATGGTTTAGCACGCACGGGACGTGTCACCAGGTGAAGAGTAGAAGTGAGGAGAGTGTGTTCCCCTGATTGTTTAGTACACACGGGACATGTTACCAGGTGAACAGTATATGTGAAGAGAGTGAATTCCCCTGATGGTTTAACATGCACGGGACGTGTCACCAGGTGAAGAGTAGAAGTGAGGAGAGTGTGTTCCCCTCATTGTTTAATATACACGGGACATGTTAGCAGGTGAACGGTATCAGTGAGGAGAATGTGTTCCCCTGATGGTTTAATATACACGGGACATGTAAACGGGTGAACAGTATAATAGAGGAGAGTGTGTTCCCCTGATTGTTAAATATACACGGGACATGTTACCAGGTGAACAGTATAAGTGAGGAGAGTGTGTTCCCCTGATGGTTTAAAATACATGGGACATGTTGCCAGGTGAACAGTATAAGTGAGGAGAGTGTGTTCCCCTGATGGTTTAATATACACGGGACTTATTACCAGGTGAACAGTTTAAGTGAGGAGAGTGTGTTCCCCTGATGGTTTAATATACACAGGACATGATACCAGGTGAACAGTATAAGTGAGGAGAGTGTGTTCCCCTGATGGTATAATATACACGGGACTTGTTACCAGCTGAACAGTGTAATTGAGGAGAGGGCTTTCCCCTGATGGTTTAATATACACGGGACATGTTACCAGGTGAACAGTATAAGTGAGGACAGTGTGTTCCCCTGATTGTTTAATAATCACGGGACATGTTACCAGGTGAGCATTAGAAGTGAGGAGAATGTGTTCCCCTGATGGTTTAACATGCACGGGACGTGTCACCAGGTGAAGAGTAGAAGCGAGGAGATTGTGTTCCCCTGATGGTCTAATATACACGGGACATGTTACCAGGTGAACAGTATATGTGAAGAGAGTGTGTTCCCCTGATGGTTTAATATACATGGGACATGTTACCAGCAGAACAGTATAAGTGAAGAGAGCGTGTTCCCCTGATTGTTAAATATACACGGGACATGTTACCAGGTGAACAGTATATGTGAAGAGAGTGTGTTCCCCTGATGGTTTAATATACATGGGACATGTTACCAGGTGAACAGTATAAGTGAGGAGAGTGTGTTCCCCTCATTGTTTAATATACACGGGACATGTTAGCATGTGAACAGTATCAGTGAGGAGAATGTGTTCCCCTGATGGTTTAATATACACGGGACATGTTCCCAGGTGAACAGCATAAGTGAGGAGAGTGTGTTCCCCTGATGGTATAATATACACGGGACATGTTACCAGGTGAACAGTATAAGTGAGGAGAGTGTGTTCCCCTGATGGTTTAATATACACGGGACATGTTACCAGGTGAACAGTATAAGTGAGGAGAGTGTGTTCCCCTGATGGTATAATATACACGGGACATGTTACCAGCTGAAAAGTATAAGTGAGGAGAGGGCTTTCCCCCGATGTTTTAATATACACGGAACATGTTACCAGGTGAACAGTATAAGTGAGGAGAGTGTGTTCCCCTGATGGTTTAATATACACGGGACATGTTACCAGGTGAACAGTATAAGTGAGGAGAATGTGTTCCCCTGATGGTTTAATATACACGGGGCATGTTACCAGGCGAAGAGTATAAGTGAGGAGAGTGTGTTCCCCTGATTGTTTAATATACACAGGACATGTTACCAGGTGAACA
Source organism: Heterodontus francisci (assembly GCF_036365525.1). NCBI lineage: Eukaryota > Metazoa > Chordata > Chondrichthyes > Heterodontiformes > Heterodontidae > Heterodontus > Heterodontus francisci. The sequence continues at coordinate 1,060,334 of NW_027140166.1, forward strand.
TTATAAGTGAGGAGAATGTGTTCCCCTGATGGTTTAACATGCACGGGACGTGTCACCAGGTGAAGAGTAGAAGTGAGGAGATTGTGTTCCCCTGATGGTCTAATATACACGGGACTTGTTACCAGGTGAACAGTATATGTGAAGAGAGTGTGTTCCCCTGATGGTTTAATATACATGGGACATGTTACCAGGTGAACAGTATAAGTGAAGAGAGTGTGTTCCCCTGATTGTTAAATATACACGGGACATGTTACCAGGTGAACAGTATATGTGAAGAGAGTGTGTTCCCCTGACGTTTTAATATACATGGGACATGTTACCAGCTGAACAGTATATGTGAAGAGAGTGTGTTCCCCTGACGGTTTAATATACACGGGACATGTTAGCAGGTGAACAGTATCAGTGAGGAGAATGTGTTCCCCTGATGGTTTAATATACACGGGACATGTTCCCAGGTGAACAGCATAAGTGAGGAGAGTGTGTTCCCCTGATGGTATAATATACACGGGACATGTTACCAGGTGAACAGTATAAGTGAGGAGAGTGTGTTCCCCTGATGGTATAATATACACGGGACATGTTACCAGCTGAACATTATAAGTGAGGAGAGGGCTTTCCCCCGATGGTTTAATATACACGGAACATGTTACCAGGTGAACAATATAAGTGAGGAGAGTGTGTTCCCCTGATGGTTTAATATACACGGGACATGTTACCAGGTGAACAGTATAAGTGAGGAGAATGTGTTCCCCTGATTGTTTAATACTCACGGGACATGTTACCAGGTGAGCAGTATAAGTGAAGAGAATGTGTTCCCCTGATGGTTTAATATACACGGGGCATGTTACCAGGTGAACAGAATAAGTGAGGAGAGTGTGTTCCCCTGATGGTTTAATATACATGGGACATGTTTCCAGGTGAACAGTATAAGTGAAGAGAGCGGGTTCCCCTGATTGCTTGATATACTTTGGACATGTTACCAGGTGACGAGTATAAGTGAGGAGAGTGTGTTCCCCTCATTGTTTAATATACACGGGACATGTTATCAGGTGAACAGTATCAGTGAGGAGAATGTGTACCCCTGATGGTTTAATATACACGGGACATGTTACCAGGTGAACAGTATAAGTGAGGAGAGTGTGTTCCCCTGATTGTTAAATATAAACGGGACATGTTAACAGGTGAACAGTATAAGTGAGGAGATTGTGTTCTGCTGATGGTTTAATATACACAGGACATGTTACCAGGTGAACAGTATAAGTGAGGAGAGTGTGTTCCCCTGATGGTTTAATATACACGGGACATGTTACCAGGTGAACAGTATAATTGAGGAGAGTGTGTTGCCCTGATGGTTTAATATACACAGGACATGTTACAACGTGAACAGTATACGTGAGGAGAGTGTGTTCCCCTGATTGTTTAATACTCACGGGACATGTTACCAGGTGAGCAGCATAAGTGAGGAGAGTGTGTTCCCCTGATGGTTTAATACACACGGGACATGTTACCTGGTGAACAGTATAAGTGAGGAAAATGTGTCCCCTGATTGTTTCATACATAAGGGACATGTTACCAGGTGAACAGTATAAGTGAGGAGAGTGTGTTCCCCTGATTGTTTAATACTCACGGGACATGTTACAAGTTGACGGTTATAAGTGAGGAGAGTGTTTTCCCCTCATTGTTTAATATACACGGGACATGTTAGCAGGTGAACAGTATAAGTGAGGAGAATGTGTTCCCCTGATGGTTTTATATAAACGGGACATGTTACCAGGTGAACAGCATAAGTGAGGAGCGTGTGTTCCCCTGATTGTTAAATATAAACGGGACATGTTACCAGGTGAACAGTATAAGTGAGGAGAGTGTGTTCTCCAGATGGTTTAATATACACGGGACATGTTACCAGGTGAACAGTATAAGTGAGGAGAGTGTGTTGCCCTGATGGTTTAATATACACGGGACATGTTACCAGCTGAACAGTATAAGTGAGGAGAGGGCTTTGCCCTGATGGTTTAATATACAAGGGACATGTTACCAGGTGAACAGTATAAGTGAGGAGAGAGTGTTCCCCTGATGGTTTAATATACACGGGACATGTTACCAGGTGAACAGTATAAGTGAGGAGAGAGTGTTCCCCTGATGGTTTAATATACACGGGACATGTTACCAGGTGAACAGTATAAGTGAGGAGAGAGTGTTCCCCAGATGGTTTAATATACACGGGACATGTTACCAGCTGAACAGTATAAGTGAGGAGAGGGCTTTCCCCTGATGGTTTAATATACATGGGACATGTTACCAGGTGAACAGTATAAGTGAGGAGAGTGTGTTCCACTGATGGTTTAATATACACGGGACATGTTACCAGGTGAACAGTATAAGTGAGGAGAGTGTGTTGCCCTGATGGTTTAATATACACGGGACATGTTACCAGCTGAACAGTATAAGTGAGGAGAGGGCTTTCCCCTGATGGTTTAATATACAAGGGACATGTTACCAGGTGAACAGTATAAGTGAGGAGAGAGTGTTCCCCTGATGGTTTAATATACACGGGACTTATTACCAGGTGAACAGTATAAGTGAGGAGAGGGCTTTCCCCTGATGGTTTAATACAAACGGGACATGTTACCAGGTGAACAGTATAAGTGAGGAGAGTGTGTTCCCCTGATGGTTTAATATACATGGGACTTATTACCAGGTGAACAGGATAAGTGAGGAGAGGGCTTTCCCGTGATGGTTTAATATACACGGGACATGTTACCAGGTGAACAGAAAAGGGAGGAGAGTGTCTTCCCCTGATGGTTTAATACTGACGGGACATGTCACCAGGTGAACATTATAATTGAGGAGAGTGTGTTCCTCTGATGGTTTAACAGGCACAGGACATGTTACCAGGTGAAAAGTATAAGTGAGGAGAGTGTGTTCCCCTGATGGTTTAATATACACAGGACATGTTACCAGCTGAACGGCATAAGTGAGGAGAGTGAGTTCCCCTGATGGTTTAATATACACGGGATATGTTACCAGGTGAAGAGTATAAGTGAGGAGAGTGTGTTCCCCTGATGGTATAATATACACGGGACATGTTACCAGCTGAACAGTATAAGTGAGGAGAGGGCTTTCCCCTGATGTTTTAATATACACGGGATATGTTACCAGGTGAAGAGTATAAGTGAGGTGAGTGTGTTCCCCTGATGGTATAATATACACGGGACATGTTACCAGCTGAACAGTATAAGTGAGGAGAGGGCTTTCCCCTGATGGTTTAATATACACAGGACATGATACCAGGTGAACGGTATAAGTGAGGAGAGTGAGTTCCCCTGATGGTTTAATATACACGGGATATGTTACCAGGTGAAGAGTATAAGTGAGGAGAGTGCTTTCCCCTGATGTTTTAATATACACGGGACATGTTACCAGGTGAACAGTATAAGTGAGGAGAGTGTGTTCCCCTGATGGTTTAATATACATGGGACATGTTACCAGGTGACGAGTATAAGTGAGGAGAGTGTGTTCCCCTCATTGTTTTCCTCGGGACATGTTACCAGGTGAACAGTATAAGTGAGCAGAGTGTGTTCCCCTGATGGTTTAATATACATGGGACATGTTACCAGGTGACGAGTAAAAGTGAGGAGAGTGTGTTCCCCTCATTGTTTAATATACACGGGACATGTTACCAGGTGAACAGTATAAGTGAAGAGAGCGTGTTCCCCTGATTGCTTAATATACGTGGGACATGTTACCAGGTGACGAGTATAAGTGAGGAGAGTGTGTTCACCTGATGGTTTAATATACACAGGACATGTTACCAGGTGAACAGTATAAGGGAGGAGAGTGTGTTCACCTGATGGTTTAATATACACAGGACATGTTACCAGGTGAACAGTATATGTGAGGAGAGTGTGTTCCCCTGATGGTTTAATACACACTGGACATGTTACCAGGTGAACAGTATAAGTGAGGAGAGTGTGTTCCCCTGATGGTTTAATATACACAGGACATGTTACCAGGTGAACAGTATAAGGGAGGAGAGTGTGTTCACCTGATGGTTTAATATACACAGGACATGTTACCAGGTGAACAGTATATGTGAGGAGAGTGTGTTCCCCTGATGGTTTAATATACACGGGACATGACACCAGGTGAACAGTATAAGTGAGGAGAGTGTGTTCACCTGATGGTTTAATATACACGGGACATGTTACCAGGTGAACAGTATAAGTGAGGAGAGTGTGTTCCCCTGATGGTTTAATACACACGGGACATGTTATCAGGTGAACAGTATAAGTGAGGAGCGTGTGTTCCCCTGATGGTTTAATATACACAGGACATGTTACCAGGTGAACAGTATAAGTGAGGAGAATGTGTTCCCCTGATGGTTGAATATACACGGGACATGTTACCAGTTGAAAAGTATAAGTGAGGAGAATGAGTTCCACTGATGGTTTAATACGCACGGGACATGTTCCCAGGTGAACACTGTAAGTGAGGAGAGTGAGCTCACCTGATGGTTTAATATACACGGGACATGTTACCACGTGAACAGTATAAGTGAATAGAGTGTGTTGCCCTGATTGTTTAATATACCCGGGACATGTCATCAGGTGAAAAGTATAATTGAGGAGAGTGTGTTCCCTGATGGTTTAATATACACGGGACATTTTACCAGGTGAACAGTATAAGTGAGGACAGTGTGTTCCCCTGATGGTATAATATACAACGGACATGTTGCCAGGTGAACAGTATAAGTGAGGAGAGGGCTTAACCATGATGGTTTAATATACACGGGACATGTTACCAGGTGAACAGTATAAGTGAGGAGAGTGTGTTCCACTGATGGTATAATATACACGGGACATGTTACCAGGTGAACAGTATAAGTGAGGAGACTGTATTCCCCTGATGGTTCAATATACACGGGACATGTTACAACGTGAACAGTATAAGTGAGGAGAGTGTGTTCCCCTGATTGTTTAATACGCACCGGACATGTTACCAGGTGAACAGTGTAAGTGAGGAGAGTGAGTTCCCCTGATGATTTAATACGCACGGGACATGTTACCAGGTGAACAGTGTAAGTGAGGAGAGTGAGTTCCCCTGATGGTTTAACACGCACGGGACGTGTCACCAGGTGAAGAGCAGAAGTGAGGAGAGTGTGTTCCCCTGATGGCTTAATATACATGGGACATGTTACCAGGTGAACAGGATAAGTGAGGTGAGTGTGTTCCCCGGATTGTTTAATACACACGGGACATGTTACCAGGCGAACAGAAAAGGGAGGAGAGTGTGTTCCCCTGATGGTTTAACACGCACGGGACGTGTCACCAGGTGAAGAGCAGAAGTGAGGAGAGTGTGTTCCCCTGATTGTTTAATATACATGGGACATGTTACCAGGTGAACAGTATAAGTGAGGAGAGTGTGTTCCCCTGATGGTTTAATATGCAAGGGACATGTTACCAGGTGAACAGTATAAGTGAGGAGAGTGTGTTCCCCTGATGGTTTAATACGCACGGGACATGTTACCAGGTGAACAGTGCAAGTGAGGAGAGTGTGTTCCCCAGATTGTTTAATACGCACGGGACATGTCACCAAGTGAACAGTATAAGTGAGGAGAGTGTGTTCCCCTGATGGTTTAATACGCACGGGACATGTTACCAGGTGAACTGTGTAAGTGAGGAGAGTGTGTTCCCCAGATTGTTTAATACGCACGGGACATGTCACCAAGTGAACAGTATAAGTGAGGAGAGTATGTTCCCCTGATGGTTTAATACGCACGGGACATGTTACCAGGTGAACAGTATAAGTGAGGAGAGTGTGTTCCCCTGATAGTTTAATATACACGGGACATGATACCAGGTGAACGGTATAAGTGAGGAGAGTGAGTTCTGTTTTAATATACACGGGACATGTTACCAGGAGAACAGTATAAGTGAGGAGAGTGTGTTCCCCTGATGGTTTAATATACATGGGACATGTTACCAGGTGACGAGTATAAGTGAGGAGAGTGTGTTCCCCTCATTGTTTAATATACACGGGACATGTTACCAGTTGAACAGTATAAGTGAGGAGAGTGTGTTCCCCTGATGGTTTAATATACATGGGACATGTTACCAGGTGACGAGTATAATTGAGGAGAGTGTGTTCCCCTCATTGCTTAATATACACGGGACATGTTACCAGGTGAACAGTATAAGTGAAGAGAGCGTGTTCCCCTGATTGCTTAATATACGTCGGACATGTTACCAGGTGACGAGTATAAGTGAGGAGAGTGTGTTCATCTGATGGTTTAATATACACAGGACATGTTACCAGGTGAACAGTATAAGGGAGGAGAGTGTGTTCACCTGATGGTTTAATATACACAGGACATGTTACCAGGTGAACAGTATATGTGAGGAGAGTGTGTTCTCCTGATGGTTTCATATACATGGGACATGACACCAGGTGAACAGTATAAGTGAGGAGAGAGTGTTCACCTGATGGTTTAATATACACGGGACATGTTACCAGGTGAACAGTATAAGTGAGGAGAGTGTGTTCCCCTGATGGTTTAATACACACGGGACATGTTACCAGGTGAACAGTATAAGTGAGGAGCGTGTGTTCCCCTGATGGTTTAATATACACAGGACATGTTACCAGGTGAACAGTATAAGTGAGGAGAATGTGTTCCCCTGATGGTTGAATATACACGGGACATGTTACCAGGTGAAAAGTATAAGTGAGGAGAATGTGTTCCACTGATGGCTTAATACGCACGGGACATGTTCCCAGGTGAACACTGTAAGTGAGGAGAGTGAGTTCACCTGATGTTTTAATATACACGGGACATGTTACCAGGTGAACAGTATAAGTGAATAGAGTGTGTTGCCCTGATTGTTTAATATACCCGGGACATGTCATCAGGTGAACAGTATAAGTGAGGAGAGTTTGTTCCCTGATGGTTTAATATACACGGGACATTTTACCAGGTGAACAGTATAAGTGAGGACAGTGTGTTCCCCTGATGGTATAATATACAAGGGACATGTTGCCAGGTGAACAGTATAAGTGAGGAGAGGGCTTAACCATGATGGTTTAATATACACGGGACATGTTACCAGGTGAACAGTATAAGTGAGGAGAGTGTGTTCCACTGATGGTATAATATACACGGGACATGTTACCAGGTGAACAGTATAAGTGAGGAGACTGTATTCCCCTGATGGTTCAATATACACGGGACATGTTACAAAGTGAACAGTATAAGTGAGGAGAGTGTGTTCCCCTGATTGTTTAATACGCACCGGACATGTTACCAGGTGAACAGTGTAAGTGAGGAGAGTGAGTTCCCCTGATGATTTAATACGCACGGGACATGTTACCAGGTGAACAGTGTAAGTGAGGAGAGTGATTTCCCCTGATGGTTTAACACGCACGGGACGTGTCACCAGGTGAAGAGCAGAAGTGAGGAGAGTGTGTTCCCCTGATGGTTTAATATACATGGGACATGTTACCAGGTGAACAGGATAAGTGAGGTGAGTGTGTTCCCCGGATTGTTTAATACACACGGGACATGTTACCAGGTGAACAGAAAAGGGAGGAGAGTGTGTTCCCCTGATGGTTTAACACTGTCGGGACATTTCCCCAGGTGAACAGTATAAGTGAGGAGAGTGTGTTCCCCTGATTTTTTAATAGTGAAAGGACATGTTACCAATTGAACAGTATAAGTGAGGAGAGTGTGTTCCCCTGATGGTTTAACACGCACGGGACGTGTCACCAGGTGAAGAGCAGAAGTGAGGAGAGTGTGTTCCCCTGATTGTTTAATATACATGGGACATGTTACCAGGTGAACAGTATAAGTGAGGAGAGTGTGTTCCCCTGATGGTTTAATATGCACGGGACATGTTACCAGGTGAACAGTATAAGTGAGGAGAGTGTGTTCCCCTGATGGTTTAATACGCACGGGACATGTTACCAGGTGAACAGTGTAAGTGAGGAGAGTGTGTTCCCCAGATTGTTTAATACGCACGGGACATGTCACCAAGTGAACAGTATAAGTGAGGAGAGTGTGTTCCCCTGATGGTTTAATACGCACGGGACATGTTACCAGGTGAACAGTGTAAGTGACCAGAGTGTGTTCCCCAGATTGTTTAATACGCACGGGACATGTCACCAAGTGAACAGTATAAGTGAGGAGAGTGTGTTCCCCTGATGGTTTAATACGCACGGGATATGTTACCAGGTGAACAGTATAAGTGAGGAGAGTGTGTTCCCCTGATAGTTTAATATACACAGGACATGTTCCCAGCTGAACAGCATAAGTGAGGAGAAGGCTTTCCCCTGATGGTTTAATATACAGGGGACATGTTACCAGGTGAACAGTATAAGTGAGGAGAGTGTGTTCCCCTGATGGTATAATATACACGGGACATGTTACCAGCTGAAGAGCATAAGTGAGGAGAAGGCTTTCCCCTGATGGTTTAATATACACGGGACATGTTACCAGATGAACAGTATAAGTGAGGAGAGTGTGTTCCCCTGATGGTTTAATATACACGGGACATGTTAGCAGGTGAACAGTTTAAGTGAGGAGAAGGCTTTCCCCTGATGGTTTAATATACACGGGACATGTTACCAGGTGAACAGTATAAGTGAGGAGAGTGTGTTCCCCTGATTGTTTAATATACACGGGACAGTTTACCAGGTGAGCAGTATAAGTGAGGAGAGTGTGTTCCCCAGATGGTTTAATATACGCAGGACATGTTACCAGGCGAAAAGTATAAGTCAGGAGAGTGTGTTCCCCTGATTGTTTAATAATCACGGGACATGTTACCAGGTGAGCAGTATAAGTGAGGAGAGTGTGTTCCCCTGATTGTTTAATACTCACGGGACATGTTACCAGGTGAACAGTATATGTGAAGAGAGTGTGTTCCCCTGATGGTATAATATACACGGGACATGTTACCAGCTCAACAGCGTAAGTGAGGAGAAGGCTTTCTCCTGATGGTTTAATATACATGGGACATGTTACCAGGTGAACAGTATAAGTGAGGAGAGTGTGTTCCCCAGATGGTTTAATATACACAGGACATGTTACCAGGTGAACAGTATAAGTGAGGAGAGTGTGTTCCCCAGATGGTTTAATATACACGGGACATGTTACCAGGTGAACAGTATAAGTGAGGAGAGTGTGTTGCCCTGATGGTTTAATATACACGGGACATGTCACCAGGTGAACAGTATATGTGAAGAAAGTGTGTTCCCCTGATGGTCTAATATACACGGGACATGTTACCAGGTGAACAGTATATGTGAAGAGAGTGTGTTCCCCTGATGGTATAATATACACGGGACATGTTACCAGCTCAACAGCGTAAGTGAGGAGAAGGCTTTCCCCTGATGGTTTAATATACATGGGACATGTTACCAGGTGAACAGTATATGTGAAGAGAGTGTGTTCCCCTGATGGTCTAATATACACGGGACATGTTACCAGGTGAACAGTATATGTGAAGAGAGTGTGTTCCCCTGATGGTTTAATACTGACGGGACATGTCACCAGGTGAACAGTATCAGTGAGGAGATTGTGTTCCCCTGATTGTTTATCCTTCACGGGACATGTTTCCAGATGAACAGTAGAAGTGAGGAGAGTGTGTTCCCCTGATTGTTTAATATACAGAGGACATGTTACCAGGTGAACAGTATAATTGAGGAGAGTGTGCTCCCCGGATTGTTTAATATACACAGGACATGTTCCCCGGTGAACAGTATAAGTGAGGAGAGTGTGCTCCCCTGATTGTTTAATATACACGGGACATGTTACCAGGTGAACAGTATAAGTTAGGAGAGTGTGTTCCCCTGATTGTTTAAATCACACGGGACATGTTACCAGGTGAACAGTATAAGTGAGGAGAGTGTCTTCCCCTGATTGTTTAATACACACGGGACATGTTACCAGGTGAACTGTATAAGTGAGGAGACTGTGTTCCCCTGATGGTTTAATATACACAGGACATGTTACCAGGTGAACAGTATAAGTGAGGAGAGTGTGTTCCCCTGATGGTTTAAGAAACACAGGACATGTCACCAGGTGAACAGTTTAAGTGAGGAGAGTGTGTTCCCGTGATTGTTTAATATACACGGGACATGTTACCAGGTGAACAGTTTAAGTGAGGAGAGTGTGTTCCCGTGATTGTTTAATAAACACAGGACATGTCACCAGGTGAACAGTTTAAGTGAGGAGAGTGTGTTCCCCTGATTGTTTAATACTGACGGGACATGTCACCAGGAGAACAGTATAAGTGAGGAGAGTGTGTTCCCCTGATGGTTTAATACGCACTGGACATGTTACCAGGTGAACAGTATAAGTGAGGAGAGTGTGTTCCCCTGATGGTTTAATGCAAACAGGACATGTCACCAGATGAACAGTATAAGTGAGGAGAGTGTGTTCCCCTGATGGTTTATTACGCACGGGACATGTTACCAAGTGAACTGTATAAGTGAGGAGAGTCTGTTCCCCTGATGGTTTAATACGCACGGGACATGTTACCAGGTGAACAGTATAAGTGAGGAGAGTGTGTACCCCGGATGGTTTAATGCAAACAGGACATGTCACCAGATGAACAGTATAAGTGAGGAGAGTGTGTTCCCCTGATGGTTTAATACGCACGGGACATGTTACCAAGTGAACTGTATAAGCGAGGAGAGTGTGTTCCCCTGATGGTTGAATGCAAACAGGACATGTTACCAGATGAACAGTATAAGTGAGGAATGAGTGTTCCTTTGATTGTTTAATCTTCACGGGACATGTTACCATGTGAACAGTATAAGTGCGGAGATGGTGTTCCCCTGATGGTTTAATATACATGGGACATGTTACCAGGTGAACAGTATAAGGGAAGAGAGTGTGTTCCCCTGATGGTTTAATACTGACGGGACATGTCACCAGGTGAACAGTATAATTGAGGAGAGTGTGCTCCCTTGATGGTTTAATATTCACGGGACATGTTAACAGATGAACAGTATAAGTGAGGAGATTGTGTTTCCCTGATGGTTTAATATTCACGGGACATGTTACCAACTGAACAGTGTAAGTGAGGTGAGTGTGTTCCCCTGATGGTTTAATATTCACTGGACATGTCGCCAGGTGAACAGTATAAGTGAGGAGAGTGTGTTCCCCTGATGGTTTAATATTCACTGGACATGTTACCAACTGAACAGTGTAAGTGAGGTGAGTGTGTTCCCCTGATGGTTTAATATTCACTGGACATGTTACCAGGTGAACAGTATAAGTGAGGAGAGTGTGTTCCCCTGATGGTTTAATAAACACGGGACATGTTACCAGGTGAACAGTATCAGTGAGGGGAGTGTGTTCCCCTGACTGTTTAATACGCACGGGACATGTCACCAGGTGAACAGTATCAGTGAGGAGAGTGTGTTCCCCTGATGGTTTAATATACACGGGACATGTTACCAGGTGAACAGTATAAGTGAAGAGAGTGTGTTCCCCTGATGGTTTAATACTGACGGGACATGTCACCAGGTGAACAGTATAAGTGAGGAGAGTGTGTTCCCCTGATGGTTTAATATACACGGGACATGTTACCAGGTGAACAGTATAAGTGAAGAGAGTGTGTTCCCCTGATGGTTTAATACTGACGGGACATGTCACCAGGTGAACAGTATAAGTGAGGAGAGTGTGTTCCCCTGATGGTTTAATATACACGGGACATGTTTCCAGATGAACAGTAGAAGTGAGGAGCGTGTGTTTCCCTGATGGTTTAATATTCACGGGACATGTTGCCAGGTGAACAGTATAAGTGAGGAGCTTGTGTTCCCCTGATTGTTTAACCTTCACGGGACATGTTTCCAGATGAACAGTAGAAGTGAGGAGAGTGTGTTTCCCTGATGGTTTAATATTCACGGGACATGTTGCCAGGTGAACAGTATAAGTGAGGAGCTTGTGTTCCCCTGATTGTTTAACCTTCACGGGACATGTTTCCAGATGAACAGTAGAAGTGAGGAGAGTGTATTTCCCTGATGGTTTAATATTCACGGGACATGTTACCAGGTGAACTGCATAATTGAGGAGAGTGTGTTCCCCTGATGGTTTAATATTCACGGGACATGTTAACAGATGAACAGTATAAGTGAGGAGAGTGTGTTTCCCTGATTGTTTAATACACACGGGACATGTTCCCAGGTGAACAGTATAAGTCAGGAGAGTATTTTCCCCTGATGGTTTAATATACACAGGACATGTTACCAGGTGAACAGTATCAGTGAGGGGAGTGTGTTCCCCTGACTGTTTAATACGCGCGGGACATGTCACCAGGTGAACAGTATAAGTGAGGAGAATGTGTTCCCCTGATGGTTTAATATACACGGGACATGTTACCAGGTGAACAGGATAAGTGAGGAGAGTGTGTTCCCCTGATGGTTTAAAGTACACGGGACATGTCACCAGGTGAAGAGTATAAGTGAGGAGAGTGTTTTCCCCTGATGGTTTAATACGAACGGGACATGTTACCAGGTGAACAGTATAAATGAGGAGAGTGTGTTCCCTGATGGTTTAATATACACAGGACATGTCACCAGGTGAACAGTATAAGTGAGGAGAGTGTTTTCCCCTGATGGTTTAATACGCACGGGACATGTTACCAGGTGAACAGTATAAGTGAGGAGAGTGTGTTTCCCTGATGGTTTAATATACACGGGACATGTTACCAGGTGAACAGTATAAGTGAGGAGAGTGTGTTTCCCTGATGGTTTAATATACACGGGACATTTTACCAGATGAACTGTATAAGTGAGGAGAGTGTGTTCCCCTGATGGTTTAATATACACGGGACATTTTACCAGATGAACTGTATAAGTGAGGAGAGTGTGTTCCCCTGATGGTTTAATATACACTGGACATGTTACCAGGTGAACAGTATAAGTGAGGAGAGTGTGTTCCCCTGATTGTTTAATAAACACGGGACATGTTACCATGTGAACAGTATAAGTGAGGAGGTTGTGTTTCCCTGGTGGTTTAATATTCACGGGTGATGTTACCAGGTTAACAGTATAAGTGAGGAGAGTGTGTTCCCCTGATGGTTTAATATACACAGGACATGTTACCAGATGAACAGTATAAGTGAGGAGAGTGTGTTCACCTGATGGTACAATATACACAGCACATGTTACCAGGAGAACAGTTTAAGTGAGGAGAGTGTGTTCCCCTGATGGTTTAATATACACGGGACATATCACCAGGTGAACAGTATAAGTGAGGAGAGTGTGTTCCCCTGATAGTTTAATGCACACGGGACATGATACCAGGTAAACAGTATAAGTGAGGAGAGTATCTTACCCTGATTGTTTAATGCACACGGGACATGTTACCAGGTGAACAGTATAAGTTAGCAGCGTGTGTTCCCCTGATGGTTTAATGCACACGGGATATATTACCAGGTGAACAGTGTAAGTGAGGAGAGTGTGTTCCCCTGATGGTTTATTGCACACGGGACATATTACCAGGTGAACAGTGTAAGTGAGGAGAGTGTGTTCCCCTGATGGTTTAATGCACACGGGACATGTTACCAGGTGAACAGTGTAAGTGAGGAGAGTGTATTCCCCAGATTGTTTAATGCACAGTTGACATGTTACCAGGTGAACAGTATAAGTGAGGAGAGTGTGTTCCCCTGATTGTTTAATACACACGGGACATGTCACCAGGTGAACAGTTTAAGTGAGGAGAGTGTATTCCCGTGACTGTTTAATATACACGGGACATGTCACCAGGTGAACAGTGCAAGTGAGGAGAGTGTGTTCCCGTGATTGTTTAATATAAACGGGACATGTTACCAGGTGAACAGTGTAAGTGAGGAGAGTGTGTTCCCGTGATTGTTTAATATACACGGGACATGTCACCAGGTGAACAGTATAAGTGAGGAGAGTGTATTCCCGTGACTGTTTAATATACACGGGACATGTCACCAGGTGAACAGTGTAAGTGAGGAGAGTGTGTTCCCGTGATTGTTTAATATACACGGGACATGTTACCAGGTGAACAGTGTAAGTGAGGAGAGTGTGTTCCCGTGATTGTTTAATATACACGGGACATGTCACCAGGTGAACAGTATAAGTGAGGAGAGTTTGTTCCCCTGATTGTTTAATATACACGGGACATGTCAACAGGTGAACAGTATAAGTGAGGAGAGTTTGTTCCCCTGATGGTTTAGTACTCACGGGACATGTTTCCAGGTGAACAGTATAAGTGAGGAGCGTGAGTTCCCCTGATGGTATAATATACACAGGACATGATACCAGGTGAACAGGATAAGTGAGGAGAATGTGTTCCCCTGATGGTTTAATATACACGGGACATGTCACCAGGTGAAGAGTATAAGTGAGGAGAGTGTGTTTCCCTGATGGTTTAATATACACGGGACATGTTACCAGGTGAACAGTATAAGTGAGGAGAGTGTGTTCCCCTGATGGTTTAATGCAAACAGGACATTTCACCAGATGAACAGTATAAGTGAGGAGAGTGTGTTCCCTTGATTGTTTAATCTTCACGGGACATGTTACCATGTAAACAGTATAAGTGAGGAGGTTGTGTTTCCCTGGTGGTTTAATATTCACGGGTGATGTTACCAGGTTAACATTATAAGTGAGGAGAGTGTGTTCCCCTGATGGTTTAATATACACAGGACATGTTACCAGATGAACAGTATAAGTGAGGAGAGTGTGTTCCCCTGATGGTTTAATATACACAGGACATGATACCAGGTGAACAGTATAAGTGAGGAGAGTGTGTTCCCCTGATGGTTTAATATACACGGGACATGTTACCATGTGAACTGTATAAGTGAGGAGAGTGTGTTCCCCGATGGTTTAATATACACGGGACATGTTACCAGGTGAACTGTATAAGTGAGGAGAGTGTGTTCACCTGATGGTACAATATACACAGGACATGTTACCAGGTGAACAGTATAAGTGAGGAGAGTGTGTTCCCCTGATGGTTTAATATACACAGGACATGTTACCAGGTGAACAGTATAAGTGAGGAGAGTGTGTTCCCCTGATGGTTTAATATACACAGGACATGTTACCAGATGAACAGTATAAGTGAGGAGAGTGTGTTCCCCTGATGGTTTAATATACACGGGACTTGTTACCAGGTGAACTGTATAAGTGAGGAGAGTGTGTTCACCTGATGGTACAATATACACAGGACATGTTACCAGGTGAACAGTATAAGTGAGGAGAGTGTGTTCCCCTGATGGTTTAATATACACAGGACATGTTACCAGGTGAACAGTATAAGTGAGGAGAGTGTGTTCCCCTGATGGTTTAATATACACAGGACATGTTACCAGATGAACAGTATAAGTGAGGAGAGTGTGTTCCCCTGATGGTTTAATATACACGGGACTTGTTACCAGGTGAACTGTATAAGTGAGGAGAGTGTGTTCACCTGATGGTACAATATACACAGGACATGTTACCAGGTGAACTGTATAAGTGAGGAGAGTGTGTTCACCTGATGGTACAATATACACAGGACATGTTACCAGGTGAGCAGTATAAGTGAGGAGAATGTGTTCCCCTGATAGTTTAATATACACGGGACATGTTACCAGGTGAACAGTATAAGTGAGGAGAGTGTGTTCCCCTGATTGTTTAATGCACACGGGACATGATACCAGGTGAACAGTATAAGTGAGGAGAGTGTGTTCCCTTGATGGTTTAATATACACGGGACATGTTACCAGGTGAACTGTATAAGTGAGGAGAGTGTGTTCACCTGATGGTACAATATACACAGGACATGTTACCAGGAGAACAGTTTAACTGAGGAGAATGTGTTCCCCTGATAGTTTAATGCACACGGGACATGTTACCAGGTGAACAGTATAAGCGAGGAGAGTGTGTTCCCCTGATGGTTTAATGCACACGGGACATGTTACCAGGTAAACAATATAAGAGAGGAGAGTGTGTTCCCCTGATTGTTTAATGCACACGGGACATGTTACCATGTGAACAGTGTAAGTGAGGAGAGTGTGTTCCCCTGATTGTTTAATACTGACGGGACGTGTCACCAGGTGAAAAGTATAAGTGAGGAGAGTGTGTCCCCTGATTGTTTAATACTTATGGGACATGTTACCTGATGAGCAGTTTAAGTGAGGAGAGTGTGTTCCCTGATGGTTTAATACTGACGGGACATGTCACCAGGTGAAAAGTATAAGTGAGGAGAGGGAGTTCCCCTGATTGTTTAATACTTACGGGACATGTTACCTGATGAGCAATTTAAGTGAGGAGAGTGTGTTCCCCTGATGGTTTAATACACACTGGACATGTCACCAGATGAACAGCATAAGTGAGGAGAATGTGTTCCCCTGATGGTTTAATATACACGGGACATGTTACCAAGTGAACTCTATAAGGGAGGAGAGTGTGTGCCCCCGATTGTTTAATGCTCATGGGACATGTTACCAAGTGAACTCTGTAAGTGAGGAGAGTGTGTTCCCCTGATGGTTTAATGCAAACAGGACATGTTACCAAGTGAACAGTATAAGTGAGGAGAGTGTGTTCCCCTGATGGTTTAATGCAAACAGGACATGTTACCATGTAAACAGTATAAGTGAGGAGGTTGTGTTTCCCTGGTGGTTTAATATACACGGGACATGTTTCCAGGTGAACAGTATAAGTGAGGAGAGTGTGTTCCCCTGATGGTTTAACATGCACAGGACATGATACCAGGTGAACAGTATAAGTGAGGAGAGTGAGTTCCCCTGATGGTATAATATACACAGGACATGATACCAGGTGAACAGGATAAGTGAGGAGATTGTGTTCCCCTGATTGTTTAATACTGACAGGACATGTCACCAGGTAAACAGTATAAGTGAGGAGAGAGTGTTCCCCTGATAGTTTAACACGCACGGGACATGTTACCAGGTGAACAGTATAAGTGAGGAGAGTGTGTTCCCCTGATTGTTTTATACTGACGGGACATGTCTCCAGGTGAACAGTATAAGTGAGGAGAGAGTGTTCCCCTGATGGTTTAACACGCACGGGACATGTTACCAGGTGAACAGTATAAGTGAGGAGAGTGTGCTCCCCTGATGGTTTAATGTACACGGGACATGTTACCAGGTGAACAGTATAAGTGAGGAGAGTGTGTTCCCCTGATTGTTTAATACACACGGGACATGTTACCAGGAGAACAGTATAAGTGAGGAGAGTGTGTTCCCCTGATGGTTTAATATACAAGGGACATGTTACCAGGTGAACAGTATAAGTGAGGAGAGTGTGTTCCCCTGATGGTTTAATATACACGGGACATGTTACCAGGTGAACAGTATAAGTGAGGAGAGTGCTTTCCCCTGATGTTTTAATATACACGTGACATATTACCAGGTGAACAGTATAAGTGAGGAGAGTGTGTTCCCCTGATGGTATAATATACACGGGACATGTTACCAGGTGAACAGTGCAAGTGAGGAGAGGGCTTTCCCCTGATGGTTTAATATACACGGGACATGTTACCAGGTGAACAGTATAAGTGAGGAGAGTGTGTTCCCCTGATGGTTCAATATACACAGGACATGTTAGCAGGTGAAAAGTATAAGTGAGGAGACTGTGTTCCCCTGATTGTTTAATATACTTATGACATGTTACCAGGTGAACAGTATAAGTGAAGAGAGTGTGTTCCCCTGATGGTTTAATACACACGGGACATGTTACCAGTAAACAGTATAAGTGAGGAGAGTGAGTTCCCCCTGAAGGTTTAATACACACGGGACATGTTACCAGGTGTACAGAAAAGGGAGGAGAGTGTCTTCCCCTGATGGTTTTATACTGACGGTACATGTCACCAGGTGAACAGTATAAGTGAGGAGAGTGTGTTCCCCTGATGCTTTAATACTGTCGGGACATTTCCGCAGGTGAACAGTATAAGTGAGGAGAGTGTGTTTCCCTGATTGTTTAATACTCACAGGACATGTGCCCAGGTGACCAGTTTAAGGGAGGAGAGTGTGTTCCCCTGATGGTTTAATACACACGGGACATGTTACCAGGTGTACAGTATAAGTCAGGAGAATGTGTTCCCCTGATCGTTTAATACTGACGGGATATTTCCCCAGGTGAACAGTGTAAGTGAGGAGAGTGAGTTCCCCTGATGGTTTAATACAAACAGGACATGTTACCAGGTGAACAGTATAATTGAGGAGAGAGTGTTCCCCTCGTGGTTTAATATACACGGGACAAGATACCAGGTGAACAGTATAAGTGAGTAGAGTGAGTTCCCCTGATGGTTTAATATACACAGGACAAGATACCAGGTTAACAGTATAAGTGAGTAGAGTGAGTTCCCCTGATTGTTTAATATACCCGGGACATGTCATCAGGTGAACAGTATAAGTGAGGAGAGTGTGTTTGCCTGATGATATAATATACACGGGACATGTTACCAGGTGAACAGTATAAGAGAGGAGAGGGCTTTCCCCTGATGGTTTAATATGCACGGGACATGTTACCAGGTGAACAGTATAAGTGAGGAGAGTGTGTTCCCCTGATGGTTCAATATACACAGGACATGTTACCAGGTGAAGAGTATAAGTGAGGAGAGTGTGTTCCCCTGATGGTTTAATATACACGGGACATGTTACCAGGTGAACTGTATAAGTGAGGAGAGTGTGTTCCCCTGATGGTTTAATACTGACGGGACATGTTACCAGGTGAACAGTATAAGTGAGGAGAGTGTGTTCCCATGATTGTTTAATACTGACGGGATTTGTCACCAGGTGAAGACTAGAAGTGAGGAGAGAGTGTTCCCCTGATGGTCTCATATACACGGGACATGTTACTAGGTGAACATTATAAGTGAAGAGAGTGTGTTCCCCTGATGGTTTAAGATACTTGGGACATGTTACCAGGTGAACAGTATAAGTGAAGAGAGTGTGTTCGCCTGATGGTTTAATAAACACAGGACATGTCAACAGGTAAACAGTTTAAGTGAGGAGAGTGTGTTCCCCTGATTGTTTAATACTGACGGGACATGTTACCAGGTGAACAGTATAAGTGAGGAGAGTGTGTTCCCCTGATGGTTTAATACTGACGGGACATGTCACCAGGTGAACATTAGAAGTGAGGAGAGTGTGTTCCCCTGATCGTTTAATACTGACTTGACATTTCCCCAGGTGAACATTATAAGTGAGGAGAGTGTGTTCCTATGATGGTTTAAAACACACGACATGTCAACAGGTGAACACTATAAGTGAGGAGAGTGTGTTCCCCTCATGGTTTAATACTTTCGAGACATTTCCCCAGGTGAACATTAGAAGTGAGGAGAGTGTGTTCCCCTGATCGTTTAATACTGACGGGACATTTCCCCAGGTGAACATTATGAGTGAGGAGAGTGTGTTCCTCTGATGGTTTAAAACACACGACATGTCAACAGGTGAACACTATAAGTGAGGAGAGTGTGTTCCCCTCATGGTTTAATACACACAGGACATGTTACCAGGTGAACAGTATAAGTGAAGAGAGTGAGTTCCCCTGATTGTTTAATACTGACAGGACATGTTACCAGGTGAACAGTTTAAGGGAGGAGAGTGTGTTCCCCTGATTGTTTAATACACACGGGACATGTTACCAGGTGAACAGCATAAGTGAGGAGAATGTGTTCCCCTGATGGTCTAATACACACGGGACATGATACCAGGTGAACAGTATAAGTGAGGAGAACGTGTTCCCCTGATGGTTTAATATGCACGGGACATGTTACCAGGTGAACAGTATAAGTGAGGAGAGTCTGTTCCCCTGATTGTTTAATTCTCACGGGACATGTTACCAGGTGAATAGTATAAGAGAGGAGAGTGTTTTCCCCTGATGCTTTAACACGCACGGGACGTGTCACCAGGTGAACAGTATATGTGAAGAGAGTGTGTTCCCCTGACTGTTTAATACACACGGGACATGAAACCAAGTGAACAGAAGATGTGAGGAGAGTGTGTTCCCCTGATTGCTTAATACACACAGGACATGTTACCAGGTGAACAGTATAAGTGAGGAGAGTGTGTTCCCCTGATTGTTTAATACACAAAGGACATGTTACCAGGTGAACAGTATAAGTGAGGAGAGTGTGTTCCCCTGATTGTTTAATACACACAGGACATGTTACCAGGTGAACAGTATAAGTGAGGAGAGTGTGTTCCCCTGATTGTTTAATACACAAAGGACATGTTACCAGGTTAACAGTATAAGTGAGGGGAGTGTGATCCCCTGATGGTTTAATATACACGGGACATGTTACCAGGTGAACAGTATAAGTGAGGAGAGTGTGTTCCCCTGATTGTTTAATATACACGGGACATGTAACCAGGTGAACAGCATAAGTGATGAGAATGTGTTCCCCTGATGGTTTAATATACACGGGACATGATACCAGGTGAACAGTATAAGTGAGGAGAGTGTGTTCCCCTGATGGTTTAATATACACAGGACATGTAACCAGGTGAACAGCATAAGTGATGAGAATGTGTTCCCCTGATGGTTTAATATACACGGGACATGATACCAGGTGAACAGTATAAGTGATGAGAATGTGTTCCCCTGATGGTTTAATATACACGGGACATGATACCAGGTGAACAGTATTAGTGAGGAGAGAGTGTTCCCCTGATTGTTTAACACGCACGGGACAAGTTACCAGGTGAACAGTATAAGTGAGGAGAGTGTGTTCCCCTGATGGTTTAATATACACAGGACATGTAACCAGGTGAACAGCATAAGTGATGAGAATGTGTTCCCCTGATGGTTTAATATACACGGGACATGATACCAGGTGAACAGTATAAGTGAGGAGAATGTGTTCCCCTGATGTTTTAATATACACGGGGCATGTTACCAGGTGCACAGTATAAGTGAGGAGATTGTGTTCCCCTGATGGTTTAATACACACGGGACATGTTACCAGGTGAACACTGTAAGTGAGGAGAGTGAGTTCCCCTGATGGTTTAATACAAACAGGACATGTCACCAGGTGAACAGTATAATTGAGGAGAGAGTGATCTCCTAATGGTTTAACACGCACGGGACATGTTACCAGGTGAACAGTATAAGTGAGGTGAGTGTGTTCCCCTGATGGTTTAATATACACAGGACAAGATACCAGGTGAACAGTATAAGTGAAAAGAGTGAGTTCCCCTGATGGTTTAATATACACGGGGCATGTTACCAGGTGAACAGTATAAGTGAGGAGATTGTGTTCCCCTGATGGTTTAATACGCACGGGACATGTTACCAGGTGAACACTGTAAGTGAGGAGAGTGAGTTCCCCTGATGGTTTAATACAAACAGGACATGTCATCAGGTGAACAGTATAAGTGAGGAGAGTGTGTTCCCCTGATGGTTTAATGCAAACAGCACATGTCACCAGATGAACAGTGTAAGTGAGGAGAGTGTGTTCCCCTGACTGTTTAATATAGACGGGACATGTTACCAGGTGAACAGTATAAGTGAGGAGAGTGTGTTTCCCTGATGCTTTAATGCGCACGGGACATGTTACCAAGTGAACTGTAGAAGTGAGGAGAGTGTGTTCCCCTGATGGTTTAAAGCAAACAGGACATGTTGCCAGGTGAACAGTATAAGTGAGGAGAGTGTGTTCCCCTGATGGTTTAATGCAAACAGGACATGTCACCAGATGAACAGTATAAGGGAGGAGGTTGTGTTTCCCTGGTGGTTTAATATTCACGGGTGATGTTACCAGGTGAACAGTATAAGTGAGGCGAGTGTGGTCCCCTGATGGTTTAATATTCACTGGACATGTCACCAAGTGAACAGTATAAGTGAGGTGAGTGTGTTCCCCTGATGTTTTAATATACACAGGACATGTTACCAGGTGAACAGTATATGTGAGGAGAGTGTGTTCCCCTGATGGTTTAACACGCACGGGACAAGTTACCAGGTGAACAGTATAAGTGAGGAGAGTGTGTTCCCCTGATGTTTTAATATACACAGAACATGTAACCAGGTGAACAGCATAAGTGAGGAGAATGTGTTCCCCTGATGGTTCAATATACACGGGACATGATACCAGGTGAACAGTATAAGTGAGGAGAATGTGTTCCCCTGATGGTTTAATATACACGGGACATGTTACCAAGTGAACAGAATATGTGAAGAGAGTGTGTTCCCCTGATTGTTTAATATACATGGGACATGTTACCATGTAAACAGTATAAGTGAGGAGATTGTGTTCCCCTGATTGTTTAATACTGAAGGGTCATGTCACCATGTGAACTGTTTAAGTGAGGAAAGTGTGTTCCCCTGAAGGTTTAATACGCACGGGACATGTTAGCAGGTGAAAAGTATAAGTGAGGAGAGTGTGTTCCCCTGATGTTTTAAAATACACGGGACATGTTACCATGTGAAGAGCATAAGTGAGGAGAGTGTGATCCCATGATTGTTTAATACTGACGGGATTTGTCACCAGGTGAAGACTAGAAGTGAGGAGAGAGTGTTCCCCTGATGGTCTCATATACACGGGACATGTTACCAGGTGAACAGTATAAGTGAAGAGAGTGTGTTCCCCTGATGGTTTAATATACTTGGGACATGTTACCAGGTGAACAGTATTTGTGAAGAGAGTGTGTTCGCCTGATGGTTTAATACACACGGGACATGTTACCAGGTGAAGAGTATAAGTGAGGAGAGTGTGTTCCCCAGATTGTTTAATACTGACGGGACATGTCACTACGTGAACAGTTTAAGTGAGGAGAGTGTGTTCCCATGATGGTTTAATAAACACAGGACATGTCAACAGGTAAACAGTATAAGTGAGGAGAGTGTGTTCACCTGATTGTTTAATACTGACGGGACATGTTACCAGGTGAACAGTATAAGTGAGGAGAGTGAGTTCCCCCTGATGGTTTAATACACACGGGACATGTTACCAGGTGTACAGAAAAGGGAGGACAGTGTCTTCCCCTGATGGTTTAATACTGACGGGACATGTCACCAGGTGAACAGTATAAGTGAGGAGAGTGTGTTCCCCTGATGGTTTAATACTGTCGGGACATTTCCCCAGATGAACAGTATAAGTGAGGAGAGTGTGTTCCCCTGATGGTTTAATATACACAGGACATGATACCAGGTGAACAGTATAATTGAGGAGAGTGTGTTCCCCTGATTGTTTAATACGCACGGGACATGTAACCAAGTGTACAGTATAAGTGAGGAGAGTGTGTTCCCCTGATCGTTTAATACTGACGGGACATTTCCCCATGTGAACATTATAAGTGAGGAGAGTGTGTTCCCCTGATGGTTTAAAACACACGAC
This sequence comes from Heterodontus francisci, assembly GCF_036365525.1. NCBI lineage: Eukaryota > Metazoa > Chordata > Chondrichthyes > Heterodontiformes > Heterodontidae > Heterodontus > Heterodontus francisci. Next base: position 1,083,654 of record NW_027140166.1, read on the forward strand.
ATGCCAACAGGTGAACAGTAGAAGTGAGGAGAGTGTGTTCCCCTGATTGTTTAATACACACGGGACATGTCTCCAGGTGAACAGTCTAAGTGAGGAGAGTGTGTTCCCCTGATGGTTTAATATACACGGGACATGATACCAGGTGAACAGTATAAGTGAGGAGAACGTGTTCCCCTGATGGTTTAATACAGACGGGACATGTTACCAGGTGAACAGTATAAGTGAGGAGAGTCTGTTCCCCTGATTGTTTAATTCTCACGGGACATGTTACCAGGTGAACAGTATTAGAGAGGAGAGTGTGTTCCCATGATGGTTTAACACGCACGGTACGTGTAAACAGGTGAAGATTATAATTGAGGAGAGTGTGTTCCCCTGATGGTCTAATATACATGGGACATGTCACCAGGTGAACAGTATATGTGAAGAGAGTGTGTTCCCCTGATTGTTTAATACACACGGGACATGTCACCAAGTGAACAGTATATGTGAGGAGAGTGTGTTCCCCTGACTGTTTAATATACACAGGACACGTTCCCAGGTGAACAGTATAAGTGAGGAGAGTGTGTTCCCCTGATTGTTTAATGTACACGGGACATGTTACCAGGTGAACAGTATAAGTGAGGAGAGTGTGTTCCCCTGATCGTTCAATACTGACGGGACATTTCCGCAGGTGAACATTATAAGTGAGGAGAGTGTGTTCCCCTGATGGTTTAAAACACACGACATGTCAACAGGTGAACTGTATAAGTGAAGAGAGTGAGTTCCCCTGATTGTTTAATACACACGGGACATGTCTCCAGGTGAACAGTCTAAGTGAGGAGAGTGTGTTCCCCTGATTGTTTAATACGCACTGGACATGTTACCAGGTGAACAGTATAAGTGAGGAGAGTCTGTCCCCTGATGGTTTAATACACACAGGACATGTTACCAGGTGAACTGTATAAGTGAGGAGAGTGTGTTCCCCTGATTGTTTAATACACACAGGACATGTTACCAGGTGAACAGTATAAGTGAGGAGAATGTGTTCCCCTGATGGTTTAATATACACGGGACATGATACCAAGTGAACAGTATAAGTGAGGAGAGTGTGTTCCCCTGATGGTTTAATATACATGGGACATGTTACCAGGTGAACAGTGGAAGTGAGGAGAGTGTGTTCCCCTGATTGTTTAATACTTACGGGACATGTCACCATGTGACCAGTTTAAGGGAGGAGAGTGTGTTCGCAGGATGGTTTAATACGCACGGGACATGTTACCAGGTGAACAGTAGAAGTGAGGAGAGTGTGTTCCCCTGATGGTTTAATACACACAGGACATGTTACCAGGTGAACAGTAGAAGTGAGGAGAGTGTGTTCCCCTGATGGTTTAATACACACAGGACATGTCAACAGGTGAACAGCATAAGTGAGGAGAGTGAGTTCCCCTGATTGTTTAATCCGCACAGGACATGTTACCAGGTGAACAGGATAAGTGAGGAGAGTGTGTTCCCCTGATTGTTTAATACACACGGGACATGTCACCAGGTGAACAGTATAAGTGAGGAGAGAATGTTCCCCTGATTGTTTAATACACACGGGACATGTCACCAGGTGAACAGTATAAGTGAGGAGAGTGTGATCCCCTGATGGTTTAATACTGACGGGACATTTCCCCAGGTGAACATTATAAGTGAGGAGAGTGTGTTCCCCTGATTGTTTAAAACACACGACATGTCAACAGGTGAACAGTATAACTGAGGACAGTGTGTTCCCCTGATGGTTTAATTCTCACGCGACATGTTACCAGGTGAACATTATAAGTGAGGACAGTGTGATCCCCTCATAGTTTAATTCTCACGGGACATGTCGACAGGTGAACAGTATAAGTGAGGAGAGTGTGTTCCCCTGATGGTTTAATATGCACGGGACATGTTACCAGGTGAACAGTATAAGTGAGGAGAGTGTGTTCCCCTGATTGTTTAATACACACAGGACATGTTACCAGATGAACAGTATAAGTGAGCAGAGTGTGTTCCCCTGATGGTTTAATAATGACGGGACATGTCACCAGGTGAACAGTATATGTGAGGAGAGAGTGTTCTCTTGATGGTTTAATTCTCACGGGACATGTTACCAGGTGAGCTGTAGAAGAGAGGAGAGTTTGTTCCCCTGATGGTTTAACACGCACGGGACGTGTCACCAGCTGAAGAGTCGAAGTGAGGAGAGTGTGTTCCCCTGATGGTCTAATATACACGGGACATGTCACCAGGAGAACAGTATAAATGAGGAGAGTGTGTTCCCCTGATTGTTTAATACACACGGGACATGTCACCAGGTGAACAGTATATGTGAGGAGAGAGTGTTCCCCTGATTGTTTAACACGCACGGGACATGTTACCAGGTGAACAGTATAAGTGAGGAGAGTGTGTTCCCTTGATGGTTTAATATACATGGGATATGACACCAGGTGAACAGCATAAGTGAGGAGAATGTGTTCCCCTGATGGTTTAATACACACGGGATATGATACCAGGTGAACAGTATAAGTGAAGAGAGTGTGTTCCCCTGATGGTTTAATATACATGGGACATGTTGCCATGTGAACAGTTTAATTGAGGAGAGTGTGTTCCCCTGATGGTTTAATACGCACGGGACATGTCACAAGGTGAACAGTATAAGTGAGTAGAGAGTGTTCCCCTCATGGTTTAACACGCACGGGACATGTTACCAGGTGAACAGTAAAAGTGAGGAGAGTGTGTTCCCCTGATGGTTTAATATACACAGGACATGATACCAGGTGAACAGTATAAGTGAGTAGAGTGAGTTCCCCTGACTGTTTAATATACCCGGGACATGTCATCAGGTGAACAGTATAAGTGAGGAGAGTGTGTTCCCCTGATGGTTTAATACACAAGGGACATGTCACCAGGTGAACAGTATAAGTGAGGAGAGTGTTTTCCCCTGATGTTTTAATATACACGGGACATGTTACCTGGTGAACAGTAGAAGTGAGGAGAGTGTGTTCCCCTGATGCTTTAAGACAGTCAGGACATGTCAACAGATGAACAGCATAAGTGACGAGAGTGTGTTCCCCTGATAGTTTAATAATGACGGAACATGTTACCAGGTGAACAGTATAAGTGAGGAGAGTGTGTTCCCCTGATTGTTTAATACACACAGGACATGTTACCAGGTGAACAGTAAAAGTGAGGAGAGTGTGTTCCCCTGATGGTTTAATACTGACGGGACATGTCACCATGTGACCAGTTTAAGGGAGGAGACTGTGTTCCCCTGATGGTTTCATACGCACGGGACATGTGAACAGGTGAACAGTGTAAGTGAGGAGAGTGAGTTCCCCTGATTGTTTAATACGCACGGGACATGTACCCAACTGAACTGTATATGTGAGGAGAGTGTGTTCCCCTGATGGTTTAATACTGACGGGACATTTCCCCAGGTGAACATTATAAGTGAGGAGAGTGTGTTCCCCTGATGGTTTAAAACACACGACATGTCAACAGGTGAACAGTATAAGTGAGGAGCGTGTGTTCCCCTGATGGTTTAAAACACACGACATGTTACCAGGTGAACAGTATAAGTGTGGAGAGTCAGTTCCCCTGATGGTTTAATATACACGGGACATGATACCAGGTGAACAGTATAAGTGAGGAGAATGTGTTCCCCTGATGATTTAATGTACACGGGACATGTTACCAGGTGAACAGTATAAGTGAGGAGAGTGTGTTCCCCTGATGGTTTAACACGCACGGGACGTGTCACCTGTTGAAGAGTAGAAGTGAGGAGAGTGCGTTCCCCTGATTGTTTAATATACATGGGACATGTTACCTGGTGAACAGTATAAGTGAGGAGATTGTGTTCCCCTGATGGTTTAATATACATGGGACATGTTACCAGGTGAACAGTAAAAGTGAGGAGAGTGCTTTCCCCTGATGGTTTAATATACACGGGACATGTTACCAGGTGAACAGTATAAGTGAGGAGAGTGTGTTCCCCTGATGGTATAATATACACGGGACATGTTACCAGGTAAAAAGTATAAGTGAGGAGAGGGCTTTCCCCTGATGGTTTATTATACACGGGACATGTTACCAGGTGAAAAGTATAAGTGAGGAGAGGGCTTTCCCCTGATGGTTTAATATACACGGGACATGTTACCAGGTGAACAGTATAAGTGAAGAGAGTGTGTTCCCCTGATCGTTTAATATACATGGGACACGTTACCAGGTGAACAGTATAAGTGAAGAGAGTGTGTTCCCCTGATTGTTTAATACCCACGGGACATGTTACCAGGTAAACAGTATAAGTGAGGAGAGTGTGTTCCCCAGATTGTTTAATACTGACGGGACATGTCACCATGTGAACAGTTTAAGTGAGGAGCGTGTGTTCCCATGATGGTTTAATACACACAGGACATGTTACCAGGTGAACAGTATATGTGAGGAGAGTGTGTTCCCCTGATGTTTTAATACTGTCGGGAAATTTCCCCAGGTGAACAGTATAAGTGAGGAGAGTGAGTTCCCCTGATTGTTTAATAGTGACGGGACATGTTACCAGGTGAACAGTATAAGTGAGGAGAGTGTGTTCCCCTCATTGTTTAACACGCACGGGACATGTTGCCAGGTGAACAGTATAAGTGAGGAGAGTGTGTTCCCCTGATGGTTTAATATACACAGGACATGATACCAGGTGAACAGTATAAGTGAGGAGAGGGTGTTCCCCTGATGGTTTAATGTACACGGGACATGTTACCAGGTGAACAGTATAAGTGAGGAGAGTGTGTTCCCCTGATGGTTTAATAAACACGGGACATGTCACCAGGTGAACAGTATAAGGGAGGAGAGAGTGTTCCACTGATGGTTTAATACACACGGGACATGTTACCAGGTGAACAGGATAAGTGAGGAGAGTGTGTTCCCCCGATGGTTTAATAAACACAGGACATGATACCAGGTGAACAGTATAAGTGAGTAGAGTGAGTTCCCCTGATTGTTTAATACACACAGGACATGTTACCAGGTGAACAGTATAAGTGAGGAGATTGTGTTCCCCTGATTGTTTAATATACATAGGACATGTTACCAGGTGAACAGTATAAGTGAGGAGATTGTGTTCCCCTGATTGTTTAATACACACAGGACATGTTACCAGGTGAACAGTATAAGTGCGGAGAGTGAGTTCCCCTGATGCTTTAATACGCACAGGACATGTTACCAGGTGAACAGTGTAAGTGAGTAGAGTGTGTTCCCCTGATAGTTTAATACACACGGGACATGTTACCAGGTGAACAGTATAAGTGAGGAGAGAGTGTTCCCCTGATGGTGTAATAAACACAGGACATGATACCAGGTGAACATGATAAGAGAGTAGAGTGAGTTCCCCTGACTGTTAAATATACCCGGGACATGTCATCAGGTGAACCGTATAAGTGAGGAGAGTGTGTTCCCCTGATGGTTTAATATACACGGGATATGATACCAGGTGAACAGTATAAGTGAAGAGAGTGTGTTCCCCTGATGGTTTAATATACATGGGACATGTTGCCATGTGAACAGTTTAATTGAGGAGAGTGTGTTCCCCTGATGGTTTAATACGCACGGGACATGTCACAAGGTGAACAGTATAAGTGAGTAGAGAGTGTTCCCCTCATGGTTTAACACGCACGGGACATGTTACCAGGTGAACAGTAAAAGTGAGGAGAGTGTGTTCCCCTGATGGTTTAATATACACAGGACATGATACCAGGTGAACAGTATAAGTGAGTAGAGTGAGTTCCCCTGACTGTTTAATATACCCGGGACATGTCATCAGGTGAACAGTATAAGTGAGGAGAGTGTGTTCCCCTGATGGTTTAATACACAAGGGACATGTCACCAGGTGAACAGTATAAGTGAGGAGAGTGTTTTCCCCTGATGTTTTAATATACACGGGACATGTTACCTGGTGAACAGTAGAAGTGAGGAGAGTGTGTTCCCCTGATGCTTTAAGACAGTCAGGACATGTCAACAGATGAACAGCATAAGTGACGAGAGTGTGTTCCCCTGATAGTTTAATAATGACGGAACATGTTACCAGGTGAACAGTATAAGTGAGGAGAGTGTGTTCCCCTGATTGTTTAATACACACAGGACATGTTACCAGGTGAACAGTAAAAGTGAGGAGAGTGTGTTCCCCTGATGGTTTAATACTGACGGGACATGTCACCATGTGACCAGTTTAAGGGAGGAGACTGTGTTCCCCTGATGGTTTCATACGCACGGGACATGTGAACAGGTGAACAGTGTAAGTGAGGAGAGTGAGTTCCCCTGATTGTTTAATACGCACGGGACATGTACCCAACTGAACTGTATATGTGAGGAGAGTGTGTTCCCCTGATGGTTTAATACTGACGGGACATTTCCCCAGGTGAACATTATAAGTGAGGAGAGTGTGTTCCCCTGATGGTTTAAAACACACGACATGTCAACAGGTGAACAGTATAAGTGAGGAGCGTGTGTTCCCCTGATGGTTTAAAACACACGACATGTTACCAGGTGAACAGTATAAGTGTGGAGAGTCAGTTCCCCTGATGGTTTAATATACACGGGACATGATACCAGGTGAACAGTATAAGTGAGGAGAATGTGTTCCCCTGATGATTTAATGTACACGGGACATGTTACCAGGTGAACAGTATAAGTGAGGAGAGTGTGTTCCCCTGATGGTTTAACACGCACGGGACGTGTCACCTGTTGAAGAGTAGAAGTGAGGAGAGTGCGTTCCCCTGATTGTTTAATATACATGGGACATGTTACCTGGTGAACAGTATAAGTGAGGAGATTGTGTTCCCCTGATGGTTTAATATACATGGGACATGTTACCAGGTGAACAGTAAAAGTGAGGAGAGTGCTTTCCCCTGATGGTTTAATATACACGGGACATGTTACCAGGTGAACAGTATAAGTGAGGAGAGTGTGTTCCCCTGATGGTATAATATACACGGGACATGTTACCAGGTAAAAAGTATAAGTGAGGAGAGGGCTTTCCCCTGATGGTTTATTATACACGGGACATGTTACCAGGTGAAAAGTATAAGTGAGGAGAGGGCTTTCCCCTGATGGTTTAATATACACGGGACATGTTACCAGGTGAACAGTATAAGTGAAGAGAGTGTGTTCCCCTGATCGTTTAATATACATGGGACACGTTACCAGGTGAACAGTATAAGTGAAGAGAGTGTGTTCCCCTGATTGTTTAATACCCACGGGACATGTTACCAGGTAAACAGTATAAGTGAGGAGAGTGTGTTCCCCAGATTGTTTAATACTGACGGGACATGTCACCATGTGAACAGTTTAAGTGAGGAGCGTGTGTTCCCATGATGGTTTAATACACACAGGACATGTTACCAGGTGAACAGTATATGTGAGGAGAGTGTGTTCCCCTGATGTTTTAATACTGTCGGGAAATTTCCCCAGGTGAACAGTATAAGTGAGGAGAGTGAGTTCCCCTGATTGTTTAATAGTGACGGGACATGTTACCAGGTGAACAGTATAAGTGAGGAGAGTGTGTTCCCCTCATTGTTTAACACGCACGGGACATGTTGCCAGGTGAACAGTATAAGTGAGGAGAGTGTGTTCCCCTGATGGTTTAATATACACAGGACATGATACCAGGTGAACAGTATAAGTGAGGAGAGGGTGTTCCCCTGATGGTTTAATGTACACGGGACATGTTACCAGGTGAACAGTATAAGTGAGGAGAGTGTGTTCCCCTGATGGTTTAATAAACACGGGACATGTCACCAGGTGAACAGTATAAGGGAGGAGAGAGTGTTCCACTGATGGTTTAATACACACGGGACATGTTACCAGGTGAACAGGATAAGTGAGGAGAGTGTGTTCCCCCGATGGTTTAATAAACACAGGACATGATACCAGGTGAACAGTATAAGTGAGTAGAGTGAGTTCCCCTGATTGTTTAATACACACAGGACATGTTACCAGGTGAACAGTATAAGTGAGGAGATTGTGTTCCCCTGATTGTTTAATATACATAGGACATGTTACCAGGTGAACAGTATAAGTGAGGAGATTGTGTTCCCCTGATTGTTTAATACACACAGGACATGTTACCAGGTGAACAGTATAAGTGCGGAGAGTGAGTTCCCCTGATGCTTTAATACGCACAGGACATGTTACCAGGTGAACAGTGTAAGTGAGTAGAGTGTGTTCCCCTGATAGTTTAATACACACGGGACATGTTACCAGGTGAACAGTATAAGTGAGGAGAGAGTGTTCCCCTGATGGTGTAATAAACACAGGACATGATACCAGGTGAACATGATAAGAGAGTAGAGTGAGTTCCCCTGACTGTTAAATATACCCGGGACATGTCATCAGGTGAACCGTATAAGTGAGGAGAGTGTGTTCCCCTGATGGTTTAATATACACGGGACATGTTACCAGGGGAACAGTATAAGTGAGGAGAGTGTGTTCCCCTGATGGTTTAATATACACGGGACATGTTACCAGGTGAACAGTAGAAGTGAGGAGAGTGTGTTCCCCTGATGGTTTAATGTACACGGGACATGTTACCAGGTGAACAGTATAAGTGAGGAGAGTGTGTTCCCCTGATGGTTTAATATACACGGGACATGTCACCAGGTGAACAGTATAAGGGAGGAGAGAGTGTTCCACTGATGGTTTAATACTGTCGGGACATTTCCCCAGGTGAACAGTATAAGTGAGGAGAGTGTGTTCCCCTGATTGTTTAATACACACGGGACATGTTACCAGGTGAACAGTATAAGTGAGGAGAGTGAGTTCCCCTGATTGTTTAATACACACAGGACATGTTACCAGGTGAACAGGATAAGTGAGGAGAGTGTGTTCCCCTGATGGTTTAATATTCACGGGACATGTTACCAGGTGAACAGTATAAGTGAGGAGAGTGTGTTCCCCTGACTGTTTAATACACACGGGACATGTCACCAGGTGAACAGTATAAGTGAGGAGACTGTATTCCCCTGATGGTTTAATATGCACGGGACATGTAAGCAGGTGAACAGTATAAGTGAGGATTATGTGTTCCCCTGATGGTTTAATATCCACGGGACATGTTGCCAGGTGAACAGTATAAGTGAGCAGAGTGTGTTCCCCTGATGGTTTAATACACACGGGACATGTTACCAGGTGAACAGTATCAGCGAGGAGAGTGTGTTCCCCTGATGGTTTAATATACACGGGACTTGTTACCAGCTGAACAGTATAAGTGAGGAGAGTGTGTTCCCCTGATGGTTTAATATACACGGGTCATGTTACCAGGTGAACAGTATAAGTGAGGAGACTGTATTCCCCTGATTGTTTAATACACACGGGACATGTTACCAGGTGAACAGTATAAGTGAGGAGAATATGTTCCCCTGATGGTTTAATATACAGGGGACATGTTCCCAGGTGAACAGTATAAGTGAGGAGAATGTTTTCCCCTGATGGTTTAATATACACGGGACATGTTACCAGGTGAACAGTATAAGTGAGGAGAGGGTGTTCCCCTAATGGTTTAACACGCACGGGACATGTTACCAGGTGAACAGTATAAGTGAGGGGAGTGTGTTCCCCTGATTGTTTAACACGCACGGGACATGTTACCAGGTGAACAGTATAAGTGAGGAGAGTGTGTTCCCCTAATGGTTTAACACGCACGGGACATGTTACCAGGTGAACAGTATAAGTGAGGGGAGTGTGTTACCCTGATTGTTTAACATGCACGGGACATGTTACCAGGTGAACAGTATAAGTGAGGAGACTGTGTTCCCCTGATGCTTTAATACACCTGGGACATGTTACCAGGTGAACAGTATAAGTGAGGAGAGTGTGATCCAATGATTGTTTAATATACCCGGGACATGTCACCAGGTGAACAGTATAAGTGAGGAGAGTGTGTTCCCCTGATGGTTTAATATTCACGGGACATGTTACCAGGTGAACAGTATAAGTGAGGAGAGTGTGTTCCCCTGATTGTTTAATATACACGGGACATGTTAACAGGTGAACAGTATAAGTGAGGAGAGTGTGTTCCCCTGATTGTTTAATATACACGGGCCATGTTAGCAGGTGAACAGTATAAGTGAGGAGAGTGTGTTCCCCTGATTGTTTAATATACACGGGACATGTTACCAGGTGAACAGTATAAGTGAGGAGACTGTGTTCCCCTGATGCTTTAATACACATGGGACATGTTACCAGGTGAACAGTATAAATGAGGAGAGTGTGTTCCCCATATGGTTTAATATACACGGGACATGTTGTCTGGTGAACAGTATAAATGAGGAGAGTGTGTTCCCCTGATTGTTTAATACACACGGGACATGTTTCCAGGTGAACAGTATAAGTGAGGAGAATGCGTTCCCCTGATGGTTTAATATACATGGGACTTGTTACCAGGTGAACAGTTTAAGTGAGGAGAGTGTGTTCCCCTGATGTTTTAATATACATGGGACTTGTTACCAGGTGAACAGTTTAAGTGAGGAGAGTGTGTTCCCCTGATGGTTTAATATACACTTGACATGTTCCCAGGTGAACAGTATAAGTGAGGAGAGTGTGTTCCCCTGATCGTTTAGTATACATGTGACATGTCACCAGGTGAACAGTATAAGTGAGGAGAGGGTGTTCCCCTGATCGTTTAGTATACACGTGACATGTCACCAGGTGAACAGTATAAGTGAGGAGAGTGTGTTCCCCTGATGGTTTAATATACATGGGACTTGTTACCAGGTGAACAGTTTAAGTGAGGAGAGTGTGTTCCCCTGATGGTTTAATATACACGGGACATGTTCCCAGGTGAACAGTATAAGTGAGGAGAGTGTGTTCCCCTGATGGTTTAATATACTCGGGACATGTTCCCAGGTGAACAGTATAAGTGAGGAGAGATTGTTACCCTGATTGTTTAGTACGCACGAGACATGTCACCAGGTGAACAGTATAAGTGAGGAGAGGGTGTTCCCCTAATGGTTTAACACGCACGGAGCATGTTACCAGGTGAACAGTATAAGTGAGGGGAGTGTGTTCCCCTGATTGTTTAACACGTACGGGACATGTTACCAGGTGAACAGAATAAGTGAGGAGAGTGTGTTCCCCTGTTGGTTTAATACGCACGGGACATGATACCAGGTGAACAGTATAAGTGAGGAGAGTGTGATCCAATGATTGTTTAATACACACGGGACATGTTACCAGGTGAACAGTATAAGTGAGGAGAGTGTGTTCCCCTGATTGTTTAATACACACGGTACATGTTCCCAGGTGAACAGTATAAGTGAGGAGAGTGTGTTCCCCTGACGGTTTAATATACACAGGGCATATTACCAGGTGAACAGTATAAGTGAGGAGAGTGTGTTCCCGCGATGGTTTAATATACACGGGACATGTTACCAGGTGAACAGGATAAGTGAGGAGAGTGTGATCCCCTGATTGTTTAATACACACGGGACATGTTACCAGGTGAACAGTATAAGTGAGGAGAGTGTGATCCAATGATTGCTTAATACGCACGTGACATATTACCAGGTGAACAGTATAAGTGAGGAGAGTGTGTTCCCCCGATGGTTTAATATACACGGTACATGTTCCCAGGTGAACAGTATAAGTGAGGAGAGTGTGTTCCCCTGATGGTTTAATATACACAGGGCATATTACCAGGTGAACAGTATAAGTGAGGAGAGTGTGTTCCCCATATGGTTTAATATACACGGGACATGATGTCAGGTGAACAGTATAAGTGAGGAGAGTGTGTTCCCCTGATTGTTTAATCCACACGGAACATGTTAGCAGGTGAACAGTATAAGTGAGGAGAGTGTGTTCCCCTGATGGTTTAATATACACGGGACATGTTACCAGGTGAACAGTATAAGTGAGGAGAGTGTGTTCCCCTGATTGTTTAATACTCTCGGGACATGTTACCAGCTGAACAGTATAAGTGAGGAGAGTGTGTTCCCCTGATGGTTTAACACGCACGGGACATGTTACCAGGTGAACAGTATAAATGAGGAGAGTGTTTTCCCCTGATTGTTTAATATACCCGGGACATGTCACCAGGTGAACAGTATAAGTGAGGAGAGTGTGTTCCCCTGATGGTTTAATGCACACGGGACATGTTACCAGGTGAACAGTATAAGTGAGGAGAGTGCTTTCCCCTGATGGTTTAATATTCACGGGACATGTTACGAGGTGAACAGTATAAGTGAGGAGAGTGTGTTCCCCTGATGGTTTAATTTTCACAGGACATGTTACCAGGTGAACAGAAAAGTGAGGAGAATGTGATCCCCTGATTGTTTAATACACACGGGACATGTTACCAGGTGAACTTTATAAGTGAGGAGAGTGTGTTCCCCTGATGGTTTAATATACACGGGACATGTTGCCAGGTGAACAGTATAAGTGAGCAGAGTGTGTTCCCCTGATTGTTAAATATGCACGGGACACGTTACCAGGCGAACAGTATAAGTGAGGAGAGTGTGTTCCGCTGATGGTTTAATACACACGGGACATGTTACCAGGTGAATAGTATAAGTGAGGAGAGTGTGTTCTCCTGATGGTTTAATATACACGGGACATGTTGCCAGGTGAACAGTATAAGTGAGCAGAGTGTGTTCCCCTGATTGTTAAATATGCACGGGACACGTTACCAGGCGAACAGTATAAGTGAGGAGAGTGTGTTCCGCTGATGGTTTAATACACACGGGACATGTTACCAGGTGAACAGTATAAGTGAGGAGAGTGTGTTCCCCTGATGGTTTAATATACACGGGACTTGTTACCAGGTGAACAGTATAAGTGAGGAGAGTGTGTTCCCCTGATGGTTTAATATACACGGGACATGTTACCAGGTGAACAGTATAAGTGAGGAGACTGTATTCCCCTGATTGTTTAATACACACGGGACATGTTACCAGGTGAACAGTATAAGTGAGGAGAATGTGTTCCCCTGATGGTTTAATATACACGTGACATGTTACCAGGTGAACAGTATAAGTGAGGAGAATGTTTTCCCCTGATGGTTTAATATACACGGGACATGTTACCAGGTGAACAGTATAAGTGAGGAGACTGTATTCCCCTGATTGTTTAATACACACGGGACATGTTACCAGGTGAACAGTATAAGTGAGGAGAATGTGTTCCCCTGATTGTTTAATACTCACGGGACATGTTTCCAGGTGAACAGTATAAGTGAGGAGACTGTGTTCCCCTGATGCTTTAATACACCTGGGACATGTTACCAGGTGAACAGTATAAGTGAGGAGAGTGTGTTCTGCTGATTGTTTAATACACACGGTACATGTTACCAGGTGAACAGTATAAGTGAGGAGAGTGTGTTCCCCTGATGGTTTAATATACACAGGGCATATTACCAGGTGAACAGTATAAGTGAGGAGAGTGTGTTCCCCTGATGGTTTAATATACACGGGACATGTTACCAGGTGAACAGTATAAGTCAGGAGAGTGTGTTCCCCTGATTGTTTAATGCACACGGGACATGTTAGCAGGTGAACAGTATAAGTGAGGAGAGTGTGTTCCCCTGATGGTTTAATATACACGGGACATGTTACCAGGTGAACAGTAGAAGTGAGGAGAGTGTGTTCCCCTGATTGTTTAATACTCACTGGACATGTTTCCAGGTGAACAGTATAAGTGAGGAGACTGTGTTCCCTTGATGCTTTAATACACCTGGGACATGTTACCAGGTGAACAGTATAAGTGAGGAGAGTGTGATCCAATGATTGCTTAATACACACGTGACATGTTACCAGGTGAACAGTATAAGTGAGGAGAGTGTGTTCCCCTGATTGTTTAATATACACGGTACATGTTCCCAGGTGAACAGTATAAGTGAGGAGAGTGTGTTCCCCTGATGGTTTAATATACACAGGGCATATTACCAGGTGAACAGTATAAGTGAGGAGAGTGTGTTCCCCATATGGTTTAATATACACGGGACATGTTGTCAGGTGAACAGTATAAGTGAGGAGAGTGTGTTCCCCTGATTGTTTAATGCACACGGGACATGTTAGCAGGTGAACAGTATAAGTGAGGAGAGTGTGTTCCCCTGATGGTTTAATATACACGGGACATGTTACCAGGTGAACAGTATAAGTGAGGAGAGTGTGTTCCCCTGATTGTTTAATACTCTCGGGACATGTTACCAGCTGAACAGTATAAGTGAGGAGAGTGTGTTCCCCTGATGGTTTAACACGCACGGGACATGTTACCAGGTGAACAGTATAAGTGAGGAGAGTGTTTTCCCCTGATTGTTTAATATACCCGGGACATGTCACCAGGTGAACAGTATAAGTGAGGAGAGTGTGTTCCCCTGATGGTTTAATGCACACGGGACATGTTACCAGGTGAACAGTATAAGTGAGGAGAGTGCTTTCCCCTGATGGTTTAATATTCACGGGACATGTTACCAGGTGAACAGTATAAGTGAGGAGAGTGTGTTCCCCTGATGGTTTAATACACACAGGACATGTTACCAGGTGAACAGTATAAGTGAGGAGAATGTGTTCCCCTGATGGTTTAATTTTCACAGGACATGTTACCAGGTGAACAGAAAAGTCAGGAGAATGTGTTCCCCTGATGGTTTAATATACACGGGACATGTCACCAGGTGAACATTATAAGTGAGGAGAGTGCTTTCCCCTGATTGTTTAATACACACGGGACATGTCACCAGGTGAACATTATAAGTGAGGAGAGTGTGTTCCCCTGATGGTTTAATATACACGGGACATGTTACCAGGTGAACAGTATAAGTGAGGAGAGTGTGTTCCCCTGATTGTTTAATATACAGGGGACATATTACCAGGTGAGCAGTATAAGTGAGGAGAGTGTGTTCCCCTGAAGGTTTAATATACACAGGACATTTTACCAGGTGAACTGTATAAGTGAGGAGAGTGTGTTCCCCTGATTGTTTAATATACATGGGCCTTGTTACCAGGTGAACAGTATAAGTGAGGAGAGTGTGTTCCCCTGATGGTTTAATATACACGGGACATGTTTCCAGGTGAACAGTATAAGTGAGGAGAGTGTTTTCCCCTGATTGTTTAATATACCCGGGACATGTCACCAGGTGAACAGTATAAGTGAGGAGAGTGTGTTCCCTTGATGGTTTAATGCACACGGGACATGTTACCAGGTGAACAGTATAAGTGAGGAGAGTGCTTTCCCCTGATGGTTAAATATTCACGGGACATGTTACCAGGTGAACAGTATAAGTGAGGAGAGTGAGTTCCCCTGATGGTTTAATATGCACGGGACATGTAAGCAGGTGAACAGTATAAGTGAGGATTATGTGTTCCCCTGATGGTTTAATATACACGGGACATGTTGCCAGGTGAACAGTATAAGTGAGCAGAGTGTGTTCCCCTGATTGTTAAATATGCACGGGACACGTTACCAGGCGAACAGTATAAGTGAGGAGAGTGTGTTCCCCTGATGGTTTAATACACACGGGACATATTACCAGGTGAACAGTATCAGTGAGGAGAGTGTGTTCCCCTGATGGTTTAATATACACGGGACTTGTTACCAGGTGAACAGTATAAGTGAGGAGAGTGTGTTCCCCTGATGGTTTAATATACACGGGACATGTTACCAGGTGAACAGTATAAGTGAGGAGACTGTATTCCCCTGATTGTTTAATACACACGGGACATGTTACCAGGTGAACAGTATAAGTGAGGAGAATATGTTCCCCTGATGGTTTAATATACACGGGACATGTTACCAGGTGAACAGTATAAGTGAGGAGAGTGTGTTCCCCTGATTGTTTAATATACACGGGACATGTTACCAGGTGAACAGTATAAGTGAGGAGAGTGTGTTCCCCTGATTGTTTAATACTCACGGGACATGTTTCCAGGTGAACAGTATAAGTGAGGAGAATGTGTTCCCCTGATGGTTTAATATACATGGGACTTGTTACCAGGTGAACCGTATAAGTGAGGAGAGTGTGTTCCCCTGATCGTTTAATATACACGTGACATGTTGCCAGGTGAACAGTATAAGTGAGGAGAGATTGTTACCCTGATTGTTTAGTACACACGAGACATGTCACCAGGTGAACAGTATAAGTGAGGAGAGGGTGTTCCCCTAATGGTTTAATATACACAGGGCATGTTGTCAGGTGAACAGTATAAATGAGGAGAGTGTGTTCCCGTGATGATTTAATATACACGGGACATGTTACCAGGTGAACAGTATAAGTGAGGAGAGTGTGTTCCCCTGATGGTTTAATATACACAGGGCATGTTGTCAGGTGAACAGTATAAATGAGGAGAGTGTGTTCCCCATATGGTTTAATATACACGGGACATGTTGTCAGGTGAACAGTATAAGTGAGGAGAGTGTGTTCCCCTGATTGTTTAATGCACACGGGACATGTTAGCAGGTGAACTGTATAAGTGAGGAGAGTGCTTTCCCCTGATGGTTAAATATTCACGGGACATGTTACCAGGTGAACAGTATAAGTGAGGAGAGTGAGTTCCCCTGATGGTTTAATATGCACGGGACATGTAAGCAGGTGAACAGTATAAGTGAGGATTATGTGTTCCCCTGATGGTTTAATATACACGGGACATGTTGCCAGGTGAACAGTATAAGTGAGCAGAGTGTGTTCCCCTGATTGTTAAATATGCACGGGACACGTTACCAGGCGAACAGTATAAGTGAGGAGAGTGTGTTCCCCTGATGGTTTAATACACACGGGACATATTACCAGGTGAACAGTATCAGTGAGGAGAGTGTGTTCCCCTGATGGTTTAATATACACGGGACCTGTTACCAGGTGAACAGTATAAGTGAGGAGAGTGTGTTCCCCTGATGGTTTAATATACACGGGACATGTTACCAGGTGAACAGTATACGTGAGGAGACTGTATTCCCCTGATTGTTTAATACACACGGGACATGTTACCAGGTGAACAGTATAAGTGAGGAGAATATGTTCCCCTGATGGTTTAATATACACGGGACATGTTACCAGGTGAACAGTATAAGTGAGGAGAATGTTTTCCCCTGATGGTTTAATATACACGGGACATGTTACCAGGTGAACAGTATAAGTGAGGAGAGTGTGTTCCCCTGATTGTTTAATATACACGGGACATGTTACCAGGTGAACAGTATAAGTGAGGAGAGTGTGTTCCCCTGATTGTTTAATACTCACGGGACATGTTTCCAGGTGAACAGTATAAGTGAGGAGAATGTTTTCCCCTGATGGTTTAATATACACGGGACATGTTACCAGGTGAACAGTATAAGTGAGGAGAGTGTGTTCCCCTGATTGTTTAATATACACGGGACATGTTACCAGGTGAACAGTATAAGTGAGGAGAGTGTGTTCCCCTGATTGTTTAATACTCACGGGACTTGTTACCAGGTGAACCGTATAAGTGAGGAGAGTGTGTTCCCCTGATCGTTCAGTATACACGTGACATGTTGCCAGGTGAACAGTATAAGTGAGGAGAGATTGTTACCCTGATTGTTTAGTACGCACGAGACATGTCACCAGGTGAACAGTATAAGTGAGGAGAGGGTGTTCCCCTAATGGTTTAACACGCACGGGACATGTTACCAGGTGAACAGTATAAGTGAGGAGAGTGTGTTCCCGTGATGGTTTAATATACACGGGACATGTTACCAGGTGAACAGTATAAGTGAGGAGAGTGTGTTCCCCTGATGGTTTAATATACACAGGGCATGTTGTCAGGTGAACAGTATAAATGAGGAGAGTGTGTTCCCCATATGGTTTAATATACACGGGACATGTTGTCAGGTGAACAGTATAAGTGAGGAGAGTGTGTTCCCCTGATTGTTTAATGCACACGGGACATGTTAGCAGGTGAACTGTATAAGTGAGGAGAGTGTGTTCCCCTGATGGTTTAATATACACGGGACATGTTACCAGGTGAACAGTATAAGTGAGGAGAGTGTGTTCCCCTGATTGTTTAATACTCACGGGACATGTTTCCAGGTGAACAGTATAAGTGAGGAGACTGTGTTCCCCTGATGCTTTAATACACCTGGGACATGTTACCAGGTGAACAGTATAAGTGAGGAGAGTGTGATCCAATGATTGCTTAATACACACGGGACATGTTACCAGGTGAACAGTATAAGTGAGGAGACTGTATTCCCCTGATGGTTTAATATGCACGGGACATGTAAGCAGGTGAACAGTATAAGTGAGGATTATGTGTTCCCCTGATGGTTTAATACACACAGGACATGTTACCAGGTGAACAGTATAAGTGAGGATTATGTGTTCCCCTGATGGTTTAATACACACAGGACATGTTACCAGGTGAACAGAAAAGCGAGGAGAATGTGTTCCCCTGATGGTTTAATGTACCCGGGACATGTTACCAGGTGAACAGTGTAATTGAGGAGAGTGTGATCCCCTGATTGTTTAATACACAGGGGACATGTCACCAGTTGAACATTATAAGTGAGGAGAGTGTGTTCCCCTGAAGGTTTAATATACACGGGACATGTTACCAGGTGAACAGTATAAGTGAGGAGAGTCTGTTCCCCTGAATGTTTAATGCACACGGGGCATGATACCAGGTGAACAGTATAAGTGAGGAGAGTGTGTTCCCCAGATGGTTTAATATACACGGGACATGTTACCAGGTGAACAGTATAAGTGAGGAGACTGTATTCCCCTGATGGTTTAATATGCACGGGACATGTAAGCAGGTGAACAGTATAAGTGAGGATTATGTGTTCCACTGATGGTTTAATATACATGGGACATGTTGCCAGGCGAACAGTATAAGTGAGGAGAGTGTGTTCCCCTGATGGTTTAATACACACGGGACATGTTACCAGGTGAACAGTATCAGTGAGGAGAGTGTGTTCCCCTGATGGTTTAATATACACGGGACTTGTTACCAGGTGAACAGTATAAGTGAGGAGAGTGTGTTCCCCTGATGGTTTAATATACACGGGACATGTTACCAGGTGAACAGTATAAGTGAGGAGACTGTATTCCCCTGATTGTTTAATACACACGGGACATGTTACCAGGTGAACAGTATAAGTGAGGAGAATGTTTTCCCCTGATGGTTTAATTTCCACGGGACATGTTACCAGGTGAACAGTATAAGTGAGGAGAGTGTGTTCCCCTGATTGTTTAATATACACGGGACATGTTACCAGGTGAACAGTATAAGTGAGGAGAGTGTGTTCCCCTGATTGTTTAATACTCACGGGACATGTTTCCAGGTGAACAGTATAAGTGAGGAGAATATGTTCCCCTGATGGTTTAATATACACGGGACATGTTACCAGGTGAACAGTATAAGTGAGGAGAATGTGTTCCCCTGATGGTTTAATATACATGGGACTTGTTACCAGGTGAACAGTTTAAGTGAGGAGAGTGTGTTCCCCTGATGGTTTAAAATACACGGGACATGTTCCCAGGTGAACAGTATAAGTGAGGAGAGTGTGTTCCCCTGATCGTTTAGTATACACGAGACATGTCACCAGGTGAACAGTATAAGTGAGGAGAGGGTGTTCCCCTAATGGTTTAAAACGCACGGGACATGTTGCCAGGTGAACAGTATAAGTGAGGGGAGTGTGTTCCCCTGATTGTTTAACACGTACGGGACATGTTACCAGGTAAACAGTATAAGTGAGGAGAGTGTGTTCCCCTGATGGTTTAATATACACAGGACATGATACCAGGTGAACAGTATAAGTGAGGAAAGTGTGTTCCCCTGATGGTTTAACACGCAGGGGACATGTTACCAGGTGAACAGTATAAGTGAGGAGATTGTTTTCCCCTGATTGTTTAATACACACGGGACATGTCACCAGGTGAACATTATAAGTGAGGAGAGTGTGTTCCCCTGATGGTTTAATATACACGGGACATGTTACCAGGTGAACTGTATAAGTGAGGAGAGTGTGTTCCCCTGATGGTTTAATATACACGGGACATGATACCAGGTGAACAGTATAAGTGAGGATAGTGTGTTCCCCTGAAGGTTTAATATACACAGGACATGTTACCAGGTGAACTGTATAAGTGAGGAGAGTGTGTTCCCCTGATTGTTTAATATACATGGGCCTTGTTACCAGGTGAACAGTATAAGTGAGGAGAGTGTGTTCCCCTGATGGTTTAATATACACGGGACATGATACAAGGTGAACAGTATAAGTGAGGAGAGTGTGTTCCCCTGATGGTTTAATATACACGGGACATGTTTCCAGGTGAACAGTATAAGTGAGGAGTGTGTGTACCCCTGATTGTTTGATATGCACGGGACATGTCACCAGGTGAACAGTATAAGTGAGGAGAGTGTGTTCCCCTGATGGTTTAACACGCACGGGACATGTTACCAGGTGAACTGTATAAGTGAGGATAGTGTGTTCCCCTGATTGTTAACACGCACGGGACATGTTACCAGGTGAACAGTATAAGTGAGGAGAATGAGCTCCCCTGAATTTTTAATATACCCGGGACATGTTACCAGGTGAACAGTATAAGTGAGGAGAGTGTGTTCCCCTGATGGTTTAATATACACGGGACATGTTACCAGGTGAACAGTATAAGTGAGGAGAGTGCTTTCCCCAGATGGTTTAATATACACGGGACATGTTACCAGGTGAACAGTATAAGTGAGGAGAGTGTGTTCCCCTGATTGTTTAATAGTCTCGGGACATGTTACCAGCTGAACAGTATAAGTGAGGAGAGTGTGTTCCCCTGATGGTTTAACACGCACGGGACATGTTACCAGGTGAACAGTATAAGTGAGGAGAGTGTGTTCCCCTGATTGTTTAATGCACACGGGACATGTTACCAGGTGAACAGTATAAGTGAGGAGAGTGCTTTCCCCTGATGGTTTAATATTAACGGGACATGTTACCAGCTGAACATTATAAGTGAGGAGAGTGTGTTCCCCTGATGGTTTAATACACACAGGACATGTTACCAGGTGAACAGTATAAGTGAGGAGAATGTGTTCCCCTGATGGTTTAATTTTCACAGGACATGTTACCAGGTGAACAGAAAAGTGAGGAGAATGTGTTCCCCTGATGGTTTAATATACCCGGGACATGTTACCAGGTGAACAGTATAAGTGAGGAGAGTGTGTTCCCCTGATGGTTTAATATACACGGGACATGTTACCAGGTGAACAGTATAAGTGAGGAGAGTGTGTTCCCCTGATTGTTAACACGCACGGGACATGTTACCAGGTGAACAGTATAAGTGAGGAGTGTGTGTTCCCCTGATTGTTTAATATGCACTGGACATGTCACCAGGTGAACAGTATAAGTGAGGAGAGTGTGTTCCCCTGATGGTTTAACACGCACGTGACATGTTACCAGGTGAACAGTATAAGTGAGGAGAATGAGTTCCCCTGAATTTTTAATATACCCGGGACATGTGACCAGGTGATCAGTATAAGTGAGGAGAGTGTGTTCCCCTGATGGTTTAATATACACGGGACATGTTACCAGAGGAACAGTATAAGTGAGTAGAGTGCTTTCCCCAGATGGTTTAATATACACGGGACATGTTACCAGGTGAACAGTATTAGTGAGGAGAGTGTGTTCCCCTGATCGTTTAGTATACACGTGACATGTTGCCAGGTGAACAGTATAAGTGAGGAGAGATTGTTACCCTGATTGTTTAGTACGCACGAGACATGTCACCAGGTGAACAGTATAAGTGAGGAGAGGTTGTTCCCCTGATGGTTTAACACGCACGGGACATGTTACCAGGTGAACAGTATAAGTGAGGGGAGTGTGTTCCCCTGTTGGTTTAATATACACAGGACATGTTACCAGGTGAACAGTATAAGTGAGGAGAGTGAGTTCCGCTGATTTTTTAATATACCCTAGACATGTCACCAGGTGAACAGTATAATTGAGGAGAGTGCTTTCCCCTGATGGTTTAATATACACGGGACATGTTACCAGGTGAACAGTATAAGTGAGGAGACTGTATTCCCCTGATGTTTTAATGTACAAGGGACATGTTACCAGGTGAACAGTATAAGTGAGCAGTGTGTGTTCCCCTGATTGTTAAATATGCACGGGACACGTTACCAGGCGAACAGTATAAGTGAGGAGAGTGTGTTCCCCTGATGGTTTAATACACACGGGACATGTTACCAGGTGAACAGTATAAGTGAGGAGAGTGTGTTCCACTGATGGTTTAATATACACGGGACTTGTTACCAGGTGAACAGTATAAGTGAGGAGAGTGTGTTCCCCTGATGGTTTAATATACACGGGACATGTTACCAGGTGAACAGTATCAGTGAGGAGACTGTATTCCCCTGTATGTTTAATACACACGGGACATGTTACCAGGTGAACAGTATAAGTGAGGAGAATGTGTTCCCCTGATGGTTTAATATACACGGGACATTTTACCAGGTGAACAGTATAAGTGAGGAGAATGTTTTCCCCTGATGGTTTAATATACACGGGACATGTTACCAGGTGAACAGTATAAGTGAGGAGAGTGTGTTCCCCTGATTGTTTAATACTCACGGGACATGTTTCCAGGTGAACAGTATAAGTGAGGAGACTGTGTTCCCCTGATGCTTTAATACACCTGGGACATGTTACCAGGTGAACAGTATAAGTGAGGAGAGTGTGATCCAATGATTGTTTAATACACACGGGACATGTTACCAGGTGAACAGTATAAGTGAGGAGAGTGTGTTCCCCTGATGGTTTAATATACAGGGGACATATTACCAGGTGAACAGTATAAGTGAGGAGAGTGTGTTCCCCTGATGGTTTAATATACACGGGACATGATACAAGGTGAACAGTATAAGTGAGGAGAGTGTGTTCCCCTGATGGTTTAATATACACGGGACATGTTTCCAGGTGAACAGTATAAGTGAGGAGTGTGTGTACCCCTGATTGTTTGATATGCACGGGACATGTCACCAGGTGAACAGTATAAGTGAGGAGAGTGTGTTCCCCTGATGGTTTAACACGCACGGGACATGTTACCAGGTGAACTGTATAAGTGAGGATAGTGTGTTCCCCTGATTGTTAACACGCACGGGACATGTTACCAGGTGAACAGTATAAGTGAGGAGAATGAGCTCCCCTGAATTTTTAATATACCCGGGACATGTTACCAGGTGAACAGTATAAGTGAGGAGAGTGTGTTCCCCTGATGGTTTAATATACACGGGACATGTTACCAGGTGAACAGTATAAGTGAGGAGAGTGCTTTCCCCAGATGGTTTAATATACACGGGACATGTTACCAGGTGAACAGTATAAGTGAGGAGAGTGTGTTCCCCTGATTGTTTAATAGTCTCGGGACATGTTACCAGCTGAACAGTATAAGTGAGGAGAGTGTGTTCCCCTGATGGTTTAACACGCACGGGACATGTTACCAGGTGAACAGTATAAGTGAGGAGAGTGTGTTCCCCTGATTGTTTAATGCACACGGGACATGTTACCAGGTGAACAGTATAAGTGAGGAGAGTGCTTTCCCCTGATGGTTTAATATTAACGGGACATGTTACCAGCTGAACATTATAAGTGAGGAGAGTGTGTTCCCCTGATGGTTTAATACACACAGGACATGTTACCAGGTGAACAGTATAAGTGAGGAGAATGTGTTCCCCTGATGGTTTAATTTTCACAGGACATGTTACCAGGTGAACAGAAAAGTGAGGAGAATGTGTTCCCCTGATGGTTTAATATACCCGGGACATGTTACCAGGTGAACAGTATAAGTGAGGAGAGTGTGTTCCCCTGATGGTTTAATATACACGGGACATGTTACCAGGTGAACAGTATAAGTGAGGAGAGTGTGTTCCCCTGATTGTTAACACGCACGGGACATGTTACCAGGTGAACAGTATAAGTGAGGAGTGTGTGTTCCCCTGATTGTTTAATATGCACTGGACATGTCACCAGGTGAACAGTATAAGTGAGGAGAGTGTGTTCCCCTGATGGTTTAACACGCACGTGACATGTTACCAGGTGAACAGTATAAGTGAGGAGAATGAGTTCCCCTGAATTTTTAATATACCCGGGACATGTGACCAGGTGATCAGTATAAGTGAGGAGAGTGTGTTCCCCTGATGGTTTAATATACACGGGACATGTTACCAGAGGAACAGTATAAGTGAGTAGAGTGCTTTCCCCAGATGGTTTAATATACACGGGACATGTTACCAGGTGAACAGTATTAGTGAGGAGAGTGTGTTCCCCTGATCGTTTAGTATACACGTGACATGTTGCCAGGTGAACAGTATAAGTGAGGAGAGATTGTTACCCTGATTGTTTAGTACGCACGAGACATGTCACCAGGTGAACAGTATAAGTGAGGAGAGGTTGTTCCCCTGATGGTTTAACACGCACGGGACATGTTACCAGGTGAACAGTATAAGTGAGGGGAGTGTGTTCCCCTGTTGGTTTAATATACACAGGACATGTTACCAGGTGAACAGTATAAGTGAGGAGAGTGAGTTCCGCTGATTTTTTAATATACCCTAGACATGTCACCAGGTGAACAGTATAATTGAGGAGAGTGCTTTCCCCTGATGGTTTAATATACACGGGACATGTTACCAGGTGAACAGTATAAGTGAGGAGACTGTATTCCCCTGATGTTTTAATGTACAAGGGACATGTTACCAGGTGAACAGTATAAGTGAGCAGTGTGTGTTCCCCTGATTGTTAAATATGCACGGGACACGTTACCAGGCGAACAGTATAAGTGAGGAGAGTGTGTTCCCCTGATGGTTTAATACACACGGGACATGTTACCAGGTGAACAGTATAAGTGAGGAGAGTGTGTTCCACTGATGGTTTAATATACACGGGACTTGTTACCAGGTGAACAGTATAAGTGAGGAGAGTGTGTTCCCCTGATGGTTTAATATACACGGGACATGTTACCAGGTGAACAGTATCAGTGAGGAGACTGTATTCCCCTGTATGTTTAATACACACGGGACATGTTACCAGGTGAACAGTATAAGTGAGGAGAATGTGTTCCCCTGATGGTTTAATATACACGGGACATTTTACCAGGTGAACAGTATAAGTGAGGAGAATGTTTTCCCCTGATGGTTTAATATACACGGGACATGTTACCAGGTGAACAGTATAAGTGAGGAGAGTGTGTTCCCCTGATTGTTTAATACTCACGGGACATGTTTCCAGGTGAACAGTATAAGTGAGGAGACTGTGTTCCCCTGATGCTTTAATACACCTGGGACATGTTACCAGGTGAACAGTATAAGTGAGGAGAGTGTGATCCAATGATTGTTTAATACACACGGGACATGTTACCAGGTGAACAGTATAAGTGAGGAGAGTGTGTTCCCCTGATGGTTTAATATACAGGGGACATATTACCAGGTGAACAGTATAACTGAGGAGAGTGTGTTCCCCTGATTGTTTAATATACACGGTACATGTTCCCAGGTGAACAGTAGAAGTGAGGAGAGTGTGTTCCCCTGATGGTTTAATATACACAGGGCATATTACCAGGTGAACAGTATAAGTGAGGAGAGTGTGCTCCCCATATAGTTTAATATACACGGGACATGTTGTCAGGTGAACAGTATAAGTGAGGAGAGTGTGTTCCCCTGATTGTTTAATGCACACGGGACATGTTAGCAGGTGAACAGTATAAGTGAGGAGAGTGTGTTCCCCTGATGGTTTAATATACACGGGACATGTTACCAGGTGAACATTATAAGTGAGGAGAGTGTATTCCCCTGATTGTTTAATACACACAGGACATGTTACCAGGTGAACATTATAAGTGAGGAGAGTGTGTTCCCCTGATTGTTTAATACTCTCGGGACATGTTACCAGCTGAACAGTAGAAGTGAGGAGAGTGTGTTCCCCTGATGGTTTAACACGCACGGGACATGTTACCAGGTGAACAGTATAAGTGAGGAGAGTGTTTTCCCCTGATTGTTTAATATACCCGGGACATGTCACCAGGTGAACAGTATAAGTGAGGAGAGTGTGTTCCCCTGATGGTTTAATGCACACGGGACATGTTACCAGGTGAACAGTATAAGTGAGGAGAGTGCTTTCCCCTGATGGTTTAATATTCACGGGACATGTTACCAGGTGAACAGTATAAGTGAGGAGAGTGTGTTCCCCTGATGGTTTAATACACTCAGGACATGTTACCAGGTGAACAGTATAAGTGAGGTGAATGTGTTCCCCTGATGGTTTAATTTTCACAGGACATGTTACCAGGTGAACAGAAAAGTGAGGAGAATGTGTTCCCCTGATGTTTTAATACACACGGGACATGTCACCAGGTGAACATTATAAGTGAGGAGAGTGTGTTCCCCTGATGGTTTAATATGCACGGGACATGTTACCAGGTGAACAGTATAAGTGAGGGGAGTGTGTTCCCCTGATGGTTTAATATACACGGGACATGTTACCAGGTGAACTGTATAAGTGAGGAGAGTGTGTTCCCCTGAAGGTTTAATATACACAGGACATGTTACCAGGTGAACTGTATAAGTGAGGAGAGTGTGTTCCCCTGATTGTTTAATGTACATGGGCCTTGTTACCAGGTGAACAGTATAAGTGAGGAGAGTGTGTTCCCCTGATGGTTTAATATACACAGGACATGTTCCCAGGTGAACAGTACAAGTGAGGAGAGTGCTTTCCCCTGATGGTTTAATATACACGGGACATGTTTCCAGGTGAACAGTATAAGTGAGGAGAGAGTGTTCCCCTGATGGTTCAATATACACGGGACATGATACCAGGTGAACAGTATAAGTGAGGAGTGTGTGTTCCCCTGATTGTTTAATATACACGGGACATGTTCCCAGGTGAACAGTATAAATGAGGAGAGTGTGTTCCCCTGATCGTTTAGCATACAAGGGACATGTTACCAGGTGAACAGTATAAGTGAGGAGAGTGTGTTCCCCTGATGGTTTAATACACACAGGACATGTTACCAGGTGAACAGTATAAGTGAGGAGACTGTGTTCCCCTGATTGTTTAATACTCACGGGACATGTTACCAGCTGAACAATATATGTGAGTAGAGTGTGTTCCCCTGATGGTTTAACACGGACGGGACATGTTGCCAGGTGAACAGTATAAGTGAGGAGAGTGTGTTCCCCTGATTGTTTAACACGCACGGGACATGTTACCAGGTGTACAGTATAAGTGAGGAGAGTCTGTTCCCCTGATTGTTTAATACTGACGGGACATGTCACCAGGTGAACAGTGTAAGTGAGGAGAGTGTGTTCCCCTGATGGTTTAATATACATGGGACATGTTACCAGGTGAAAAGTATAAGTGAGGAGAGTGCTTTCCCATGATGGTTTAATATTCACGGGACATGTTACAAGGTGAACAGTATAAGTGAGGAGAGTGTGTTCCCCTGATGGTTCAATACACACAGGACATGTTACCAGGTGAACAATATAAGTGAGGAGAATGTGTTCCCCTGATGGTTTAATTTTCACAGGACATGTTACCAGGTGAACAGTATAAGTGAGGAGAGTGTATTCCCCTGATTGTTTAATATACCCGGGACATGTCACCAGGTGAACAGTATTGGTGCGGAGAGTGTGTTCCCCTGATGGTTTAACACTCACGGGACATGTTACCAGGTGAACAGTAAAAGTGAGGGGAGTGTTTTACCCTGATTGTTTAATATACCCGGGAGATGGCACCAGGTGAACAGTACTTGTGAGGAGAGTGCTTTCCCCTGATGCTTTAATATACACGGGACATGTTACCAGGTGAACAGTATAAGTGAGGAGAGTGCTTTCCCCTGATGGTTTAATATACACGGGACATGTTTCCAGGTGAACAGTATAAATGAGGAGAGTGTGTTCCCCTGATCGTATAGCATACACGGGACATGTTACCAGGTGAACAGTATAAGTGAGGAGAGTGTGTTCCCCTGATGGTTTAATATACACGGGACATGTTCCCAGGTGAACAGTACAAGTGAGGAGAGTGCTTTCCCCTGATGGTTTAATATACACGGGACATGTTTCCAGGTGAACAGTATAAGTGAGGACTGAGTGTTCCCCTGATGGTTCAAGATACACGGGACATGTTACCAGGTGAAGAGTAAAAGTGAGGATAGTGTGTTCCCCTGATTGTTTAATACGCACGGGACATGTTTCCAGGTGAACAGTATAAGTGAGGAGACTGTGTTCCCCTGATGCTTTAATACACCTGGGACATGTTACCAGGTGAACAGTATAAGTGAGGAGAGTGTGATCCAATGATTGTTTCATACACACGGGACATGTTACCAGGTGAACAGTATAAGTGAGGAGAATGTGTTCCCCTGATTGTTTAATATACACGGTACATGTTCCCAGGTGAACAGTATAAGTGAGGAGAGTGAAATGCCCTGATGGTTTAATATACACAGGGCATATTACCAGGTGAACAGTATAAGTGAGGAGAGTGTGTTCCCCATATGGTTTAATATACACGGGACATGTTGTCAGGTGAACAGTATAAGTGAGGAGAGTGTGTTCCCCTGATGGTTTAATATACACGGTACATGTTCCCAGGTGAACAGTATAAGTGAGGAGAGTGAAATCCCCTGATGGTTTAATATACACAGGGCATATTACCAGGTGATCAGTATAAGTGAGGAGAGTGTGTTCCCCATATGGTTTAATATACACGGGACATGTTGTCAGGTGAACAGTATAAGTGAGGAGAGTGTATTCCCCTGATTGTTTAATACACACAGGACATATTACCAGGTGAACAGTATAAGTGAGGAGAGTGTGTTCCCCTGATTGTTTAATACTCTCGGGACATGTTACCAGCTGAACAGTATAAGTGAGGAGAGTGTGTTCCCCTGATGGTTTAACACGCACGGGACATGTTACCAGGTGAACAGTATAAGTGAGGAGAGTGTTTTCCCCTGATTGTTCAATATACCCGGGACATGTCACCAGGTGAACAGTATAAGTGAGGAGAGTGCTTTCCCCTGATGGTTTAATATTCACGGGACATGTTACCAGGTGAACAGTATAAGTGAGGAGAGTGTGTTCCCCTGATGGTTTAATACACGCAGGACATGTTACCAGGTGAACAGTATAAGTGAGGAGAGTGCTTTCCCCTGATGGTTTAATATTCACGGGACATGTTACCAGGTGAACAGTATAAGTGAGGAGAGTGTGTTCCCCTGATGGTTTAATACACGCAGGACATGTTACCAGGTGAACAGTATAAGTGAGGAGAATGTGTTCTCCTAATGGTTTATTTTCACTGGACATGTTACCAGGTGAACAGAAAAGTGAGGAGAATGTGTTCCCCTGATGGTTTAATACACACGGGACATGTCACCAGGTGAACATTATAAGTCAGGAGAGTGTGTTCCCCTGATGGTTTAATATGCACAGGACATGTTACCAGGTGAACAGTATAAATGAGGAGAGTGTGTTCCCCTGATCGTTTAGCATACAAGGGACATGTTACCAGGTGAACAGTATAAGTGAGGAGAGTGAGTTCCCCTGATGTTTTAATATACCCGGGGCATGTCACCAGTTGATCAGTATAAGTGAGGAGAGTGTGTTCCCCTGATGGTTTAATATACACGGGACATGTCACCAGATGAACAGTATAAGTGAGGAGAGTGTGTTCCCCTGATGGTTTAATACACACAGGACATGTTACCAGGTGAACAGTATAAGTGAGGAGAGTGTGTTCCCCTGATTGCTTAATACTCACGGGACATGTTACCAGGTGAACAGTATATGAGAGTAGAGTGTGTTCCCCTGATGGTTTAACACGCACGGGACATGTTGCCAGGTGAACAGTATAAGTGAGGAGAGTGTGTTCCCCTGATTGTTTAACACGCACGGGACATGTTACCAGGTGAACAGTATAAGTGAGGAGAGTGTGTTCCCCTGATTGTTTAATACTGACGGGACATGTCACCAGGTGAACAGTGTAAGTGAGGAGAGTGTGTTCCCCTGATGGTTTAATATACATGGGACATGTTACAAGGTGAACAGTATAAGTGAGGAGAGTGTGTTCCCCTGATGGTTTAATTTTCACAGGACATGTTACCAGGTGAACAGTATAAGTGAGGAGAGTGTATTCCCCTGATTGTTTAATACTCACGGGACATGTTACCAGGTGAACATTATAAGTGAGGAGAGTGTTTTCCCCTGATTGTTTAATATACCCGGGACATGTCACCAGGTGAACAGTATAAGTGAGGAGAGTGTGTTCCCCTGATGGTTTAATGCACACGGGACATGTTACCAGGTGAACAGTATAAGTGAGGAGAGTGCTTGCCCCTGATGGTTTAATATTCACGGGACATGTTACCAGGTGAACAGTATAAGTGAGGAGAGTGTGTTCCCCTGATGGTTTAATACACACAGGACATGTTACCATGTGAACAGTATAAGTGAGGAGAATGTGTTCCCCTGATGGTTTAATTTTCACAGGACATGTTACCAGGTGAACAGAAAAGTGAGGAGAATGTGTTCCCCTGATGGTTTAATATACACGGGGCATGTCACCAGTTGATCAGTATAAGTGAGGAGAGTGTGTTCCCCTGATGGTTTAGCATACAAGGGACATGTTACCAGGTGAACAGTATAAGTGAGGAGAGTGTGTTCCCCTGATGTTTTAATATACCCGGGGCATGTCACCCGTTGATCAGTATAAGTGAGGAGAGTGTGTTCCCCTGATGGTTTAATATACACGGGACATGTCACCAGATGAACAGTATAAGTGAGGAGAGTGTGTTCCCCTGATGGTTTAATACACACAGGACATGTTACCAGGTGAACAGTATAAGTGAGGAGAGTGTGTTCCCCTGATTGTTTAATACTCACGGGACATGTTACCAGGTGAACAGTATAAGTGAGGAGAGTGTGTTCCCCTGATTGTTTAATACTCACGGGACATGTTACCAGGTGAACAGTATATGAGAGTAGAGTGTGTTCCCCTGATGGTTTAACACGCACGGGACATGTTGCCAGGTGAACAGTATAAGTGAGGAGAGTGTGTTCCCCTGATTGTTTAACACGCACGGGACATGTTACCAGGTGAACAGTATAAGTGTGGAGAGTGTGTTCCCCTGATTGTTTAATACTGACGGGACATGTCACCAGGTGAACAGTGTAAGTGAGGAGAGTGTGTTCCCCTGATGGTTTAATATACATGGGACATGTTACAAGGTGAACAGTATAAGTGAGGAGAGTGTGTTCCACTGATGGTATAATTTTCACAGGACATGTTACCAGGTGAACAGTATAAGTGAGGAGAATGTATTCCCCTGATTGTTTAATACTCACGGGACATGTTACCAGGTGAACAGTATAAGTGAGGAGAGTGTTTTCCCCTGATTGTTTAATATACCCGGGACATGTCACCAGGTGAATAGTATAAGTGAGGAGAGTGCTTTCCCCTGATGGTTTAATATTCACGGGACATGTTACCAGGTGAACAGTATAAGTGAGGAGAGTGTGTTCCCCTGATGGTTTAATACACACAGGACATGTTACCAGGTGAACAGTATAAGTGAGGAGAATGTGTTCCCCTGATGGTTTAATTTTCACAGGACATGTTACCAGGTGAACAGAAAAGTGAGGAGAATGTGTTCCCCTGATGGTTTAATATACCCGGGACATGTTACCAGGTGAACAGTATAAGTGAGGAGAGTGTGTTCCCCTGATGGTTTAATATACACGGGACATGTTCCCAGGTGAACAGTACAAGTGAGGAGAGTGCTTTCCCCTGATGGTTTAATATACACGGGACATGTTTCCAGGTGAACAGTATAAGTGAGGAGAGAGTGTTCCCCTGATGGTTCAATATACACAGGACATGTTACCAGGTGAACAGTATAAGTGAGGAGAATGAGTTCCCCTGAATTTTTAATATACCCGGGACATGTCACCAGGTGTTCAGTATAAGTGAGGAGAGTGTGTTCCCCTGATGGTTTAATATACACGGGACATGTTACCAGGTGAACAGTATAAGTCAGGAGAGTGCTTTCCCCAGATGATTTAATATACACGGGACATGTTACCAGGTGAACAGTATAAGTGAGGAGAGTGCGTTCCCCTGATGGTTTAATACACACAGGACATGTTTCCAGGTGAACAGTATAAGTGAGGAGAAGGTGTTCCCCTGATGGTTTAATATACACACGACATGTTACCAGGTGAACAGTATAAGTGAGGAGAGTGTGTTCCCCTGATTGTATAATACCCACGGGACATGTTACCAGCTGAACAGTATAGGTGCGGAGAGTGTGTTCCCCTGATGGTTTAACACGCACGGGACATGTTACCAGGTGAACAGTAAAAGTGAGGAGAGTGTATTCCCCTGATTGTTTAATACTCACGGGACATGTTACCCGGTGAACAGTATAAGTGAGGAGAGTGTTTTCCCCTGATTGTTTAATATACCCGGGACATGTCACCAGGTGAACAGTATAAGTGAGGAGAGTGTGTTCCCCTGATGGTTTAATACACAAAGGACATGTTTCCAGGTGAGCAGTATAAGTGAGGAGAATGTGTTCCCCTGATGGTTTAATATACCCGGGACATGTTACCAGGTGAACAGTGTAATTGAGGAGAGTGTGATCCCCTGATTGTTTGATATACATGGGCCTTGTTACCAGGTGAACAGTGTAAGTGAGGAGAGTGCTTTCCCCTGATGGTTTAATATACACGGGACATGTTTCCAGGTGAACAGTATAAGTGAGGAGAGAGTGTTCCCCTGATGGTTCAATATACACGGGACATGTTACCAGGTGAACAGTATAAGTGAGGATACTGTGTTCCCCTGATTGTTTAATACGCACGGGACATGTTACCAGGTGAACAGTATAAGTGAGGAGAATGAGTTCCCCTGAATTTTTAATATACCCGGGACATGTCACCAGGTGATCAGTATAAGTGAGGAGAGTGTGTTCCGCTGATGGTTTAATATACACGGGACATGTTACCAGGTGAACAGTATAAGTCAGGAGAGTGCTTTACCGAGATGGTTTAATATACACGGGACATGTTACCAGGTGAACAGTATAAGTGAGGAGAGTGTGTTCCCCTGATGGTTTAATACACACGGGACATGTTACCAGGTGAACAGTATAAGTGAGGAGAATGTGTTCCCCTGATGGTTTAATATACACACGACATGTTACCAGGTGAACAGTATAAGTGAGGAGAGTGTGATCCCCTGATTGTTTAATACCCACGGGACATGTTACCAGCTGAACAGTATAGGTGCGGAGAGTGTGTTCCCCTGATGGTTTAACACTCACGGGACATGTTACCAGGTGAACAGTAAAAGTGAGGAGAGTGTTTTACCCTGATTGTTTAATATGCATGGGACTTGTTACCAGGTGAACAGTATAAGTGAGGAGAGTGTGTTCCCCTGATGGTTTAATATACACGGGACATGTCACCAGATGAACAGTATAAGTGAGGAGAGTGTGTTCCCCTGATGGTTTAATACACACAGGACATGTTACCAGGTGAACAGTATAAGTGAGGAGAGTGTGTTCCCCTGATTGCTTAATACTCACGGGACATGTTACCAGGTGAACAGTATATGAGAGTAGAGTGTGTTCCCCTGATGGTTTAACACGCACGGGACATGTTGCCAGGTGAACAGTATAAGTGAGGAGAGTGTGTTCCCCTGATTGTTTAACACGCACGGGACATGTTACCAGTTGAACAGTATAATTGAGGAGAGTGTGTTCCCCTGATTGTTTAATACTGACGGGACATGTCACCAGGTGAACAGTGTAAGTGAGGAGAGTGTGTTCCCCTGATGGTTTAATATACATGGGACATGTTACAAGGTGAACAGTATAAGTGAGGAGAGTGTGTTCCCCTGATTGTTTAATACTCACGGGACATGTTACCAGGTGAACATTATAAGTGAGGAGAGTGTGTTCCCCTGATTGTTTAATACTCACGGGACATGTTACCAGGTGAACATTATAAGTGAGGAGAGTGTGTTCCCCTGATGGTTTAATGCACACGGGACATGTTACCAGGTGAACAGTATAAGTGAGGAGAGTGTGTTCCCCTGATTGTTTAATACTGACGGGACATGTCACCAGGTGAACAGTGTAAGTGAGGAGAGTGTGTTCCCCTGATGGTTTAATTTTCACAGGACATGTTACCAGGTGAACAGTATAAGTGAGGAGAGTGTATTCCCCTGATTGTTTAATACTCACGGGACATGTTACCAGGTGAACATTATAAGTGAGGAGAGTGTTTTCCCCTGATTGTTTAATATACCCGGGACATGTCACCAGGTGAACAGTATAAGTGAGGAGAGTGTGTTCCCCTGATGGTTTAATGCACACGGGACATGTTACCAGGTGAACAGTATAAGTGAGGAGAGTGCTTGCCCCTGATGGTTTAATATTCACGGGACATGTTACCAGGTGAACAGTATAAGTGAGGAGAGTGTGTTCCCCTGATGGTTTAATACACACAGGACATGTTACCATGTGAACAGTAAAAGTGAGGAGAATGTGTTCCCCTGATGGTTTAATTTTCACAGGACATGTTACCAGGTGAACAGAAAAGTGAGGAGAATGTGTTCCCCTGATGGTTTAATATACACGGGGCATGTCACCAGTTGATCAGTATAAGTGAGGAGAGTGTGTTCCCCTGATGGTTTAGCATACAAGGGACATGTTACCAGGTGAACAGTATAAGTGAGGAGAGTGTGTTCCCCTGATGTTTTAATATACCCGGGGCATGTCACCAGTTGATCAGTATAAGTGAGGAGAGTGTGTTCCCCTGATGGTTTAATATACACGGGACATGTCACCAGATGAACAGTATAAGTGAGGAGAGTGTGTTCCCCTGATGGTTTAATACACACAGGACATGTTACCAGGTGAACAGTATAAGTGAGGAGAGTGTGTTCCCCTGATTGTTTAATACTCACGGGACATGTTACCAGGTGAACAGTATAAGTGAGGAGAGTGTGTTCCCCTGATTGTTTAATACTCACGGGACATGTTACCAGGTGAACAGTATATGAGAGTAGAGTGTGTTCCCCTGATGGTTTAACACGCACGGGACATGTTGCCAGGTGAACAGTATAAGTGAGGAGAGTGTGTTCCCCTGATTGTTTAACACGCACGGGACATGTTACCAGGTGAACAGTATAAGTGTGGAGAGTGTGTTCCCCTGATTGTTTAATACTGACGGGACATGTCACCAGGTGAACAGTGTAAGTGAGGAGAGTGTGTTCCCCTGATGGTTTAATATACATGGGACATGTTACCAGGTGAACAGTATAAGTGAGGAGAGTGTGTTCCACTGATGGTATAATTTTCACAGGACATGTTACCAGGTGAACAGTATAAGTGAGGAGAATGTATTCCCCTGATTGTTTAATACTCACGGGACATGTTACCAGGTGAACAGTATAAGTGAGGAGAGTGTTTTCCCCTGATTGTTTAATATACCCGGGACATGTCACCAGGTGAACAGTATAAGTGAGGAGAGTGCTTTCCCCTGATGGTTTAATATTCACGGGACATGTTACCAGGTGAACAGTATAAGTGAGGAGAGTGTGTTCCCCTGATGGTTTAATACACACAGGACATGTTACCAGGTGAACAGTATAAGTGAGGAGAATGTGTTCCCCTGATGGTTTAATTTTCACAGGACATGTTACCAGGTGAACAGAAAAGTGAGGAGAATGTGTTCCCCTGATGGTTTAATATACCCGGGACATGTTACCAGGTGAACAGTATAAGTGAGGAGAGTGTGTTCCCCTGATGGTTTAATATACACGGGACATGTTCCCAGGTGAACAGTATAAGTGAGGAGAGAGTGTTCCCCTGATGGTTCAATATACACAGGACATGTTACCAGGTGAACAGTATAAGTGAGGAGAATGAGTTCCCCTGAATTTTTAATATACCCGGGACATGTCACCAGGTGTTCAGTATAAGTGAGGAGAGTGTGTTCCCCTGATGGTTTAATATACACGGGACATGTTACCAGGTGAACAGTATAAGTCAGGAGAGTGCTTTCCCCAGATGATTTAATATACACGGGACATGTTACCAGGTGAACAGTATAAGTGAGGAGAGTGTGTTCCCCTGATGGTTTAATACACACAGGACATGTTTCCAGGTGAACAGTATAAGTGAGGAGAAGGTGTTCCCCTGATGGTTTAATATACACACGACATGTTACCAGGTGAACAGTATAAGTGAGGAGAGTGTGTTCCCCTGATTGTATAATACCCACGGGACATGTTACCAGCTGAACAGTATAGGTGCGGAGAGTGTGTTCCCCTGATGGTTTAATATACACACGACATGTTACCAGGTGAACAGTATAAGTGAGGAGAGTGTGATCCCCTGATTGTTTAATACCCACGGGACATGTTACCAGCTGAACAGTATAGGTGCGGAGAGTGTGTTCCCCTGATGGTTTAACACGCACGGGACATGTTACCAGGTGAACAGTAAAAGTGAGGAGAGTGTATTCCCCTGATTGTTTAATACTCACGGGACATGTTACCCGGTGAACAGTATAAGTGAGGAGAGTGTTTTCCCCTGATTGTTTAATATACCCGGGACATGTCACCAGGTGAACAGTATAAGTGAGGAGAGTGTGTTCCCCTGATGGTTTAATACACAAAGGACATGTTTCCAGGTGAGCAGTATAAGTGAGGAGAATGTGTTCCCCTGATGGTTTAATATACCCGGGACATGTTACCAGGTGAACAGTGTAATTGAGGAGAGTGTGATCCCCTGATTGTTTGATATACATGGGCCTTGTTACCAGGTGAACAGTGTAAGTGAGGAGAGTGCTTTCCCCTGATGGTTTAATATACACGGGACATGTTTCCAGGTGAACAGTATAAGTGAGGAGAGAGTGTTCCCCTGATGGTTCAATATACACGGGACATGTTACCAGGTGAACAGTATAAGTGAGGATACTGTGTTCCCCTGATTGTTTAATACGCACGGGACATGTTACCAGGTGAACAGTATAAGTGAGGAGAATGAGTTCCCCTGAATTTTTAATATACCCGGGACATGTCACCAGGTGATCAGTATAAGTGAGGAGAGTGTGTTCCGCTGATGGTTTAATATACACGGGACATGTTACCAGGTGAACAGTATAAGTCAGGAGAGTGCTTTACCGAGATGGTTTAATATACACGGGACATGTTACCAGGTGAACAGTATAAGTGAGGAGAGTGTGTTCCCCTGATGGTTTAATACACACGGGACATGTTACCAGGTGAACAGTATAAGTGAGGAGAATGTGTTCCCCTGATGGTTTAATATACACACGACATGTTACCAGGTGAACAGTATAAGTGAGGAGAGTGTGATCCCCTGATTGTTTAATACCCACGGGACATGTTACCAGCTGAACAGTATAGGTGCGGAGAGTGTGTTCCCCTGATGGTTTAACACTCACGGGACATGTTACCAGGTGAACAGTAAAAGTGAGGAGAGTGTTTTACCCTGATTGTTTAATATGCATGGGACTTGTTACCAGGTGAACAGTATAAGTGAGGAGAGTGTGTTCCCCTGATGGTTTACTATACACAGGACATGTTACCAGGTGAACTGTATGAGTGAGGAGAGTGTGTTCCCCTGATTGTTTAATATACATGGGACTTGTTACCAGGTGAACAGTATAAGTGAGGAGAGTGTGTTCCCCTGATCGTTTAATATACACGGGACATGTTCCCAGGTGAACAGTACATGTGAGGAGAGTGCTTTCCCCTGATGGTTTAATATACACGGGACATGTTTCCAGGTGAACAGTATAAATGAGGAGAGTGTGTTCCCCTGACCGTTTAGCAAACACGGGACATGTTACCAGGTGAACAGTATAAGTGAGGAGAGTGTTTTCCCCTGATGGTTTAATATACACGGGACATGTTACCAGGTGAACAGTATAAGTGAGGAGAGTGTGTTCCCCTGATTGTTTAATATACATGGGCCTTGTTACCAGGTGAACAGTATAAGTGAGGAGAGTGTGTTCCCGTGATGGTTTAATATACACGGGACATGTTCCCAGGTGAACAGTACAAGTGAGGAGAGTGCTTTCCCCTGATGGTTTAATATACACGGGACATGTTTCCAGGTGAACATTATAAGTGAGGACAGAGTGTTCCCCTGATGGTTCAAGATACACGGGACATGTTACCAGGTGAACAGTATAAGTGAGGATAGTGTGTTCCCCTGATTGTTTAATACGCACGGGACATGTTACCAGGTGAACAGTATAAGTGAGGAGAATGAGTTCCCCTGAATTTTTAATATACCCGGGACATGTCACCAGGTGATCAGTATAAGTGAGGAGAGTGTGTTCCCCTGATGGTTTAATATACACGGGACATGTTACCAGGTGAACAGTATAAGTGAGGAGAGTGCTTTCCCCAGATGGTTTAATATACACGGGACATGTTACCAGGTGAACAGTATAAGTGTGGAGAGTGTGTTCCCCTGATGGTTTAATACACACAGGACATGTTTCCAGGTGAACAGTATAAGTGAGGAGAATGCGTTCCCCTGATGGTTTAATATACACACGACATGTTACCAGGTGAACAGTATAAGTGAGGAGAGTGTGTTCCCCTGATTGTTTAATTCCCACGGGACATGTTACCAGCTGAACAGTATATGTCCAGAGAGTGTGTTCCCCTGATCCTTTAACACGCACGGGACATGTTACCAGGTGAACAGTATAAGTGAGGATAGTGTGTTCCCCTGATTGTTAACACGCACGGGACATGTTACCAGGTGAACAGTATAGGTGCGGAGAGTGTGTTCCCCTGATGGTTTAACACGCACGGGACATGTTACCAGGTGAACAGTAAAAGTGAGGAGAGTGTATTCCCCTGATTGTTTAATACTCACGGGACATGTTACCCGGTGAACAGTATAAGTGAGGAGAGTGTTTTCCCCTGATTGTTTAATATACCCGGGACATGTCACCAGGTGAACAGTATAAGTGAGGAGAGTGTGTTCCCCTGATTGTTTAATATTCACGGGACATGTTACCAGGTGAACAGTATAAGTGAGGAGAGTGTGTTCCCCTGATGGTTTAATACACACAGGACATGTTTCCAGGTGAGCAGTATAAGTGAGGAGAATGTGTTCCCCTGATGGTTTAATATACCCGGGACATGTTACCAGGTGAACAGTGTAATTGAGGAGAGTGTGATCCCCTGATTGTTTAATACACATGGGCCTTGTTACCAGGTGAACAGTGTAAGTGAGGAGAGTGCTTTCCCCTGATGGTTTAATATACACGGGACATGTTTCCAGGTGAACAGTATAAGTGAGGAGAGAGTGTTCCCCTGATGGTTCAATATACACGGGACATGTTACCAGGTGAACAGTATAAGTGAGGATACTGTGTTCCCCTGATTGTTTAATACGCACGGGACATGTTACCAGGTGAACAGTATAAGTGAGGAGAATGAGTTCCCCTGAATTTTTAATATACCCGGGACATGTCACCAGGTGATCAGTATAAGTGAGGAGAGTGTGTTCCCCTGATGGTTTAATACACACGGGACATGTTACCAGGTGAACAGTATAAGTGAGGAGAATGTGTTCCCCTGATGGTTTAATATACACACGACATGTTACCAGGTGAACAGTATAAGTGAGGAGAGTGTGATCCCCTGATTGTTTAATACCCACGGGACATGTTACCAGCTGAACAGTATAGGTGCGGAGAGTGTGTTCCCCTGATGGTTTAACACTCACGGGACATGTTACCAGGTGAACAGTAAAAGTGAGGAGAGTGTTTTACGCTGATTGTTTAATATACATGGGACTTGTTACCAGGTGAACAGTATAAGTGAGGAGAGTGTGTTCCCCTGATGGTTTACTATACACAGGACATGTTACCAGGTGAACTGTATAAGTGAGGAGAGTGTGTTCCCCTGATTGTTTAATATACATGGGACTTGTTACCAGGTGAACAGTATAAGTGAGGAGAGTGTGTTCCCCTGATCGTTTAATATACACGGGACATGTTCCCAGGTGAACAGTACATGTGAGGAGAGTGCTTTCCCCTGATGGTTTAATATACACGGGACATGTTTCCAGGTGAACAGTATAAATGAGGAGAGTGTGTTCCCCTGATCGTTTAGCATACACGGGACATGTTACCAGGTGAACAGTATAAGTGAGGAGAGTGTTTTCCCCTGATGGTTTAATATACACGGGACATGTTACCAGGTGAACAGTATAAGTGAGGAGAGTGTGTTCCCCTGATTGTTTAATATACATGGGCCTTGTTACCAGGTGAACAGTATAAGTGAGGAGAGTGTGTTCCCCTGATGGTTTAATATACACGGGACATGTTCCCAGGTGAACAGTACAAGTGAGGAGAGTGCTTTCCCCTGATGGTTTAATATACACGTGACATGTTTCCAGGTGAACATTATAAGTGAGGACAGAGTGTTCCCCTGATGGTTCAAGATACACGGGACATGTTACCAGGTGAACAGTATAAGTGATGATAGTGTGTTCCCCTGATTGTTTAATACGCACGGGACATGTTACCAGGTGAACAGTATAAGTGAGGAGAATGAGTTCCCCTGAATTTTTAATATACCCGGGACATGTCACCAGGTGATCAGTATAAGTGAGGAGAGTGTGTTCCCCTGATGGTTTAATATACACGGGACATGTTACCAGGTGAACAGTATAAGTGAGGAGAGTGCTTTCCCCAGATGGTTTAATAAACACGGGACATGTTACCAGGTGAACAGTATAAGTGTGGAGAGTGTGTTCCCCTGATGGTTTAATACACACAGGACATGTTTCCAGGTGAACAGTATAAGTGAGGAGAATGTGTTCCCCTGATGGTTTAATATACACACGACATGTTACCAGGTGAACAGTATAAGTGAGGAGAGTGTGTTCCCCTGATTGTTTAATTTCCACGGGACATGTTAACAGCTGAACAGTATAGGTGCGGAGAGTGTGTTCCCCTGATCCTTTTACACGCACGGGACATGTTACCAGGTGAACAGTATAAGTGAGGATAGTGTGTTCCCCTGATTGTTAACACGCACGGGACATGTTACCAGGTGAACAGTATAAGTGAGGAGTGTGTGTTCCCCTGATTGTTAACACGCACGGGATATGTTACCAGGTGAACAGTATAAGTGAGGAGAATGAGTTCCCCTGAATTTTTAATATACCCGGGACATGTGACCAGGTGATCAGCATAAGTGAGGAGAGTGTGTTCCCCTGATGGTTTAATATACACGGGACATGTTACCAGGTGAACAGTATAAGTGAGGAGAGTGCTTTCCCCAGATGGTTTAATATGCACGGGACATGTTACCAGGTGAACAGTATAAGTGAGGAGAGTGTGTTCCCCTGATCGTTTAGTATACACGTGACATGTTGCCAGGTGAACAGTATAAGTGAGGAGAGGGTGTTCCCCTGATGGTTTAACACGCACGGGACATGTTACCAGGTGAACAGTATAAGTGAGGATTATGTGTTCCCCTGATGGTTTAATATACACGGGACATGTTGCCAGGTGAACAGTATAAGTGAGCAGAGTGTGTTCCCCTGATTGTTAAATATGCACGTGACACTTTACCAGGCGAACAGTATAAGTGAGGAGAGTGTGTTCCCCTGATGGTTTAATACACACGGGACATGTTACCAGGTGAACAGTATAAGTGAGGAGAGTGTGTTCCCCTGATGGTTTAATATACACGGGACTTGTTACCAGGTGAACAGTATAAGTGAGGAGAGTGTGTTCCCCTGATGGTTTAATATACACGGGACATGTTACCAGGTGAACAGTATAAGTGAGGAGATTGTATTCCCCTGATTGTTTAATATACACGGGACATGTTACCAGGTGAACAGTATAAGTGAGGAGACTGTGTTCCCCTGATGCTTTAATACACCTGGGACATGTTACCAGGTGAACAGTATAAGTGAGGAGAGTGTGTTCCCCTGATGGTTTAATATACAGGGGACATATTACAAGGTGAACAGTATAAGTGAGGAGAGTGTGTTCCCCTGATTGTTTAATATACACGGTACATGTTCCCTGGTGAACAGTATAAGTGAGGAGAGTGTGTTCCCCTGATGGTTTAATATACACAGGGCATATTACCAGGTAAACAGTATAAGTGAGGAGAGTGTGTTCCCCATATGGTTTAATATACACGGGACATGTTGTCAGGTGAACAGTATAAGTGAGGAGAGTGTGTTCCCCTGATTGTTTAATGCACACGGGACATGTTAGCAGGTGAACAGTGTAATTGAGGAGAGTGTGTTCCCCTGATGATTTAATATACACGGGACATGTTACCAGGTGAACATTATAAGTGAGGAGAGTGTATTCCCCTGATTGTTTAATACACACAGGACATATTACCAGGTGAACCGTATAAGTGAGGAGAGTGTTTTCCCCATATGGTTTAATATACACGGGACATGTTGTCAGGTGAACAGTATAAGTGAGGAGAGTGTGTTCCCCTGATTGTTTAATGCACACGGGACATGTTACCAGGTGAACCGTATAAGTGAGGAGAGTGTGTTCCCCATATGGTTTAATATACACGGGACATGTTGTCAGGTGAACAGTATAAGTGAGGAGAGTGTGTTCCCCTGATTGTTTAATACTCTAGGGACATGTTACCAGCTGAACAGTATAAGTGAGGAGAGTGTGTTCCCCTGATGGTTTAACACGCACGGGACATGTTACCAGGTGAACAGTATAAGTGAGGAGAGTGTTTTCCCCTGATTGTTTAATATACCCGGGACATGTCACCAGGTGAACAGTATAAGTGAGGAGAGTGTGTTCCCCTGATGGTTTAATGCACACGGGACATGTTACCAGGTGAACAGTATAAGTGAGGAGAGTGTGTTCCCCTGATGGTTTAATACACGCAGGACATGTTACCAGGTGAACAGTATAAGTGAGGAGAGTGTGTTCACCTGATGGTTTAATTTTCACAGGACATGTTACCAGGTAAACAGAAAAGTGAGGAGAATGTGTTCCCCTGATGGTTTAATACACACGGGACATGTCACCAGGTGAACATTATAAGTGAGGAGAGTGTGTTCCCCTGATGGTTTAATATGCACGGGACATGTTACCAGGTGAACAGTATAAGTGAGGAGAGTGTGTTCCCCTGAAGGTTTAATATACACAGGACATGTTACCAGGTGAACTGTATAAGTGAGGAGAGTGTGTTCCCCTGATTGTTTAATATACATGGGACTTGTTACCAGGTGAACAGTATAAGTGAGGAGAGTGTGTTCCCCTGATGGTTTAATATACATGGGCCTTGTTACCAGGTGAACAGTATAAGTGAGGAGAGTGTATTCCCCTGAAGGTTTAATATACACAGGACATGTTACCAGGTGAACAGTATAAGTGAGGAGAGTGTGTTCCCCTGATGGTTTAATATACACGGGACATGTTCCCAGGTGAACAGTACAAGTGAGGAGAGTGCTTTCCCCTGATGGTTTAATATACACGGGACATGTTTCCAGGTGAACAGTATAAGTGAGGAGAGAGTGTTCCCCTGATGGTTCAATATACACGGGACATGTTACCAGGTGAACAGTATAAGTGAGGAGTGTGTGTTCCCCTGATTGTTTAATATGCACGGGACATGTCACCAGGTGAACAGTATAAGTGAGGAGAGTGTGTTCCCCTGATGGTTTAACACGCACGGGACATGTTACCAGGTGAACAGTATAAGTGAGGATAGTGTGTTCCCCTGATTTTTTAACACGCACGGGACATGTTACCAGGTGAACAGTATAAGTTAAGAGAATGAGTTCCCCTGAATTTTTAATATACCCGGGACATGTCACCACGTGATCAGTATAAGTGAGGAGAGTGTGTTCCCCTGATGGTTTAATATACACGGGACATGTTACCAGGTGAACAGTATAAGTGAGGAGAGTGCTTTCCCCAGATGGTTTAATATACACGGGACATGTTACCAGGTCAACAGTATAAGTGAGGAGAGTGTGTTCCCCTGATTGTTTAATATACACGGTAC
The DNA here is from genome assembly GCF_036365525.1 of Heterodontus francisci. Lineage (NCBI taxonomy): Eukaryota > Metazoa > Chordata > Chondrichthyes > Heterodontiformes > Heterodontidae > Heterodontus > Heterodontus francisci. The sequence goes on from NW_027140166.1 coordinate 1,127,709, forward strand.
ATGTTCCCTGGTGAACAGTATAAGTGAGGAGAGTGTGTTCCCCTGATTGTTTAATGCACACGGGACATGTTAGCAGGTGAACAGTGTAATTGAGGAGAGTGTGTTCCCCTGATGATTTAATATACACGGGACATGTTACCAGGTGAACATTATAAGTGAGGAGAGTGTATTCCCCTGATTGTTTAATACACACAGGACATATTACCAGGTGAACCGTATAAGTGAGGAGAGTGTTTTCCCCATATGGTTTAATATACACGGGACATGTTGTCAGGTGAACAGTATAAGTGAGGAGAGTGTGTTCCCCTGATTGTTTAATGCACACGGGACATGTTACCAGGTGAACCGTATAAGTGAGGAGAGTGTGTTCCCCATATGGTTTAATATACACGGGACATGTTGTCAGGTGAACAGTATAAGTGAGGAGAGTGTGTTCCCCTGATTGTTTAATACTCTAGGGACATGTTACCAGCTGAACAGTATAAGTGAGGAGAGTGTGTTCCCCTGATGGTTTAACACGCACGGGACATGTTACCAGGTGAACAGTATAAGTGAGGAGAGTGTTTTCCCCTGATTGTTTAATATACCCGGGACATGTCACCAGGTGAACAGTATAAGTGAGGAGAGTGTGTTCCCCTGATGGTTTAATGCACACGGGACATGTTACCAGGTGAACAGTATAAGTGAGGAGAGTGTGTTCCCCTGATGGTTTAATACACGCAGGACATGTTACCAGGTGAACAGTATAAGTGAGGAGAGTGTGTTCACCTGATGGTTTAATTTTCACAGGACATGTTACCAGGTAAACAGAAAAGTGAGGAGAATGTGTTCCCCTGATGGTTTAATACACACGGGACATGTCACCAGGTGAACATTATAAGTGAGGAGAGTGTGTTCCCCTGATGGTTTAATATGCACGGGACATGTTACCAGGTGAACAGTATAAGTGAGGAGAGTGTGTTCCCCTGACGGTTTAATATACACAGGACTTGTTACCAGGTGAACTGTATAAGTGAGGAGAGTGTGTTCCCCTGATTGTTTAATATACATGGGCCTTGTTACCAGGTGAACAGTATAAGTGAGGAGAGTGTGTTCCCCTGATGGTTTAATATACATGGGCCTTGTTACCAGGTGAACAGTATAAGTGAGGAGAGTGTATTCCCCTGAAGGTTTAATATACACAGGACATGTTACCAGGTGAACAGTATAAGTGAGGAGAGTGTGTTCCCCTGATGGTTTAATATACACAGGACATGTTCCCAGGTGAACAGTACAAGTGAGGAGAGTGCTTTCCCCTGATGGTTTAATATACACGGGACATGTTTCCAGGTGAACAGTATAAGTGAGGAGAGAGTGTTCCCCTGATGGTTCAATATACACGGGACATGTTACCAGGTGAACAGTATAAGTGAGGAGTGTGTGTTCCCCTGATTGTTTAATATGCACGGGACATGTCACCAGGTGAACAGTATAAGTGAGGAGAGTGTGTTCCCCTGATGGTTTAACACGCACGGGACATGTTACCAGGTGAACAGTATAAGTGAGGATAGTGTGTTCCCCTGATTTTTTAACACGCACGGGACATGTTACCAGGTGAACAGTATAAGTTAAGAGAATGAGTTCCCCTGAATTTTTAATATACCCGGGACATGTCACCACGTGATCAGTATAAGTGAGGAGAGTGTGTTCCCCTGATGGTTTAATATACACGGGACATGTTACCAGGTGAACAGTATAAGTGAGGAGAGTGCTTTCCCCAGATGGTTTAATATACACGGGACATGTTACCAGGTCAACAGTATAAGTGAGGAGAGTGTGTTCCCCTGATTGTTTTATATACACGGGACATGTTACCAGGTGAACAGTATAAGTGAGGAGAGTGCTTTCCCTGATGGTTTAATACACACAGGACATGTTTCCAGGTGAACAGTATAAGTGAGGAGAGTGTGTTCCCCTGATTGTTTAATACTCACGGGACATGTTGCCAGGTGAACAGTATAAGTGAGGAGAGTGTGTTCCCCTGATTGTTTAATAATGACGGGACATGTCACCAGGTGAACAGTGTAAGTGAGGAGAGTGTGTTCCCCTGATGGTTTAATATACATGGGACATGTTAATAGGTGAACAGTATAAGTGAGGAGAGTGTGTTCCCCTGATGGTTCAATACACACAGGACATGTTACCAGGTGAACAGTATAAGTGAGGAGAGTGTGTTCCCCTGATGGTTCAATACACACAGGACATGTTACCAGGTGAACAGTATAAGTGAGGAGAATGTGTTCCCCTGATGGTTTAATATACACACGACATGTTACCAGGTGAACAGTATAAGTGAGGAGAGTGTGTTCCCCTGATTGTTTAATACCCACGGGACATGTTACCAGCTGAACAGTATAGGTGCGGAGAGTGTGTTCCCCTGATGGTTTAACACGCACGGGACATGTTACCAGGTGAACAGTATAAGTGAGGAGAGTGTTTTACCCTGATTGTTTAATATACCCGGGAGATGGCAGCAGGTGAACAGTATAATTTAGGGGAGTGTTTTCCCCTGAAGGTTTAATATACACAGGACATGTTACCAGGTGAACTGTATCAGTGAGGAGAGTGTGTTCCCCTGATTGTTTAATATACAAGAGACATGTTACCAGGTGAACAGTATAAGTGAGGAGAGTGTATTCCCCTGATGGTTTAATATACACGGGACATGTTCCTAGGTGAACAGTACAAGTGAGGAGAGTGCTTTCCCCTGATGGTTTAATATACACGGGACATGTTTCCAGGTGAACAGTATAAATGAGGAGAGTGTGTTCCCCTGATCGTTTAGCATACAAGGGACATGTTACCAGGTGAACAGTATAAGTGAGGAGAGTGTGTTCCCCTGATGTTTTAATATACCCGGGACATGTCACCAGTTGATCAGTATAAGTGCGGAGAGTGTGTTCCCCTGATGGTTTAATATACACGGGACATGTTACCAGGTGAACAGTATAAGTGAGGAGAGTGTGTTCCCCTGATGGTTTAATACACACAGGACATGTTACCAGGTGAACAGTATAAGTGAGGAGAGTGTGTTCCCCGGATTGTTTAATACTCACGGGACATGTTCCCAGGTGAACAGTATAAGTGAGGAGAGTGTGTTCCCCTGATTGTTTAATACTGACGGGACATGTTACCAGGTGAACAGTATATGTGAGTAGTGTGTGTTCCCCTGATGGTTTAACACGCACGGGACATGTTGCCAGGTGAACAGTATAAGTGAGGAGAGTGTGTTCCCCTGATTGTTTAACACGCACGGGACATGTTACCAGGTGAACAGTATAAGTGAGGAGAATGAGTTCCCCTGAATTTTTAATATACCCGGGACATGTGACCAGGTGATCAGCATAAGTGAGGAGAGTGTGTTCCCCTGATGGTTTAATATACACGGGACATGTTACCAGGTGAACAGTATAAGTGAGGAGAGTGCTTTCCCCAGATGGTTTAATATGCACGGGACATGTTACCAGGTGAACAGTATAAGTGAGGAGAGTGTGTTCCCCTGATCGTTTAGTATACACGTGACATGTTGCCAGGTGAACAGTATAAGTGAGGAGAGGGTGTTCCCCTGATGGTTTAACACGCACGGGACATGTTACCAGGTGAACAGTATAAGTGAGGAGAGTGTGTTCCCCTGATTGTTTAACATGCACGGGACATGTTACCAGGTGAACAGGATAAGTGAGGAGAGTGCTTTCCCTGATGGTTTAATACACACAGGACATGTTTCCAGGTGAACAGTATAAGTGAGGAGAGTGTGTTCCCCTGAATGTTTAATACTCACGGGACATGTTACCAGGTGAACAGTATATGTGAGTAGAGTGTGTTCCCCTGATGGTTTAACACGCACGGGACATGTTGCCAGGTGAACAGTATAAGTGAGGAGAGTGTGTTCCCCTGATTGTTTAATAATGACGGGACATGTCACCAGCTGAACAGTGTAAGTGAGGAGAGTGTGTTCCCCTGATGGTTTAATATACATGGGACATGTTAATAGGTGAACAGTATAAGTGAGGAGAGTGTGTTCCCCTGATGGTTCAATACACACAGGACATGTTACCAGGTGAACAGTATAAGTGAGGAGAGTGTGTTCCCCTGATGGTTCAATACACACAGGACATGTTACCAGGTGAACAGTATAAGTGAGGAGAATGTGTTCCCCTGATGGTTTAATATACACACGACATGTTACCAGGTGAACAGTATAAGTGAGGAGAGTGTGTTCCCCTGATTGTTTAATACCCACGGGACATGTTACCAGCTGAACAGTATAGGTGCGGAGAGTGTGTTCCCCTGATGGTTTAACACGCACGGGACATGTTACCAGGTGAACAGTATAAGTGAGGAGAGTGTTTTACCCTGATTGTTTAATATACCCGGGAGATGGCAGAAGGTGAACAGTATAATTTAGGGGAGTGTTTTCCCCTGAAGGTTTAATATACACAGGACATGTTACCAGGTGAACTGTATAAGTGAGGAGAGTGTGTTCCCCTGATTGTTTAATATACATGAGACATGTTACCTGGTGAACAGTATAAGTGAGGAGAGTGTGTTCCCCTGATGGTTTAATATACACGGGACATGTTCCTAGGTGAACAGTACAAGTGAGGAGAGTGCTTTCCCCTGATGGTTTAATATACACGGGACATGTTTCCAGGTGAACAGTATAAATGAGGAGAGTGTGTTCCCCTGATCGTTTAGCATACAAGGGACATGTTACCACGTGAACAGTATAAGTGAGGAGAGTGTGTTCCCCTGATGTTTTAATATACCCGGGACATGTCACCAGTTGATCAGTATAGGTGAGGAGAGTGTGTTCCCCTGATGGTTTAATATACACGGGACATGTTACCAGGTGAACAGTATAAGTGAGGAGAGTGTGTTCCCCTGATGGTTTAATACACACAGGACATGTTACCAGGTGAACAGTAAAAGTGAGGAGAGTGTGTTCCCCGGATTGTTTAATACTCACGGGACATGTTCCCAGGTGAACAGTATAAGTGAGGAGAGTGTGTTCCCCTGATTGTTTAATACTCACGGGACATGTTACCAGGTGAACAGTATATGTGAGTAGAGTGTGTTCCCCTGATGGTTTAACACGCACGGGACATGTTGCCAGGTGAACAGTAAAAGTGAGGAGAGTGTGTTCCCCTGATTGTTTAACACGCACGGGACATGTTACCAGGTGAACAGTATAAGTGAGGAGAATGAGATCCCCTGAATTTTTAATATACCCGGGACATGTTACCAGGTGAACAGTATAAGTGAGGAGAGTGCTTTCCCCAGATGGTTTAATATGCACGGGACATGTTACCAGGTGAACAGTATAAGTGAGGAGAGTTTGTTCCCCTGATCGTTTAGTATACACGTGACATGTTGCCAGGTGAACAGTATAAGTGAGGAGAGGGTGTTCCCCTGATGGTTTAACACGCACGGGACATGTTACCAGGTGAACAGTATAAGTGAGGAGAGTGTGTTCCCCTGATTGTTTAACACGCACGGGACATGTTACCAGGTGAACAGGATAAGTGAGGAGAGTGTGTTCCCCTGTTGGTTTAATATACACAGGACATGATACCAGGTGAACAGTATAAGTGAGGAGAGTAAGTTCCGCTGATTTTTTAATATACCCTGGACATGTCACCAGGTGAACAGTCTCAGTGAGGAGAGTGCTTTCCCCTGATGGTTTAATATACACGGGACATGTTGCCAGGTGAACAGTATAAGTGAGGAGAGTGTGTTCCCCTGATTGTTTAACACGCACGGGACATGTTACCATGTGAACAGTATAAGTGAGGAGAATGAGTTCCCCTGAATTTTTAATATACCCGGGACATGTGACCAGGTGATCAGCATAAGTGAGGAGAGTGTGTTCCCCTGATGGTTTAATATACACGGGACATGTTACCAGGTGAACAGTATAAGTGAGGAGAGTGCTTTCCCCAGATGGTTTAATATGCACGGGACATGTTACCAGGTGAACAGTATAAGTGAGGAGAGTGTGTTCCCCTGATCGTTTAGTATACACGTGACATGTTGCCAGGTGAACAGTATAAGTGAGGAGAGGGTGTTCCCCTGATGGTTTAACACGCACGGGACATGTTACCAGGTGAACAGTATAAGAGAGGAGAGTGTGTTCCCCTGATTGTTTAACACGCACGGGACATGTTACCAGGTGAACAGGATAAGTGAGGAGAGTGCTTTCCCTGATGGTTTAATACACACAGGACATGTTTCCAGGTGAACAGTATAAGTGAGGGGAGTGTGTTCCCCTGATTGTTTAATACTCACGGGACATGTTACCAGGTGAACAGTATATGTGAGGAGAGTGTGTTCCCCTGATTGTTTAATAATGACGGGACATGTCACCAGGTGAACAGTGTAAGTGAGGAGAGTGTGTTCCCCTGATGGTTTAACACGCACGGGACATGTTGCCAGGTGAACAGTATAAGTGAGGAGAGTGTGTTCCCCTGATTGTTTAATAATGACGGGACATGTCACCAGGTGAACAGTGTAAGTGAGGAGAGTGTGTTCCCCTGATGGTTTAATATACATGGGACATGTTAATAGGTGAACAGTATAAGTGAGGAGAGTGTGTTCCCCTGATGGTTCAATACACACAGGACATGTTACCAGGTGAACAGTATAAGTGAGGAGAGTGTGTTCCCCTGATGGTTCAATACACACAGGACATGTTACCAGGTGAACAGTATAAGTGAGGAGAATGTGTTCCCCTGATGGTTTAATATACACACGACATGTTACCAGGTGAACAGTATAAGTGAGGAGAGTGTGTTCCCCTGATTGTTTAATACCCACGGGACATGTTACCAGCTGAACAGTATAGGTGCGGAGAGTGTGTTCCCCTGATGGTTTAACACGCACGGGACATGTTACCAGGTGAACAGTATAAGTGAGGAGAGTGTTTTACCCTGATTGTTTAATATACCCGGGAGATGGCAGAAGGTGAACAGTATAATTTAGGGGAGTGTTTTCCCCTGAACGTTTAATATACACAGGACATGTTACCAGGTGAACTGTATAAGTGAGGAGAGTGTGTTCCCCTGATTGTTTAATATACATGAGACATGTTACCAGGTGAACAGTATAAGTGAGGAGAGTGTGTTCCCCTGATGGTTTAATATACACGGGACATGTTCCTAGGTGAAAAGTACAAGTGAGGAGAGTGATTTCCCCTGATGGTTTAATATACACGGGACATGTTTCCAGGTGAACAGTATAAATGAGGAGAGTGTGTTCCCCTGATCGTTTAGCATACAAGGGACATGTTACCAGGTGAACAGTATAAGTGAGGAGAGTGTGTTCCCCTGATGTTTTAATATACCCGGGACATGTCACCAGTTGATCAGTATAGGTGAGGAGAGTGTGTTCCCCTGATGGTTTAATATACACGGGACATGTTACCAGGTGAACAGTATAAGTGAGGAGAGTGTGTTCCCCTGATGGTTTAATACACACAGGACATGTTACCAGGTGAACAGTATAAGTGAGGAGAGTGTGTTCCCCGGATTGTTTAATACTCACGGGACATGTTCCCAGGTGAACAGTATAAGTGAGGAGAGTGTGTTCCCCTGATTGTTTAATACTCACGGGACATGTTACCAGGTGAACAGTATATGTGAGTAGAGTGTGTTCCCCTGATGGTTTAACACGCACGGGACATGTTGCCAGGTGAACAGTATAAGTGAGGAGAGTGTGTTCCCCTGATTGTTTAACACGCACGGGACATGTTACCAGGTGAACAGTATAAGTGAGGAGAATGAGTTCCCCTGAATTTTTAATATACCCGGGACATGTTACCAGGTGAACAGTATAAGTGAGGAGAGTGCTTTCCCCAGATGGTTTAATATGCACGGGACATGTTACCAGGTGAACAGTATAAGTGAGGAGAGTGTGTTCCCCTGATCGTTTAGTATACACGTGACATGTTGCCAGGTGAACAGTATAAGTGAGGAGAGGGTGTTCCCCTGATGGTTTAACACGCACGGGACATGTTACCAGGTGAACAGTATAAGAGAGGAGAGTGTGTTCCCCTGATTGTTTAACACGCACGGGACATGTTACCAGGTGAACAGGATAAGTGAGGAGAGTGCTTTCCCTGATGGTTTAATACACACAGGACATGTTTCCAGGTGAACAGTATAAGTGAGGGGAGTGTGTTCCCCTGATTGTTTAATACTCACGGGACATGTTACCAGGTGAACAGTATATGTGAGGAGAGTGTGTTCCCCTGATTGTTTAATAATGACGGGACATGTCACCAGGTGAACAGTGTAAGTGAGGAGAGTGTGTTCCCCTGATGGTTTAACACGCACGGGACATGTTGCCAGGTGAACAGTATAAGTGAGGAGAGTGTGTTCCCCTGATTGTTTAATAATGACGGGACATGTCACCAGGTGAACAGTGTAAGTGAGGAGAGTGTGTTCCCCTGTTGGTTTAATATACATGGGACATGTTAATAGGTGAACAGTATAAGTGAGGAGAGTGTGTTCCCCTGATGGTTCAATACACACAGGACATGTTACCAGGTGAACAGTATAAGTGAGGAGAGTGTGTTCCCCTGATGGTTCAATACACACAGGACATGTTACCAGGTGAACAGTATAAGTGAGGAGAATGTGTTCCCCTGATGGTTTAATATACACACGACATGTTACCAGGTGAACAGTATAAGTGAGGAGAGTGTGTTCCCCTGATTGTTTAATACCCACGGGACATGTTACCAGCTGAACAGTATAGGTGCGGAGAGTGTGTTCCCCTGATGGTTTAACACGCACGGGACATGTTACCAGGTGAACAGTATAAGTGAGGAGAGTGTTTTACCCTGATTGTTTAATATACCCGGGAGATGGCAGAAGGTGAACAGTATAATTTAGGGGAGTGTTTTCCCCTGAAGGTTTAATATACACAGGACATGTTACCAGGTGAACTGTATAAGTGAGGAGAGTGTGTTCCCCTGATTGTTTAATATACATGAGACATGTTACCAGGTGAACAGTATAAGTGAGGAGAGTGTGTTCCCCTGATGGTTTAATATACACGGGACATGTTCCTAGGTGAAAAGTACAAGTGAGGAGAGTGATTTCCCCTGATGGTTTAATATACACGGGACATGTTTCCAGGTGAACAGTATAAATGAGGAGAGTGTGTTCCCCTGATCGTTTAGCATACAAGGGACATGTTACCAGGTGAACAGTATAAGTGAGGAGAGTGTGTTCCCCTGATGTTTTAATATACCCGGGACATGTCACCAGTTGATCAGTATAGGTGAGGAGAGTGTGTTCCCCTGATGGTTTAATATACACGGGACATGTTACCAGGTGAACAGTATAAGTGAGGAGAGTGTGTTCCCCTGATGGTTTAATACACACAGGACATGTTACCAGGTGAACAGTATAAGTGAGGAGAGTGTGTTCCCCGGATTGTTTAATACTCACGGGACATGTTCCCAGGTGAACAGTATAAGTGAGGAGAGTGTGTTCCCCTGATTGTTTAATACTCACGGGACATGTTACCAGGTGAACAGTATATGTGAGTAGAGTGTGTTCCCCTGATGGTTTAACACGCACGGGACATGTTACCAGGTGAACAGTATAAGTGAGGATAGTGTGTTCCCCTGATTTTTTAACACGCACGGGACATGTTACCAGGTGAACAGTATAATTTAAGAGAATGAGTTCCCCTGAATTTTTAATATACCCGGGACATGTCACCACGTGATCAGTATAAGTGAGGAGAGTGTGTTCCCCTGATGGTTTAATATACACGGGACATGTTACCAGGTGAACAGTATAAGTGAGGAGAGTGCTTTCCCCAGATGGTTTAATATACACGGGACATGTTACCAGGTCAACAGTATAAGTGAGGAGAGTGTGTTCCCCTGATTGTTTTATATACACGGGACATGTTACCAGGTGAACAGTATAAGTGAGGAGAGTGCTTTCCCTGATGGTTTAATACACACAGGACATGTTTCCAGGTGAACAGTATAAGTGAGGAGAGTGTGTTCCCCTGATTGTTTAATACTCACGGGACATGTTGCCAGGTGAACAGTATAAGTGAGGAGAGTGTGTTCCCCTGATTGTTTAATAATGACGGGACATGTCACCAGGTGAACAGTGTAAGTGAGGAGAGTGTGTTCCCCTGATGGTTTAATATACATGGGACATGTTAATAGGTGAACAGTATAAGTGAGGAGAGTGTGTTCCCCTGATGGTTCAATACACACAGGACATGTTACCAGGTGAACAGTATAAGTGAGGAGAGTGTGTTCCCCTGATGGTTCAATACACACAGGACATGTTACCAGGTGAACAGTATAAGTGAGGAGAATGTGTTCCCCTGATGGTTTAATATACACACGACATGTTACCAGGTGAACAGTATAAGTGAGGAGAGTGTGTTCCCCTGATTGTTTAATACCCACGGGACATGTTACCAGCTGAACAGTATAGGTGCGGAGAGTGTGTTCCCCTGATGGTTTAACACGCACGGGACATGTTACCAGGTGAACAGTATAAGTGAGGAGAGTGTTTTACCCTGATTGTTTAATATACCCGGGAGATGGCAGCAGGTGAACAGTATAATTTAGGGGAGTGTTTTCCCCTGAAGGTTTAATATACACAGGACATGTTACCAGGTGAACTGTATCAGTGAGGAGAGTGTGTTCCCCTGATTGTTTAATATACATGAGACATGTTACCAGGTGAACAGTATAAGTGAGGAGAGTGTATTCCCCTGATGGTTTAATATACACGGGACATGTTCCTAGGTGAACAGTACAAGTGAGGAGAGTGCTTTCCCCTGATGGTTTAATATACACGGGACATGTTTCCAGGTGAACAGTATAAATGAGGAGAGTGTGTTCCCCTGATCGTTTAGCATACAAGGGACATGTTACCAGGTGAACAGTATAAGTGAGGAGAGTGTGTTCCCCTGATGTTTTAATATACCCGGGACATGTCACCAGTTGATCAGTATAAGTGAGGAGAGTGTGTTCCCCTGATGGTTTAATATACACGGGACATGTTACCAGGTGAACAGTATAAGTGAGGAGAGTGTGTTCCCCTGATGGTTTAATACACACAGGACATGTTACCAGGTGAACAGTATAAGTGAGGAGAGTGTGTTCCCCGGATTGTTTAATACTCACGGGACATGTTCCCAGGTGAACAGTATAAGTGAGGAGAGTGTGTTCCCCTGATTGTTTAATACTGACGGGACATGTTACCAGGTGAACAGTATATGTGAGTAGAGTGTGTTCCCCTGATGGTTTAACACGCACGGGACATGTTGCCAGGTGAACAGTATAAGTGAGGAGAGTGTGTTCCCCTGATTGTTTAACACGCACGGGACATGTTACCAGGTGAACAGTATAAGTGAGGAGAATGAGTTCCCCTGAATTTTTAATATACCCGGGACATGTGACCAGGTGATCAGCATAAGTGAGGAGAGTGTGTTCCCCTGATGGTTTAATATACACGGGACATGTTACCAGGTGAACAGTATAAGTGAGGAGAGTGCTTTCCCCAGATGGTTTAATATGCACGGGACATGTTACCAGGTGAACAGTATAAGTGAGGAGAGTGTGTTCCCCTGATCGTTTAGTATACACGTGACATGTTGCCAGGTGAACAGTATAAGTGAGGAGAGGGTGTTCCCCTGATGGTTTAACACGCACGGGACATGTTACCAGGTGAACAGTATAAGTGAGGAGAGTGTGTTCCCCTGATTGTTTAACATGCACGGGACATGTTACCAGGTGAACAGGATAAGTGAGGAGAGTGCTTTCCCTGATGGTTTAATACACACAGGACATGTTTCCAGGTGAACAGTATAAGTGAGGAGAGTGTGTTCCCCTGAATGTTTAATACTCACGGGACATGTTACCAAGTGAACAGTATATGTGAGTAGAGTGTGTTCCCCTGATGGTTTAACACGCACGGGACATGTTGCCAGGTGAACAGTATAAGTGAGGAGAGTGTGTTCCCCTGATTGTTTAATAATGACGGGACATGTCACCAGCTGAACAGTGTAAGTGAGGAGAGTGTGTTCCCCTGATGGTTTAATATACATGGGACATGTTAATAGGTGAACAGTATAAGTGAGGAGAGTGTGTTCCCCTGATGGTTCAATACACACAGGACATGTTACCAGGTGAACAGTATAAGTGAGGAGAGTGTTTTCCCCTGATGGTTCAATACACACAGGACATGTTACCAGGTGAACAGTATAAGTGAGGAGAATGTGTTCCCCTGATGGTTTAATATACACACGACATGTTACCAGGTGAACAGTATAAGTGAGGAGAGTGTGTTCCCCTGATTGTTTAATACCCACGGGACATGTTACCAGCTGAACAGTATAGGTGCGGAGAGTGTGTTCCCCTGATGGTTTAACACGCACGGGACATGTTACCAGGTGAACAGTATAAGTGAGGAGAGTGTTTTACCCTGATTGTTTAATATACCCGGGAGATGGCAGAAGGTGAACAGTATAATTTAGGGGAGTGTTTTCCCCTGAAGGTTTAATATACACAGGACATGTTACCAGGTGAACTGTATAAGTGAGGAGAGTGTGTTCCCCTGATTGTTTAATATACATGAGACATGTTACCTGGTGAACAGTATAAGTGAGGAGAGTGTGTTCCCCTGATGGTTTAATATACACGGGACATGTTCCTAGGTGAACAGTACAAGTGAGGAGAGTGCTTTCCCCTGATGGTTTAATATACACGGGACATGTTTCCAGGTGAACAGTATAAATGAGGAGAGTGTGTTCCCCTGATCGTTTAGCATACAAGGGACATGTTACCACGTGAACAGTATAAGTGAGGAGAGTGTGTTCCCCTGATGTTTTAATATACCCGGGACATGTCACCAGTTGATCAGTATAGGTGAGGAGAGTGTGTTCCCCTGATGGTTTAATATACACGGGACATGTTACCAGGTGAACAGTATAAGTGAGGAGAGTGTGTTCCCCTGATGGTTTAATACACACAGGACATGTTACCAGGTGAACAGTAAAAGTGAGGAGAGTGTGTTCCCCGGATTGTTTAATACTCACGGGACATGTTCCCAGGTGAACAGTATAAGTGAGGAGAGTGTGTTCCCCTGATTGTTTAATACTCACGGGACATGTTACCAGGTGAACAGTATATGTGAGTAGAGTGTGTTCCCCTGATGGTTTAACACGCACGGGACATGTTGCCAGGTGAACAGTAAAAGTGAGGAGAGTGTGTTCCCCTGATTGTTTAACACGCACGGGACATGTTACCAGGTGAACAGTATAAGTGAGGAGAATGAGATCCCCTGAATTTTTAATATACCCGGGACATGTTACCAGGTGAACAGTATAAGTGAGGAGAGTGCTTTCCCCAGATGGTTTAATATGCACGGGACATGTTACCAGGTGAACAGTATAAGTGAGGAGAGTTTGTTCCCCTGATCGTTTAGTATACACGTGACATGTTGCCAGGTGAACAGTATAAGTGAGGAGAGGGTGTTCCCCTGATGGTTTAACACGCACGGGACATGTTACCAGGTGAACAGTATAAGTGAGGAGAGTGTGTTCCCCTGATTGTTTAACACGCACGGGACATGTTACCAGGTGAACAGGATAAGTGAGGAGAGTGTGTTCCCCTGTTGGTTTAATATACACAGGACATGATACCAGGTGAACAGTATAAGTGAGGAGAGTGAGTTCCGCTGATTTTTTAATATACCCTGGACATGTCACCAGGTGAACAGTCTCAGTGAGGAGAGTGCTTTCCCCTGATGGTTTAATATACACGGGACATGTTGCCAGGTGAACAGTATAAGTGAGGAGAGTGTGTTCCCCTGATTGTTTAACACGCACGGGACATGTTACCATGTGAACAGTATAAGTGAGGAGAATGAGTTCCCCTGAATTTTTAATATACCCGGGACATGTGACCAGGTGATCAGCATAAGTGAGGAGAGTGTGTTCCCCTGATGGTTTAATATACACGGGACATGTTACCAGGTGAACAGTATAAGTGAGGAGAGTGCTTTCCCCAGATGGTTTAATATGCACGGGACATGTTACCAGGTGAACAGTATAAGTGAGGAGAGTGTGTTCCCCTGATCGTTTAGTATACACGTGACATGTTGCCAGGTGAACAGTATAAGTGAGGAGAGGGTGTTCCCCTGATGGTTTAACACGCACGGGACATGTTACCAGGTGAACAGTATAAGAGAGGAGAGTGTGTTCCCCTGATTGTTTAACACGCACGGGACATGTTACCAGGTGAACAGGATAAGTGAGGAGAGTGCTTTCCCTGATGGTTTAATACACACAGGACATGTTTCCAGGTGAACAGTATAAGTGAGGGGAGTGTGTTCCCCTGATTGTTTAATACTCACGGGACATGTTACCAGGTGAACAGTATATGTGAGGAGAGTGTGTTCCCCTGATTGTTTAATAATGACGGGACATGTCACCAGGTGAACAGTGTAAGTGAGGAGAGTGTGTTCCCCTGATGGTTTAACACGCACGGGACATGTTGCCAGGTGAACAGTATAAGTGAGGAGAGTGTGTTCCCCTGATTGTTTAATAATGACGGGACATGTCACCAGGTGAACAGTGTAAGTGAGGAGAGTGTGTTCCCCTGATGGTTTAATATACACGGGACATGTTACCAGGTGAACAGTATAAGTGAGGAGAGTGTGTTCCCCTGATGGTTCAATACACACAGGACATGTTACCAGGTGAACAGTATAAGTGAGGAGAGTGTGTTCCCCTGATGGTTCAATACACACAGGACATGTTACCAGGTGAACAGTATAAGTGAGGAGAGTGTGTTCCCCTGATGGTTCAATACACACAGGACATGTTACCAGGTGAACAGTATAAGTGAGGAGAATGTGTTCCCCTGATGGTTTAATATACACACGACATGTTACCAGGTGAACAGTATAAGTGAGGAGAGTGTGTTCCCCTGATTGTTTAATACCCACGGGACATGTTACCAGCTGAACAGTATAGGTGCGGAGAGTGTGTTCCCCTGATGGTTTAACACGCACGGGACATGTTACCAGGTGAACAGTATAAGTGAGGAGAGTGTTTTACCCTGATTGTTTAATATACCCGGGAGATGGCAGAAGGTGAACAGTATAATTTAGGGGAGTGTTTTCCCCTGAAGGTTTAATATACACAGGACATGTTACCAGGTGAACTGTATAAGTGAGGAGAGTGTGTTCCCCTGATTGTTTAATATACATGAGACATGTTACCAGGTGAACAGTATAAGTGAGGAGAGTGTGTTCCCCTGATGGTTTAATATACACGGGACATGTTCCTAGGTGAAAAGTACAAGTGAGGAGAGTGATTTCCCCTGATGGTTTAATATACACGGGACATGTTTCCAGGTGAACAGTATAAATGAGGAGAGTGTGTTCCCCTGATCGTTTAGCATACAAGGGACATGTTACCAGGTGAACAGTATAAGTGAGGAGAGTGTGTTCCCCTGATGTTTTAATATACCCGGGACATGTCACCAGTTGATCAGTATAGGTGAGGAGAGTGTGTTCCCCTGATGGTTTAATATACACGGGACATGTTACCAGGTGAACAGTATAAGTGAGGAGAGTGTGTTCCCCTGATGGTTTAATACACACAGGACATGTTACCAGGTGAACAGTATAAGTGAGGAGAGTGTGTTCCCCGGATTGTTTAATACTCACGGGACATGTTCCCAGGTGAACAGTATAAGTGAGGAGAGTGTGTTCCCCTGATTGTTTAATACTCACGGGACATGTTACCAGGTGAACAGTATATGTGAGTAGAGTGTGTTCCCCTGATGGTTTAACACGCACGGGACATGTTGCCAGGTGAACAGTATAAGTGAGGAGAGTGTGTTCCCCTGATTGTTTAACACGCACGGGACATGTTACCAGGTGAACAGTATAAGTGAGGAGAATGAGTTCCCCTGAATTTTTAATATACCCGGGACATGTTACCAGGTGAACAGGATAAGTGAGGAGAGTGCTTTCCCCAGATGGTTTAATATGCACGGGACATGTTACCAGGTGAACAGTATAAGTGAGGAGAGTGTGTTCCCCTGATCGTTTAGTATACACGTGACATGTTGCCAGGTGAACAGTATAAGTGAGGAGAGGGTGTTCCCCTGATGGTTTAACACGCACGGGACATGTTACCAGGTGAACAGTATAAGTGAGGAGAGTGTGTTCCCCTGATTGTTTAACACGCACGGGACATGTTACCAGGTGAACAGGATAAGTGAGGAGAGTGTGTTCCCCTGTTGGTTTAATATACACAGGACATGATACCAGGTGAACAGTATAAGTGAGGAGAGTGAGTTCCGCTGATTTTTTAATATACCCTGGACATGTCACCAGGTGAACAGTATAAGTGAGGAGAGTGCTTTCCCCTGATGGTTTAATATACACGGGACATGTTACCAGGGGAACAGTATAAGTGAGGAGACTGTATTCCCCTGATGGTTTAATATACACGGGACATGTAAGCAGGTGAACAGTATAAGTGAGGATTATGTGTTCCCCTGATGGTTTAATATACACGGGACATGTTGCCAGGTGAACAGTATAAGTGAGCAGAGTGTGTTCCCCTGATTGTTAAATATGCACGTGACACTTTACCAGGCGAACAGTATAAGTGAGGAGAGTGTGTTCCCCTGATGGTTTAATACACACGGGACATGTTACCAGGTGAACAGTATAAGTGAGGAGAGTGTGTTCACCTGATGGTTTAATATACACGGGACTTGTTACCAGGTGAACAGTATAAGTGAGGAGAGTGTGTTCCCCTGATGGTTTAATATACACGGGACATGTTACCAGGTGAACAGTATAAGTGAGGAGATTGTATTCCCCTGATTGTTTAATATACACGGGACATGTTACCAGGTGAACAGTATAAGTGAGGAGACTGTGTTCCCCTGATGCTTTAATACACCTGGGACATGTTACCAGGTGAACAGTATAAGTGAGGAGAGAGTGTTCCCCTGATGGTTTAATATACAGGGGACATATTACCAGGTGAACAGTATAAGTGAGGAGAGTGTGTTCCCCTGATTGTTTAATATACACGGTACATGTTCCCTGGTGAACAGTATAAGTGAGGAGAGTGTGTTCCCCTGATGGTTTAATATACACAGGGCATATTACCAGGTAAACAGTATAAGTGAGGAGAGTGTGTTCCCCATATGGTTTAATATACACGGGACATGTTGTCAGGTGAACAGTATAAGTGAGGAGAGTGTGTTCCCCTGATTGTTTAATGCACACGGGACATGTTAGCAGGTGAACAGTGTAATTGAGGAGAGTGTGTTCCCCTGATGATTTAATATACACGGGACATGTTACCAGGTGAACATTATAAGTGAGGAGAGTGTATTCCCCTGATTGTTTAATACACACAGGACATATTACCAGGTGAACCGTATAAGTGAGGAGAGTGTTTTCCCCATATGGTTTAATATACACGGGACATGTTGTCAGGTGAACAGTATAAGTGAGGAGAGTGTGTTCCCCTGATTGTTTAATGCACACGGGACATGTTACCAGGTGAACCGTATAATTGAGGAGAGTGTGTTCCCCATATGGTTTAATATACACGGGACATGTTGTCAGGTGAACAGTATAAGTGAGGAGAGTGTGTTCCCCTGATTGTTTAATACTCTAGGGACATGTTACCAGCTGAACAGTATAAGTGAGGAGAGTGTGTTCCCCTGATGGTTTAACACGCACGGGACATGTTACCAGGTGAACAGTATAAGTGAGGAGAGTGTTTTCCCCTGATTGTTTAATATACCCGGGACATGTCACCAGGTGAACAGTATAAGTGAGGAGAGTGTGTTCCCCTGATGGTTTAATGCACACGGGACATGTTACCAGGTGAACAGTATAAGTGAGGAGAGTGTGTTCCCCTGATGGTTTAATACACGCAGGACATGTTACCAGGTGAACAGTATAAGTGAGGAGAGTGTGTTCACCTGATGGTTTAATTTTAACAGGACATGTTACCAGGTGAACAGAAAAGTGAGGAGAATGTGTTCCCCTGATGGTTTAATACACACGGGACATGTCACCAGGTGAACATTATAAGTGAGGAGAGTGTGTTCCCCTGAAGGTTTAATATACACAGGACATGTTACCAGGTGAACTGTATAAGTGAGGAGAGTGTGTTCCCCTGATTGTTTAATATGCATGGGCCTTGTTACCAGGTGAACAGTATAAGTGAGGAGAGTGTGTTCCGCTGATGGTTTAATATACATGGGCCTTGTTACCAGGTGAACAGTATAAGTGAGGAGAGTGTATTCCCCTGAAGGTTTAATATACACAGGACATGTTACCAGGTGAACAGTATAAGTGAGGAGAGTGTGTTCCCCTGATGGTTGAATATACACGGGACATGTTCCCAGGTGAACAGTACAAGTGAGGAGAGTGCTTTCCCCTGATGGTTTAATATACACGGGACATGTTTCCAGGTGAACAGTATAAGTGAGGAGAGAGTGTTCCCCTGATGGTTCAATATACACGGGACATGTTACCAGGTGAACAGTATAAGTGAGGAGTGTGTGTTCCCCTGATTGTTTAATATGCACGGGACATGTCACCAGGTGAACAGTATAAGTGAGGAGAGTGTGTTCCCCTGATGGTTTAACACGCACGGGACATGTTACCAGGTGAACAGTATAAGTGAGGATAGTGTGTTCCCCTGATTTTTTAACACGCACGGGACATGTTACCAGGTGAACAGTATAAGTGAAGAGAATGAGTTCCCCTGAATTTTTAATATACCCGGGACATGTCACCAAGTGATCAGTATAAGTGAGGAGAGTGTGTTCCCCTGATGGTTTAATATATACGGGACATGTTACCAGGTGAACAGTATAAGTGAGGAGAGTGCTTTCCCCAGATGGTTTAATATACACGGGACATGTTACCAGGTGAACAGTATAAGTGAGGAGAGTGCTTTCCCCGGATTGTTTAATACTCACGGGAAATGTTCCCAGGTGAACAGTATAAGTGAGGAGAGTGTGTTCCCCTGATTGTTTAATACTCACGGGACATGTTACCAGGTGAACAGTATATGTGAGTAGAGTGTGTTCCCCTGATGGTTTAATACACACAGGACATGTTTCCAGGTGAACAGTATAAGTGAGGAGAGTGTGTTCCCCTGATTGTTTAATACTCACGGGACATGTTACCAGGTGAACAGTATATGTGAGTAGAGTGTGTTCCCCTGATTGTTTAATAATGACGGGACATGTCACCAGGTGAACAGTGTAAGTGAGGAGAGTGTGTTCCCCTGATGGTTTAATATACATGGGACATGTTAATAGGTGAACAGTATAAGTGAGGAGAGTGTGTTCCCCTGATGGTTCAATACACACAGGACATGTTACCAGGTGAACAGTATAAGTGAGGAGAGTGTGTTCCCCTGATGGTTCAATACACACAGGACATGTTACCAGGTGAACAGTATAAGTGAGGAGAATGTGTTCCCCTGATGGTTTAATATACACGGGACATGTTACCAGGTGAACAGTATAAGTGAGGAGAGTGTGTTCCCCTGATTGTTTAATACCCACGGGACATGTTACCAGCTGAACAGTATAGGTGCGGAGAGTGTGTTCCCCTGATGGTTTAACACGCACGGGACATGTTACCAGGTGAACAGTATAAGTGAGGAGAGTGTTTTACCCTGATTGTTTAATATACCCGGGAGATGGCAGCAGGTGAACAGTATAATTTAGGGGAGTGTTTTCCCCTGAAGGTGTAATATACACAGGACATGTTACCAGGTGAACTGTATAAGTGAGGAGAGTGTGTTCCCCTGATTGTTTAATATACATGAGACATGTTACCAGGTGAACAGTATAAGTGAGGAGAGTGTGTTCCCCTGATCGTTTAATATACACAGGACATGTTCCTAGGTGAACAGTACAAGTGAGGAGACTGCTTTCCCCTGATGGTTTAATATACACGGGACATGTTTCCAGGTGAACAGTATAAATGAGGAGAGTGTGTTCCCCTGATCGTTTAGCATACAAGGGACATGTTACCAGGTGAACAGTATAAGTGAGGAGAGTGTGTTCCCCTGATGTTTTAATATACCCGGGACATGTCACCAGTTGATCAGTATAAGTGAGGAGAGTGTGTTCCCCTGATGGTTTAATATACACGGGACATGTTACCAGGTGAACAGTATAAGTGAGGAGAGTGTGTTCCCCTGATGGTTTAATACACACAGGACATGTTACCAGGTGAACAGTATAAGTGAGGAGAGTGTGTTCCCCGGATTGTTTAATACTCACGGGAAATGTTCCCAGGTGAACAGTATAAGTGAGGAGAGTGTGTTCCCCTGATTGTTTAATACTCACGGGACATGTTACCAGGTGAACAGTATATGTGAGTAGAGTGTGTTCCCCTGATGGTTTAACACGCACGGGACATGTTGCCAGGTGAACAGTATAAGTGAGGAGAGTGTGTTCCCCTGATGGTTTAACACGCACGGGACATGTTACCAGGTGAACAGTATAAGTGAGGAGAGTGTGTTCCCCTGATAGTTTAATACTGACGGGACATGTCACCAGGTGAACAGTGTAAGTGAGGAGAGTGTGTTCCCCTGATGGTTTAATATACATGGGACACGTTACAAGGTGAACAGTATAAGTGAGGAGAGTGCTTTCCCATGATGGTTTAATATTCACGGGACATGTTACCAGGTGAACAGTATAAGTGAGGAGAGTGTGTTCCCCTGATGGTTCAATACACACAGGACATGTTACCAGGTGAACAGTATAAGTGAGGAGAGTGTGTTCCCCTGATGGTTTAATTTTCACAGGACATGTTACCAGGTGAACAGTATAAGTGAGGAGAGTGTATTCCCCTGATTGTTTAATACTCACGGGACATGTTACCCGGTGAACAGTATAAGTGAGGAGAGTGTGTTCCCCTGATGGTTTAACACGCACGGGACATGTTACCAGGTGAACAGTATAAGTGAGGAGAGTGTGTTCCCCTGATAGTTTAATACTGACGGGACATGTCACCAGGTGAACAGTGTAAGTGAGGAGAGTGTGTTCCCCTGATGGTTTAATATACATGGGACACGTTACAAGGTGAACAGTATAAGTGAGGAGAGTGCTTTCCCATGATGGTTTAATATTCACGGGACATGTTACCAGGTGAACAGTATAAGTGAGGAGAGTGTGTTCCCCTGATGGTTCAATACACACAGGACATGTTACCAGGTGAACAGTATAAGTGAGGAGAATGTGTTCCCCTGATGGTTTAATTTTCACAGGACATGTTACCAGGTGAACAGTATAAGTGAGGAGAGTGTGTTCCCCTGATGGTTTAATATACACGGGACATGTTACCAGGTGAACAGTATAAGTGAGGAGAGTGTTTTCCCCTGATTGTTTAATATACCCTGGACATGTCACCAGGTGAACAGTATAAGTGAGGAGAGTGTGTTCCCCTGATGGTTTAATGAAAACGGTACATGTTACCAGGTGAACAGTATAAGTGAAGAGAGTGCTTTCCCCTGATGGTTTAATATTCACGGGACATGTTACCAGGTGAACAGTATAAGTGAGGAGAGTGTGTTCCCCTGATGGTTTAATACACACAGGACATGTTACCAGGTGAACAGTATAAGTGAGGAGAATGTGTTCCCCTGATGGTTTAATTTTCACAGGACATGTTACCAGGTGAACAGAAAAGTGAGGAGAATGTGTTCCCCTGATGGTTTAATATACACGGGACATGTTTCCAGGTGAACAGTATAAGTGAGGAGAGAGTGTTCCCCTGATGGTTCAATATACACGGGACATGTTACCAGGTGAACAGTATAAGTGAGGAGAGTGTGTTCCCCTGATGGTTTAATATACACGGGACATGTTACCAGGTGAACAGTATAAGTGAGGAGAGTGCTTTCCCCAGATGGTTTAATATACACGGGACATGTTTCCAGGTGAACAGTATAAGTGAGGAGAATGTGTTCCCCTGATGGTTTAATATACACACGACATGTTACCAGGTGAACAGTATAAGTGAGGAGAGTGTGTTCCCCTGATTGTTTAATACCCACGGGACATGTTACCAGCTGTACAGTATAGGTGCGGAGAATGTGTTCCCCTGATGGTTTAACACGCACGGGACATGTTACCAGGTGAACAGTAAAAGTGAGGAGAGTGTTTTACCCTGATTGTTTAATATACCCGGGAGATGGCACCAGGTGAACAGTATATTTTAGGGGAGTGTGTTCCCCTGAAGGTTTAATATACACAGGACATGTTACCAGGTGAACTGTATAAGTGAGGAGAGTGTGTTCCCCTGATTGTTTAATATACATGGGACTTGTTACCAGGTGAACAGTACATGTGAGGAGATTGCTTTCCCCTGATGGTTTAATATACACGGGGCATGTTACCAGGTGAACAGTATAAATGAGGAGAGTGTGTTCCCCTGATCGTTTAGCATACACGGGACATGTTACCAGGTGAACAGTATAAGTGAGGAGAGTGTGTTCCCCTGATGGTTTAATATACACGGGACATGTTCCCAGGTGAACAGTACAAGTGAGGAGAGTGCTTTCCCCTGATGGTTTAATATACACGGGACATGTTTCCAGGTGAACAGTATAAGTGAGGACAGTGTGTTCCCCTGATGGTTCAAGATACACGGGACATGTTACCAGGTAAACAGTAAAAGGGAGGATAGTGTGTTCCCCTGATTGTTTAATACGCACGGTTCATGTTACCAGGTGAACAGTATAAGTGTGGAGAATGAGTTCCCCTGAATTTTTAATATCCCCGGGACATGTCACCAGGTGATCAGTATAAGTGAGGAGAGTGTGTTCCCCTGATGGTTTAATATACACGGGACATGTTACCAGGTGAACAGTATAAGTGAGGAGAGTGCTTTCCCCAGATGGTTTAATATACACGGGACATGTTACCAGGTGAACAGTATAAGTGAGGAGAGTGTGTTCCCCTGATGGTTTAATACACACAGGACATGTTTCCAGGTGAACAGTATAACTGAGGAGAATGTGTTCCCCTGATGGTTTAATATGCACACGACATGTTACCAGGTGAACAGTATAAGTGAGGAGAGTGTTTTACCCTGATTGTTTAATATACCCGGGAGATGGCACCAGGTGAACAGTATAATTTAGGGGAGTGTGTTCCCCTGAAGATTTAATATACACAGGACATGTTACCAGGTGAACAGTATAAGTGAGGAGAGTGTGTTCCCCTGATGGTTTAATATACACGGGACATGTTTCCAGGTGAACAGTACAAGTGAGGAGAGTGCTTTCCCCTGATGGTTTAATAGACACGGGACATGTTTACAGGTGAACAGTATAAATGAGGAGAGTGTGTTCCCCTGATCGTTTAGCATACACGGGACATGTTACCAGGTGAACAGTATAAGTGAGGAGAGTGTGTTCCCCTGATGTTTTAATATACCCGGGACATGTCACCAGTTGATCAGTATAAGTGAGGAGAGTGTGTTCCCCTGATGGTTTAATATACACGGGACATGTTACCAGGTGAACAGTATAAGTGAGGAGAGTGTGTTCCCCTGATGGTATAATACACACAGGACATGTTACCAGATGAACAGTATAAGTGAGGAGAGTGTGTTCCCCTGATGGTTTAATACACACGGGACATGTTACCAGATGAACAGTATAAGTGAGGAGAGAGTGTTCCCCTGATGGTTTAATATACACGGGACATGTTACCAGTTGAACAGTATAAGTGAGGAGAGTGTGTTCCCCTGATGGTTTAATATACACGGGACATGTTACCAGGTGAACAGTATAAGTGAGGAGAGTGAGTTCCCCTGATTTTTTAATACACCCGGGACATGTCACCAGTTGATCAGTATAAGTGAGGAGAGTGTGTTCCCCTGATGGTTTAATATACACGGGACATGTTACCAGGTGAACAGTATAAGTGAGGAGAGTGTGTTCCCCTGATGGTTTAATATACAGGGGACATGTTACCAGGTGAACAGTATAAGTGAGGAGAGTCTGTTCCCCTGATTGTTTAATACACACGGGACATGTCACCAGGTCAGCAGTATAAGTGCGGAGAATGTGTTCCCCTGATTGTTTAATACTCACGGGATATGTTGCCAGGTGAACAGTATAAGTGCGGAGAGTGTGTTCCCCTGATGGTTTAACATGCACGGGACATGTTACCAGGTGAACAGTATAAGTGAGGAGAGTGTGTTCCGCTGATGGTTTAATAGACAGGGGACATGTTACCAGGTGAAATGAATAATTGAGGAGAGTGTGTTCCCCTGATGGTTTAATATTCACGGTACATGTTACCAGGAGAACAGTATAAGTGAGCAGAGTGTGTTCCCCTGATTGTTCAATGCACACGGGACATGTCACCAAGTGAAATGTATAATTGAGCAGAGTGTGTTCCCCAGATGGTTTAATATACAGGGGACATGTTACCAGGTGAACCGTATAAGTGAGGAGAGTGTGTTCCCCTGATGGTTTAATATACACAGGGCATATTACCAGGTGAACAGTATAAGACAGGAGAGTGTGTTCCCCTTATGGTTTAATACACACGGGACATGTTATCAGGTGAACAATATAAGTGAGGAGAGTGTGTTCCCCTGATGGTTTAATGCACACGGGACATGTTACCAGGTGAATAGTGTAAGTGAGGAGAGTATTTTCCCCTCATGGTTTCATACACACGGGACCTGTTACCAGGTGAACAGTATAAGTGAGGAGAATGTGTTCCCCTGATTGTTTAATACACACGGGACATGTTAGCAGGTGAACAGTATAAGTGAGGAGAGTGTGTTCCCCTGATGGTTTAATATACACGGGACATGTTACCAGGTGAACAGTATAACTGAGGAGAATGTGTTCCCCTGATTGTTTAATACACACGGGACATGTCACGAGGTGAACATTATAAGTGAGGAGAGTGAGTTCCCCAGATTGTTTAATACACACGAGGCATGTTACCAGGTGAACAGAAGAAGTGAGGAGAGTGTGTTCCACTGATGGTTTAATATTCATGGGACATGTTACCAGGTGAACAGTATAAGTGAGGAGAGTGTGTTCCCCTGATGGTTTAATACACACAGGACATGTTACCAGGTGAACAGTATAAGTGAGGAGAAAGTGTTCCCCTGATGGTTTAATTTTCACAGGACATGTTACCAGGTGAACAGTATGAGTGAGGAGAGTGTGTTCCCCTGATGGTATAATGCACACGGGACATGTTACCAGGTGAACAGAAGAAGTGAGGAGTGTGCTTTCCCCTGATGGTTTAATATTCACGGGACATGTTACCAGGTGAACAGTATAAGTGAGGAGAGTGTGTTCCCCTGATGGTTTAATACACACAGGACATGTTACCAGGTGAACAGTATAAGTGAGGAGAAAGTGTTCCCCTGATGGTTTAATTTTCACAGGACATGTTACCAGGTGAACAGTATGAGTGAGGAGAGTGTGTTCCCCTGATTGTTTAATACTCACGGGTCATGTTACCCGGTGAACAGTATATGTGAGGAGAGTGTGTTCCCCTGATGGTTTAACACGCACGGGACATGTTACCAGGTGAACAGTATAATTGAGGAGAGTGTGTTCCCCTGATTGTTTAATACATACGGGACATGTCACGAGGTGAACATTATAAGTGAGGAGAGTGAGTTCCCCTGATTGTTTAATACACACGGGACATGTCACCAGGTGAACATTATAAGTGAGGAGAGTGAGATCCCCTGATTGTTTAATACACACGGGACATGTTACCAGGTGAACAGTATAAGTGAGGAGAGTGTGTTCCCCTGATTGTTTAATACACACGGGACATGTCACCAGGTGAACATTATAAGTGAGGAGAGTGTGTTCCGCTGATGGTTTAATATACACGGGACATGTTACCAGGTGAACAGTATAAGTGAGGAGAGTGTGTTCCCCTGATGGTTTAATATACAGGAGACATGTTACCAGGTGAACCGTATATGTGAGGAGAGTGTGTTCCCCTGATGGTTTAATATACACGGGATATGTTCCCAGGTGAACAGTATAAGTGAGGAGAGAGTGTTCCCCTGATGGTTTAATATACACGGGACAAGTTATCAGGTGAACAGTATAAGTGAGGAGAGTGTGTTCCCCTTATGGTTTACTACACACGGGACAAGTTATCAGGTGAACAGTATAAGTGAGGAGAGAGTGTTCCACTGATTGTTTAATGCACACGGGACATGTTAGCAGGTGAACAGTATAAGTGAGGAGAGTGTGTTCCTCTGATGGTTTAATATACACGGGACATGTCACCAGGTGAACAGTATAAGTGAGGAGAGTGTGTTCCCCTGAAGGTTTAATATACACAGGACATGTTACCAGGTGAACAGCATAAGT
The DNA here is from genome assembly GCF_036365525.1 of Heterodontus francisci. Classification (NCBI taxonomy): domain Eukaryota; kingdom Metazoa; phylum Chordata; class Chondrichthyes; order Heterodontiformes; family Heterodontidae; genus Heterodontus; species Heterodontus francisci. Next base: position 1,154,190 of record NW_027140166.1, read on the forward strand.
GAGGAGAATGTGTTCCCCTGATGGTTTAATATACACGGGACATGTTCCCAGGTGAACAGTGAAAGTGAGGAGAGTGCTTTCCCCTGATGGTTTAATATACACGGGACATGTTTCCAGGTGAACAGTATAAATGAGGAGAGTGTGTTCCCCTGATGGTTTAATATACACGGGACATGTTTCCAGGTGAACAGTATAAATGAGGAGAGTGTGTTCCCCTGATCGTTTAGCATACACGGGACATGTTACCAGGTGAACAGTATAAGTGAGGAGAGTGTGTTCCCCTGTTGGTTTAATATACACAGGACATGATAGCAGGTGAACTGTATAAGTGAGGAGAGTGTGTTCCCCTGATTTTTTAATATACCCGGGACATGTCACCAGGTGATCAGTATAAGTGAGGAGAGTGTGTTCCCCTGATGGTTTAATATACACGGGACATTTTACCAGGTGAACAGTATAAGTGAGGAGAGTGTGTTCCCCTGATGGTTTAACACGCACGGGACATGTTACCAGTTGAACAGTATAAGTGAGGAGAGTGTGTTCCCCTGAGTGTTTAATATACACGGGACTTGTTACCAGGTGTACAGTATAATTGAGGAGAGTGTGTTCCCCTGATGGTTTAATATACAGGGGACATGTTCCCAGGTGAACAGTATAAGTGAGTTGAGTGCTTTCCCCTGATGGTTTAATATACACGGGACATGTTGCCAGGTGAACAGTATAAGTGAGGAGAGTGTCTTCCCCTGAGTGTTTAATATACACGGGACATGTTACCAGGTGAACAGTATAAGTGAGGAGAGTGTGTTCCCCTGATTGTTTAATACTCACGGGACATGTTGCCAGGTGAACAGTATAAGTGAGGAGAGTGTGTTCCCCTGATGGTTTAACACGCACGGGACATGTTACCAGTTGAACAGTATAAGTGAAGAGAGTGTGTTCCTCTGATGGTTTAATATACCCGGGACATGTCAGCAGGTGAACAGTATAAGTGAGGAGAGTGTGTTCCCCTGAGTGTTTAATATACACGGGACTTGTTTCCAGGTGTACAGTATAATTGAGGAGAGTGTGTTCCCCTGATGGTTTAATATACACGGGACATGTTCCCAGGTGAACAGTATAAGTGAGGTGAGTGCTTTCCCCTGATGGTTTAATATACACGGGACATGTCACCAGGTGAACAGTATAAGTGAGGAGAGTGTGTTCCCCTGATGGTTTAACACGCACGGGACATGTTACCAGGTGAACAGTATAAGTGAGGAGAGTGTGTTCCCCTGATTGTTTAACACGCACGGGACATGTTACCATTTGAACTGTATAAGTGAGGAGAGTGTGTTCCCCTGTTGGTTTAATATACACAGGACATGATACCAGGTGAACAGTATAAGTGAGGAGAGTGAGTTCCCCTGATTTTTTTATATACCCGGGACATGTCACCAGGTGAACAGTATATGTGAGGAGAGTGTGTTCCCCTGATGGTTTAATATACACGGGACATGTTACCAGGTGAACGGTATAAGTGAGGAGACTGTATTCCCCTGATGGTTTAATATACACGGGACATGTTATCAGGTGAACAGTATAAGTGAGGAGAGTGTGTTCCCCTGATGGTTTAATACACACGGGACATGTTACCAGGTGAACAGTATAATTGAGGAGAGTGTGTTCCGCTGATGGTTTAATATACACGGGACATTTTACCAGGTTAACAGTATAAGTGAGGAGAGTGTGTTCCTCTGATGGTTTAATATACACGGGACATGTTACCAGGCGAACAGTATAAGTGAGGAGAGTGTGTTCCCATGATGGTTTAATATTCACGGGACATGTTACCAGGTGAACAGTATAAGTGAGGAGAGTGTGTTCCCATGATGGTTTAATATTCACGGGACGTGTCACCAGGTGAAGAGTATAAGTGAGGAGAGTGTGTTCCACTGATGGTTTAATATACACAGGACATGTTACCAGGTGAACAGTATATGTGAGGAGGGTGTGTTCCCCTGATGGTTTAATATACATGGGACATGTTACCACGTGAACAGTATAAGTGAGGAGAGTGTTTCCCTTGATGGTTTAATATACATGGGACATGTTACCAGGTGAACAGTATAAGTAAGGAGAGTGTGTTCCCCTGATTGTTTAATACGCAAGGGACATGTTACCAGGTGAACAGTATAAGTGAGGAGAGTGTGTTCCGGTGACTGTTTAATACGCACGGGACATGTTACCACGTGAACAGTATAAGTGAGGAGAATGTGTTCCGGTGACTGTTTAATACGCAAGGGACATGTTACCAGGTGAACAGTATAAGTGAGGAGAGTGTGTTCCCCTGATTGTTTAATACGCAAGGGACATGTCTCCAGGTGAACCGTATAAGTGAGGAGAGTGTGTTCCCCTGTTTGTTTAATACACACGGGACATGTTACCAGGTGAACAGTATAAGTGAGGAGAGTGTGTTCCCCTGATTGTTTAATATGCACGGGACATGTTAGCAGGTGAACAGTATAAGTGAGGAGATTGTGTTCCCCTGATGGTTTAACACGCACGGGACATGTTACCAGGTGAACAGTATATGTGAGGAGAGTGTGTTCCCCTGATGGCTTAATATACACAGGACATGATACCAGGTGAACAGTATAAGTGAGGAGAGTGTGTTCCCCTTATTGTTTAATACTCAAGGGACATGTTACCAGATGAACAGTATAAGTGAGGAGAGAGTGTTCCTCTGATGGTTTAATATTCACTGGACATGTGACCAGATGAACAGTCGAAGTGAGGAGAGTGTGTTCCCCTGATGGTTTAATATGCACACGGGACATTTCACCAAGTGAACTGTATAAGTGAGGAGAGTGTGTTCCCCTGATGATTTAATGCACACAGGACATGTTACCAGGTGAACAGTATAAGTGAGGAGATTGTGTTCCCCTGATTGTTTAATACTCACGGGACATCTTACCAGCTGAACAGTATAAGTGAGGAGAGTGTGTTCCTCTGATGATTTAATGCACACAGGACATGTTACCAGGTGAACAGTATAAGTGAGGAGAGAGTGTTCCACTGATGGTTTAATGCACACGGGACATTTCACCGAGTGAACTGGATAAGTGAGGAGAGTGTGTTCCCCTGATGATTTAATGCACACAGGACATGTTACCAGGTGAACAGTATAAGTGAGGAGAGAGTGTTCCAATGATGTTTTAATGCACACGGGACATGTTACCAGGTGAACAGTATAAGTGAGGAGAGTGTGTTCCCCTGATGGTTCAATATACACAGGACATGTTACCAGGTGAACAGTATAAGTGAGGAGAGAGTGTTCCCTTGATTGTTTAATACTCACGGGACATGTTACCAGGTGAACAGTATAAGTGAGGAGAGTGTGTTCCCCTGATGATTTAATGCACACAGGACATGTTAGCAGGTGAACAGTATTAGTGAGGAGAGACTGTTCCCCTGATGGTTTAATATTCACGGGACATGTTACCAGGTGAACAGCATAAGTGAGGAGAATGTGTTCCCCTGATTGTTTAATACACACGGGACATGTTACCAGGTGAACAGTATAAGTGAGGAGAATGTATTCCCCTGATGGTTCAATATACACAGGACATGTTACCAGGTGAACAGTATAAGTGAGGAGAGAGTGTTCCACTGATGGTTTAATGCACACGGGACATTTCACCGAGTGAACTGGATAAGTGAGGAGAGTGTGTTCCCCTGATGATTTAATGCACACAGGACATGTTACCAGGTGAACAGTATAAGTGAGGAGAGAGTGTTCCAATGATGTTTTAATGCACACGGGACATGTTACCAGGTGAACAGTATAAGTGAGGAGAGTGTGTTCCCCTGATGGTTCAATATACACAGGACATGTTACCAGGTGAACAGTATAAGTGAGGAGAGAGTGTTCCCTTGATTGTTTAATACTCACGGGACATGTTACCAGGTGAACAGTATAAGTGAGGAGAGTGTGTTCCCCTGATGATTTAATGCACACAGGACATGTTAGCAGGTGAACAGTATTAGTGAGGAGAGACTGTTCCCCTGATGGTTTAATATTCACGGGACATGTTACCAGGTGAACAGCATAAGTGAGGAGAATGTGTTCCCCTGATTGTTTAATACACACGGGACATGTTACCAGGTGAACAGTATAAGTGAGGAGAATGTGTTCCCCTGATGGTTCAATATACACAGGACATGTTACCAGGTGAACAGTATAAGTGAGGAGAGAGTGTTCCCTTGATTGTTTAATACTCACGGGACATGTTACCAGGTGAACAGTATAAGTGAGGAGAGCGTGTTCCCCTGATGGTTTAATAAGCACGGGACATGTTACCAGGTGAACAGTATAAGTGAGGAGAGTGTGTTCCCCTGATTGTTTAATACACACGTGACATGTCACCAGGTGAACAGTATAAGTGAGGAGAGTGTGTTCCCCTGATGGTTTAACACGCACGGGACATGTTACCAGGTGAACAGTATAAGTGAGGAGAGTGTGTTCCCCTGATGGTTTAACACGCACGGGACATGTTACCAGGTGAACAGTATAAGTGAGGAGAGTGTGTTCCCCTGATGGTTTAATACTCACGGGACATGTTGCCAGGTGAACAGTATAAGTGAGGAGACTGTGTTCCCCTGATGGTTTAACACGCACGGGACATGTTACCAGGTGAACAGTAGAAGTGAGGAGAGTGTGTTCCCCTGATTGTTTAATACTCACGGGACATGTTGCCAGGTGAACAGTATAAGTGAGGAGAGTGTGTTCCCCTGATGGTTTAACACGCAAGGGACATGTTACCAGGTAAACAGTATAAGTGAGGAGAGTGTGTTCCCCTGATTGTTTAATATACACGGGACATGTTACCAGGTGAACAGTATAAGTGAGGAGAGTGTGTTCCGCTGATGGTTTAATATACCCGGGACATGTCAGCAGGTGAACAGTATAAGTGAGGAGAGTGTGTTCCCCTGATTGTTTAATATACCCGGGACATTACAGCAGGTGAACAGTATAAGTGAGGAGAGTGTGTTCCCCTGATGGTTTAATGTACACCGGACATGTCACCAAGTGAACAGGATAAGTGAGGAGAATGTGTTCCCCTGATGGTGTAATATACACGGGACATGTTACCAGATGAACAGTATAAGTAAGGAGAGTGTGTTCCCCTGATGATTTAATGCACACAGGACATGTTAGCAGGTGAACAGTATAAGTGAGGAGAGAGTGTTCCCCTGATTGTTTAATAAACACGGGACATGTTACCAAGTGAACAGTATAAGTGAGGAGAGTGTGTTCCGCTGATGGTTTAATATACCCGGGATATGTCAGCAGGTGAACAGTATAAGTGAGGAGAGTGTGTTCCCCTGATTATTTAATATACCCGGGACATGTCAGCAGGTGAACAGTATAAGTGAGGAGAGTGTGTTCCCCTGATGGTTTAATATACACGGGACATGTTACCAAGTGAACTGTATAAGTGAGGAGAGTGTTTTCCCCTCATTGTTCAATACACACGGGACATGTTACCAGGTGAACAGTCTAAGTGAGGAGAGTGTGTTCCCCTGATGGTTTAATATACACGGGACATGCTACCAGGTGTATAGTATAAGTGAGGAGAGTGTGTTCCCCCGATTGTTTAATACTCACGGGACATTTTACCAGGTGAACAGTATAAGTGAGGAGAGTGTGTTCCCCTGATGGTTTAATATACACGGGACATGTTACCAGGTGTACAGTATAAGTGAGGAGAGTGTGTTCCCCTGATAGTTTAATACTCACGAGACATGTTGCCAGGTGAACAGTATAAGTGAGGAGAGTGTGCTCCCCTGATGGTTTAACACGCACGGGACATGTGACCAGGTGAACAGTATAAGTGAAGAGAGTGTGTTCCTCTGATGGTTTAATATACCCGGGACATGTCAGCAGGTGAACAGTATAAGTGAGGAGAGTGTGTTCCCCTGAGTGTTTAATATACACGGGACTTGTTTCCAGGTGTACAGTATAATTGAGGAGAGTGTGTTCCCCTGATGGTTTAATATACACGGGACATGTTCCCAGGTGAACAGTATAAGTGAGGTGAGTGCTTTCCCCTGATGGTTTAATATACACGGGACATGTCACCAGGTGAACAGTATAAGTGAGGAGAGTGTGTTCCCCTGATGGTTTAACACGCACGGGACATGTTACCAGGTGAACAGTATAAGTGAGGAGAGTGTGTTCCCCTGATTGTTTAACACGCACGGGACATGTTACCATTTGAACTGTATAAGTGAGGAGAGTGTGTTCCCCTGTTGGTTTAATATACACAGGACATGATACCAGGTGAACAGTATAAGTGAGGAGAGTGAGTTCCCCTGATTTTTTTATATACCCGGGACATGTCACCAGGTGAACAGTATATGTGAGGAGAGTGTGTTCCCCTGATGGTTTAATATACACGGGACATGTTACCAGGTGAACGGTATAAGTGAGGAGACTGTATTCCCCTGATGGTTTAATATACACGGGACATGTTATCAGGTGAACAGTATAAGTGAGGAGAGTGTGTTCCCCTGATGGTTTAATACACACGGGACATGTTACCAGGTGAACAGTATAATTGAGGAGAGTGTGTTCCGCTGATGGTTTAATATACACGGGACATTTTACCAGGTTAACAGTATAAGTGAGGAGAGTGTGTTCCTCTGATGGTTTAATATACACGGGACATGTTACCAGGCGAACAGTATAAGTGAGGAGAGTGTGTTCCCATGATGGTTTAATATTCACGGGACATGTTACCAGGTGAACAGTATAAGTGAGGAGAGTGTGTTCCCATGATGGTTTAATATTCACGGGACGTGTCACCAGGTGAAGAGTATAAGTGAGGAGAGTGTGTTCCACTGATGGTTTAATATACACAGGACATGTTACCAGGTGAACAGTATATGTGAGGAGGGTGTGTTCCCCTGATGGTTTAATATACATGGGACATGTTACCACGTGAACAGTATAAGTGAGGAGAGTGTTTCCCTTGATGGTTTAATATACATGGGACATGTTACCAGGTGAACAGTATAAG